>NC_134132.1:14300000-14600000 GCF_040939455.1 Microcebus murinus | reverse complement strand
GAGCGAGGCTGACGCCACGGCACTCACTCTAGCCTGGGCGACAGAGTGAGACTCTGTCTCAAAAAGAAATAAAAAGAAAAAAAAAAGAATTGATTCCCAGCTGGGGCCACGTCTCTGTGGAGTTGGCACGTTCTCCCATGTCTGCATGGGTTCTCTCCAGTTTCCTCCCACACGTATGTCCCAACAGTCCCCATCTGAGTGAGGAGGGTGGGGGGCAGTGTGCCCCACAGAGGAATGACGTCCTGTCCAGGCTCGGGTCCCACCTTGTACCCTGAGCTGCTGGGATCAGCCTGGCCACCTCGACCCTTAACTACAGTCACTGGGTAAATAATGATCTCACTTGTTTTTGTTCCTCTGTGTTGCATAGATGCATAGCTCACAAGTATTCCAATGTTTTTAACATTAGATGTGTTTCGGTGCTTTTATTTGGTGACGTTTTTGCAACCACAAATACGGCCACCATAGGAACATAACTCTTGTTCATGTCAAGTCTTGTTTGTGTTTAGTCCATGGCAGGAAGGTTTCATGATACCTTGTTTCACTTAATGTTGCAGTTTGCAGGTTGGTATGCT
This sequence comes from Microcebus murinus, assembly GCF_040939455.1. Classification (NCBI taxonomy): domain Eukaryota; kingdom Metazoa; phylum Chordata; class Mammalia; order Primates; family Cheirogaleidae; genus Microcebus; species Microcebus murinus. Next base: position 14,599,428 of record NC_134132.1, on the reverse strand, counting down.
GTTTCACTTAGTGTTGCAGGTTGATACATTGTTTCACTTAGTGTTGCAGGTTGATACATTGTTTCAATTAATGTTGCAGTTTACAGGTTGATAGGTTGTTTCACGTAATGTTGCAGTTTGCAGTTTGATACGTTGTTTGACTTGATGTTGCAGTTTGCAGGTTGGTATGTTGTTTCACTTAATATTGCAGTTTGCAGGTTGGTATGTTGTTTCATTTAATGTTGCAGTTTGTGGGTTGGTATGTTGTTTCACTTGATGTTGCAGTTTGCAGGTTGGTATGTTGTTTCACTTAATATTGCAGTTGGTTGGTATGTTGTTTCACTTAATGTTGCAGTTTGCAGGTTGGTATGTTGTTTCACTTAATGTTGCAGTTTGCAGGTTGGTATGTTGTTTCATTTAATGTTGCAGTTTGTGGGTTGATACGTTGTTTCACTTAATGTTGCAGTTTGCAGGTTGGTACGTTGTTTCACTTAATGTTGCAGTTTGCAGGTTGGTACGTTGTTTCACTTAATGTTGCAGTTTGCAGGTTGGTACGTTGTTTCACTTGATGTTGCAGTTTGCGGGTTGGTACGTTGTTTCACTTGATGTTGCAGTTTGCGGGTTGATACGTTGTTTCACTTGATGTTGCAGTTTGCGGGTTGATACGTTGTTTCACTTAATGTTGCAGTTTGCGGGTTGATACGTTGTTTCAGGTAATGTTGCAGATTGCGGGTTGATACATTGTTTCACGTAATGTTGCAGTTTGCGGGTTGATACGTTGTTTCACTTAATGTTGCAGTTTGCGGGTTGATACGTTGTTTCACTTAATGTTGCAGTTTGCGGGTTGATACGTTGTTTCACTTAATGTTGCGGTTTCCAGGAACCTGTGATGCTCAGCAAGGGCTTATTGTACCCTAAAGGAATTTAGCAGGGTGCAGGGATAGAAAGCAACAGGGCAAACTTCCTGCAGAAGGAGCGAGCAGGGAAAAGGTCTCTCTGACATTAAAGGTGACATTTAAGCATTGAAGGCCAGAGGCATGAGAAGGAGTCAACCATGCAAAAGCCGGGCAGGCGCATCCCGACAGAGAGCAGAGCGAGCTCGAGGGCCGGGGGCGGCAGAGCACTGGGCAGCAGGCTGGAGGGAGGCTGAGAGCAGACAGCAGCTCCGGCCAGGCGTGAACAATTCATCTTAAGGCAATGGGAAGACTTCAAAGGGTTTTAACCAAAAAATAAAAATTTTTTTAAAAAATGACAAAATCTGGCTGGGCATGGTGGCTGAGGCCTGTAATCCTAGCACTCTGGGAGGCCGAGTGGGCGATCATTTGAGTTCAGGAGTTCGAGACCAGCCTGAGCAAGAGCAAGACAGCGTCTGTGCTAAAACTAGAAATTAATTGGACAACTAAAAATATATATAAAATATGAGCCGGGCGTGGTGGCGCATGCCTATAGTCCCAGCTACTCGGGAGGCTGAGGCAGGAGGATTGCTTGAGCCCAGGAGTTGGAGGTGGATGTGAGCGAGGCTGACGCCACGGCACTCACTCTAACCTGGGCAACAGAGTGAGACTCTGTCTAAAAAAAAAAAGTGGTATAACTGGAAAACCACCGACTGAGCATTTGATCAGAAACTGCAAACTAGATATGGGGAAGCAACAGATTTTGATAAGGATCCCAAACTTTAGAAAGAGCCTATTTGAACAGTTCAGTTGGAAAACTTAGGTCTGGAAAAGGTTCTCTTCCGGCAAACACCAGCATGGAGTTTTTCTGGGTTGAGTGAGGTTTCCACTGTGATCCTGTGCTCAGTTATTGAAAAAAACCTTCCTGAGTAGTACCCAGGAAGAGCTACTCAGATTTGACAGGCTGTGCAGCTGCATGCAGATCACCAAGGTCATTATCTACTGTCTTTCCCCGAAAATAAGACCTCCCCGTAAAATAAGCCCTAACAGGATGTCTAAGCACCTGCCCAATAGAAGCCCCACCCCGAAATCTGCCCTAGTGTCTGTGGCTATGAAAATCAGCCCTCATGGTGGGCGTGGCTATGAAAATCAGCCCTAGTGATGGGCGTGGCTATGAAAATCAGCCCCAGTGTTGGGCGTGGCTATGAAAATCAGCCCTAGTGGTGGGCGTGGCTATGAAAATCAGACCTAGTGATGGGCATGGCTATGAAAATCAGCCCTGCTGATGGGCGTGGCTATGAAAATCAGCCCTAGTGGTGGGCGTGGCTATGAAAATCAGTCCTAGTGATGGGCGTGGCTATGAAAATCAGCCCCAGTGGTGGGCGTGGCTATGAAAATCGGCCCTAGTGATGGGCGTGGCTGCGCAGCGCATCTGCACAACCCATGTGTGTCGTCGCGGAGCGGGAAAGAACACGAGCAGCCCTTCTCATCCACCCCGAGAGCTCTAGTGCTCGACAGGAGAGATCGGGGCCCGTGGCTCTAAAGGAAACAGAGTCGCAAGACATTCAGGGTGGGATTCGGGGTCTGGAGAGTGAGGATGATGTTCCAGAAGAAGACGACTTCACTGTATTTGAATCAATGCAGATGGTTGTACCATGCTTAAAAACAATAACACATCCCCTGAAATTAAGCCCTAGGGTGTCTTCTTGAGGAAACATAAATAGAAGACCCTGTCTTATTTTCGGGGAAACAGGTACTTAGGATCGCTTTGAAGACCAGATAAGAGGTGAGTTGATCCTACATGTGCTCTCTCCCTTCTCTTCCTTTAGCTCAATTGAGAAGAGGCCCTGCTCTCTCTCCCCGGGAGACCCAACCTCACAACAGGGAGAAAGAAAGGGCTGGAAGCTGGGAGGAGAGAGGCTGAGTGGGTGCCTGCTTCTTCCTGTCGAGTGGACAGAGGTGGTGACACGAAGAAGGAACAAGCAGACTTAAGTCAGCGGCTCCTAAACTGAAGATCGCTCACTGAGTTCAAAAAAAAAAAAACGACAAAATGTGCCCCCAATCCTCCCCTCGCTGTTCTGAAATTAACATCTATGTCATTTCAGATTCCCTCCCCCAGAGCAATTTCTCTGACCTAGTTATATCTTAATGCCTGCTGCTGAAGCAAGAACAGATATTCGTGCCTTTGCAGATTTTTTTTTTCACCTTGCAATCACATGTTTTAAAACTCTCCGTTGTTAGCAGTTTTTATAGTGGGCTTCGATATCCATTGCTCTTGTAAGGACTCCCTGCTTATAATTTCATTTCGTTAACCAATCTGTTATTGCAAAGGTATTCATATCTTTGCAGATATTTTTTTCTCACCTTCGGATCACATTTTTAAAACTCTCCGTTATTAGCAGTTTTTATAGTGGGCTACAAGATCAATTCCACTTGTAAGGACTTCCTTCTTATAATTTCATTTCGTTAACCAATCTGTATTGCAATCTGTATTGCAAAGGTATTCATACTTTTGCAGAGTTTTGTTTTTTTTTTTCACCTTGGGATCACATTTTTTCAAACTCTCTGTTATTAGCAGTTTTTATAGTGGGCTTCAATATCGATTCCACTTGTAAGGAGTCCCTGCTTATAATTTCATTTCGTTAACCAATCTGTATCGCAAAGGTATTCGTACCCTTGCAGATTTTTTTTTTCAGCTTGCGATCACATTTTTTTAAACTCTCCGTTATTAGCAGTTTTTATAATGGGCTTCAATATCGATTCCACTTGTAAAGATTCCCTGCTTATAATTTCATTTCCTTAACCACCAGGCCTCCCGGATGTGTTGTGCCAGTGACTACCGTAATTTACAGAGAAGAAGCGCATACAAGAACTCTGTGAGCAGCAGGGAACTTTGCACCTTACAGTACAGTTAGGCATATATATATATATATATATCAGAGGTCCCCAGGGACCTCAAAGTATGACTGCCGCTCTTTATCCTCAGTTCTGAGATGCATTGTCTTCAATTAACTTTTTTTTAATTTATTTATTTTTTGAGACAGAGTCTCACTCTGATGCCCCGGCTAGAGTGAGTGCCGTGGCGTCAGCCTCGCTCACAGCAACCTCAGACTCCTGGGCTCAAGTGATCCTCCTGCCTCAGCCTCCCTCCGGAGTAGCTGGGACTACAGGCATGCGCCACCACGCCCGGCTGATTTTTTTTTTTCTTCTATATATTTCTAGTTGTCCAGTTCATTTCTTTCTATATTTCTTTTAGTAGAGGCGGGGGTCTCGCTCTTGCTCAGGCTGGTCTCGAACTCCTGACCTGGAGCGATCCTCCCGCCTCGGCCTCCCTGAGTGCTAGGATGACAGGCGTGAGCCCCGGCCTAACTTTTCAGTCTCTCTGAAATCATGCTCCAATGTGGGACTGGCCCGAGTAAAATGCTTTTTTCCCTTCTCTGTGTAGCAGAGCAGCCCAGCAGGGTGGGTGAAGCGGGCAGGGCCACAGACCGGACGGGCTGAGTTTTGAGTCTTGGCACCACCCGTTACAGACGCTCTTAGGCAGTTACTCTGCAAGACGGAGAGAACAGTAGTGCCTCTTTCATTGGGACTGGAGAGAAGAATAAATTAATTAACACATGTAAGAATGTTGGGAACGGTACCTTGGCACAGAATGAACGCCCAGTGAATGCCAGCTATTATTATTAGACAGCCAGGCCCAGAGCTCTGTGTCCCTCCCAAAACCCGGACAGCTGCTCACAGCACAAGAAAGCACTGCCCCTGGTCCCCTCAGCCACAAATCCAAAATAATAAATGAGGCCGGGCGCGGTGGCTCACGCCTGTCATCCCAGCACTCTGGGAGATCAAGGCAGGAGGATCGCTCGAGGTCAGGAGTTCGAGACCAGCCTGAGCAAGAGCGAGACCCTCGTCTCTACTAAAGAAAAAAATAGAAAGGAATTGATTGGCCAACTAAAAAATATATAGAAAAAAATTGAGCTGGGCGTGGTGGCGCATGCCTGTAGTCCCAGCTACTGGGGAGGAGGCTGAGGCAGGAGGATGGCTTGAGCCCAGGAGTCTGAGGTTGCTGTGAGCGAGGCTGACGCCGCGGCACTCACTCTAGCCTGGGCGACAAAGCGAGACTCTGTCTCAAAATAAACAAATAAATAAATGGAACATCATGGGTTCGAAGTAAGGAAATATAGAAGGCAGAAAAGTCATTGCAAGCAGAGCCAGAAGCGCTTGGCGGTGGAGGACATTGTCGTCATCTTGACACAAAATGATCCCCTCCACACACACACACACACACACACCGTGGGGTTCACCGCCCTGATGCACAGAATTTCAGGAAAAGCCTGAGAGTGCTGTTTATTTATTCTGATTCCCAAGAAGGACCTCAATCCGGGCCATCCCAGGGAGTGTCTGCGCCTGCAGCAATTCTCTGCAACACAGATGTCTGCGTCACTGCGCAAAGTCATCCCAACTTTTCAGTCTGTGAGTCTGATCCCTCCCTCCCTCCTTCCCTCCCTCCCTCCCCGCCTGTCTTTCCCAGCAGCCAGCAAACTCCGGCTCAAGCAAGCAGGCTGTTAGCACCTCCCCACGCTGCGGTCCGGTGACTCGGTAATTAATTTCCATAATGATGATCTGGAAGGATTTCTGGAGCTTTCCAGAAAGATCCAAGAACGGCCCCTGCCCTGCTGGTTGGGCACATGCTTGCGGTGTGAGACGTGGTCTCAGCGTCCTGTCCCCGGTGGCGTCCCTCACGGCCCAGGTGGCCGTGGGCAAGTGGCTTGACCTCTCTGCCTGTTTACCACTCCCCTGTCTGTTAGGCAGGGACACAGAGTTTGTTGAGAAAGATAACAGACTCGAACTTTTTAAACAGGCGGACGGTTAAAAAAAAAAAAAAAAGAAAAGGAAAAAATAAGTTAAATTTATAAATGTATTAATTATGAATTAAAAAGAAAAAGAAAAGAGAGAAAAGAAAAAAAGGAAAGGAAGGGAAGGGAAGGGAAGGGAAGGGAAGGGAAGGGAAGGGAAGGGAAGGGAAGGGAAGGGAAGGAAAGGAAAGGAAAGGAAAGGAAAGGAAAGGAAAGGAAAGGAAAGGAAAGGAAAGGAAAGGAAAGGAAAGGAAAGGAAAGGAAAGGAAAGGAAAGGAAAGAGCTAACACTCCAGGCCGGGCGCGGTGGCTCACGCCTGTAATCCTAGCACTCTGGGAGGCCCAGGCGGGAGGATCGCTCAAGGCCAGGAGTTCGAGACCACCCTGAGCAAAAGCGACACCCTATCTCTACTAAAAAAATAGAAAGAAATTAGCTAGACAACGAAAAATATATAGAAAAAATGAGCCGGGCGTGGTGGCGCATGCCTGTAGTCCCAGCTACTCAGGAGGAGGCTGAGGCAGGAGGATCGCTTGAGCCCAGGAGTTGGAGGTTGCTGTGAGCGAGGCTGACGCCACGGCACTCACTCTAGCCCGGGCAACAGAGTGAGACTCTGTCTTGAAAAAAAAAAAAAAACACTGTAGTTATGACACGTGTCTTGTGAACCAGACCCTGTGCCCGATCACTCTACCTGAATTATCTCATTTAATCCTCACCCCAACTGCTGAGTCGATATTAAGCGTCATGTTTCTGTCGAACATTAGCAATACACGCGTGGCGCTTAGAGTGACTATTAGCCGGAATATTTTTGAGTAATGTGAGCATCTCGCTTCTAGACCGCCAGGTGGCCCAGGCAGGCCACTTCGGGGTTAGAATTATTATCAGCCAAAACCCCTCTGCTCAGAGATGCTTCTGAATTTAATTCAGTAAATGCTTGGGCTTCAGAAAGACAGTAGGCTTCACCCGACAAATGCACCACCCCGGTCTGGGGCAGCATCTGGTGATAAATTGAGAGCCTGGACATTTCTGCAGTAGCACGTACGGATATCCCCACTCTAGAGAACGAAGAAGAGCTTTGCACTACGGCAAAACAGGTTTTGTTGCCCAGAGCTGTTCGGAACAGGTGGTTTGGCTGCCGCGTTAGTTAGGAAAGAAAATAAATGAACTCACGTCGTTGGTATTTGGATTTCGGAATTTCAGGTGCGAGAGACTGTGTGAACTTTGCTCCAAAACAACCCACTAGACAAAGAGTCAAGATTCTAGGCCTGGTTTTAATGGTAACTACGTTGTGATCTTGAGCAAATTATCAAACTTTTCTTTTTTTTTTTTCATTTTTTCTGAGACATAGTCTCACTCTATTGGCGTCAGCCTCACTCACAGCAACCTCCAACTCCTGGCCTCAAGTGATCCTCCTGCCTCAGCCTCCTCCCGAGTAGCTGGGACTACAGGCATGCGCCACCACGCCCGGCTAATTTTTTCTCTATATATTTTTACTTGGCCAATTAATTTCTTTCTATTTATAGTAGAGACGGGAGTCTCGCTCTTGCTCAGGCTGGTCTAGAACTCCTGACCTCGAGCGATCCTCCCGCCTCGGCCTCCCAGAGTGCCGGGATGACAGGCGTGAGCCGCCGCGCCCGGCCCAATGGTCAAAGTTTTCTGATTTCAGAGCCTTCATCTCCGTAATGAGTGAGGACTCCAGCCTCCTAAGTTCTGCAGAAGTGCCGTGAGGATCAAATGAGGCAGGATTCATGGAAGTGCTTTGAGTGAGTGACGTGTTTAGCAAATTCAAGCTGTTTCTTATCTCTCAAAATTTATTTTTAAGGTGATTGTCGATTTAATTATGCCCTACTGCTGCTTCTTTGACAAGTACAGCGTCGCTTTTACAAAGCAAGGGACCTCCAATTAACTCCCTTTCTTGCACGCATCACCGTTTTTGTTTCGGGAAAGATCAGCATATCCGTGATGACCGCACTACTTAAATAGTTCTCTGCGTTAATCTCTACGAATCACCTCTAGGAAGTAATGACAAGCTACCGTGGCAAACCACCACCGCTACTGAACACGTGAGGGACCATTTGTGCTCTGCAGAAGCCAACTATTTAAGTGTCAGCTTGATCTTAGCCTGACTTTACAATTTCTTTTTAATTTTTTTTTTTTTTTTTTTTTTTTTGAGACAGAGTCTCACTCTGTCGCCCGGGCTAGAGTGAGTGCCGTGGCGTCAGCCTCGCTCACAGCAACCTCAGACTCCTGGGCTCAAGCAATCCTCCTGCCTCAGCCTCCTCCCGAGTAGCTGGGACTACAGGCATGCGCCACCATGCCCGGCTCATTTTTTCTCTATATATTTTTAGTTGGCCAATTAATTTCTTTCTATTTTTACTAGAGACGGGGTCTCGCTCTTGCTCAGGCTGGTTTCAAACTCCTGACCTCGAGCGATCCTCCCGCCTCGGCCTCCCAGGGTGCTGGGATGACAGGCGTGAGCCACCTCGCCAGGGCTAAGGTTTCCTTTTCATAGGACTCAAGCCCTGGTGGTCCCTGCTACCCCCCCGCCCCCGGCTGACCAGTGACTGTCTCTGCACTCGGGTACCAATCCTGAGATCCTGGTGTCAGCCCAGCTGGGCCGGCTGAGGCCACTGTCACCCACGGCCAACGGAGCGACCCCATCTGCCTGCTCTTCTCTTCCCCGTGAGCCCCCTGAAGCTCATGGGACAGAGCCCTTGACCTGCCTCTCCCTGTGCATGTCCTTGTACCCTTGCAGCTTGCAAAATTCCCTGCGGCCGAGTGAGTTCTCACATTAGCCGTGGCTGTTCCCAATTCACCGGGAACGTCCCTCCCGCATCTACGTTGACCTTCCTGGCAGGGAGCCACGATGACTATGAGCTATTTTCTCTTGGTGTTAACTGCTAGAAACAGAGGCTGCCTGGCCACTGCAATGCAGCGAGGTGGGTTTCTCATGAGAAAAAAAAAAAAAACGTGTTAAATACTCCCTTTCCTAGAGAAGGGGGTCATACGGGGTGACCTTGACTATTTAACAGAGCTCGGCAATCAGTCTCAATAACTGACGGGCATTCCGTGTTTGCAAACCCTATGGCCCACGAGGACGGGTACCGTGTTTCCAAAAATGAGACAGGGTCTTCTAATGATTTTTCCTCAAGAAGACACCCCAGGGCTTATTTTCAGGGGACGTGTTATTTTTTTTTAAGTACGGTACAACCATCTACATTGATTCAAACACAGTGAAGTCGTCTTCTTCTGGAACATCATCCTCACTCTCCAGACCCCAAATCCCATCCTGAATGTCTCACGACTCTGTTTCCTTTAGAGCCACCGGCCCCGATCTCTCCTGTCGAGCACTAGAGCTCTCACGGGGCGGATGAGAAGGGCTGCTCGTGTTCTTTCCCGCTCCGCGACGACACGCATGGGTTGTGCAGATGCGCTGCGCAGCCACGCCCATCACCAGGGCTGATTTTCATAGCCACGCCCATCACTAGGGCTGATTTTCATAGCCACGCCCACCGCCAGGGCTGATTTTTCATAGCCACGCCCACCAGCAGGGCTGATTTTCATGGCCACGCCCATCACTAGGGCTGATTTTCATAGCCACGCCCACCGCCAGGGCTGATTTTTCATAGCCACGCCCACCAGCAGGGCTGATTTTCATGGCCACGCCCATCACTAGGGCTGATTTTCATAGCCACGCCCACCGCCAGGGCTGATTTTTCATAGCCACGCCCACCAGCAGGGCTGATTTTCATGGCCACGCCCACCACTAGGGCTGATTTTCATAGCCACGCCCATCACCAGGGCTGATTTTCATAGCCACGCCCATCACTAGGGCTGATTTTTCATAGCCACGCCCATCATCACGGCTGATTTTCATAGCCACACCCACCACTAGGGCTGATTTTCGGGGTAGGGCTTCTATTGCACATGTGCTTAGACAGCCTGCTGGGGCTTATCTGATGGGGAGGGTTATTTTCGGGGAAACTCGGTATAGGAATGGCAGTTCAAGGGTACATGCAGAAAAAAAGGACTGGACTTAAAACCTGAACTTTCCCTGCCCTCAAGGAGGATGTGATCTGAGACAGTCGGCAGAAATAGAAAACACGTTTGATAACGACTGTCACAGTTTGCTACGGGCGCTGTAACAATGTTTAACCCATCCTGAAGTCGAGGGCAGGCTTCTTGGAGGAGGTGACCTATTGCTGCTAAGTGACTTAAACTCTCTAGGTCTCGATCTCATCCTTTTTGGAGTGGAATTCAAAATTCCCACATCTACATGTATGGTGAAAAGTTCAACATATCAGGGCCCCGCACGGTGGCTCACGCCTGTCATCCTAGCACTCTGGGAGGCCCAGGCGGGAGGATCGTTTGAGCTCAGGAGTTTGAGACCAGCCTTAGCAACAGCGAGACCCCGTCTCTACTAAAAAAAAAAAAAAAAAAAAAAAATAGAAAGAAATTACTTGGATAGCTAAAAACATATATAGAGAAAAAAAATTAGCCGGGCATGGTGGCACATGCCTGTAGTCCCAGCTACTCGGGAGGCTGAGGCAGGAGGATCGCTTGAGCCCAGGAGTTGGAGGTTGCTGTGAGTGAGGCTGACGCCACGGCACTCACTCTAGCCTGGGCGACAGAGTGAGACTCTGCCTCAAAAAGAAAGAAAGAAAGAAAGAAAGAAAGAAAGAAAGAAAGAAAGAAAGAAAGAAAGAAAGAAAGAAAGAAAGAAAGAAAGAAAGAAAGAAAGAAAGAAAGAAAGAAAGAAAGAAAGAAAGAAAGAAAGAAAGAAAGAAAGAAAGAGTTGAACACCCACAGGTAGGTAGAAGTTTCCATCGCATTCCTGGCTGGATAACTAGCAGTTACTCCACCTGCTGATCTGTTTTTCAAGCAGAAAATACTTTTTACCCAAATGTCCCTCCCGAGATTCTCCTTGCTTAGGTCATCCCCTATTGCTTCGAGACATGCCAGAGTCCGAAGATGGACAGATAGCGATTCCGAGCAGCTCTGCTTTTCGATAACTTCCAGCGAACAGGTTCACGCAGGTCCAAGAACAAGCTGTGTTTCCAGAAGTATTTTCCTTCCTCTCTCCCTCCCTCTCTCCCCAACCACCGTGACTGGAGCTCTCAAAGATCACCGTATTCTTTAATCTCCAGAACCCCCACGGCACATCACGTGTGCTTGGTGGCCCTGCGACCGCCGGACAAGGAAACGTTGAGGCTACCACGTGGACGAGGCGGCCGGGAGAAGATGGAGCAGATTTTTCACGCTGAATTAGCCAACCAGTTTTCCCTCTGCACTGGTGTCGTGGAGGGTGATAGAGAGTAAGAAATAAGGCCGGGGCGGTGCGGTGGCTCACGCCTGTCATCCCAGCACTCCGGGAGGCCGAGGCGGGAGGATCGCTCGAGGTCAGGAGTTCGAGACCAGCCTGAGCAAGAGCGAGACCCCCGTCTCTACTACAAATAGAAAGAAATTAGCTGGACAACTGAAAATATATACGTAGAAAAAATGAGCCGGGCGTGGTGGCGCATGCCCGTCGTCCCAGCTATTCGGGAGGAGGCTGAGGCAGGAGGATCGCTTGAGCCCAGGAGTCTGAGGTTGCTGTGAGCGAGGCTGACGCCACGGCACTCACTCTAGCCCGGGCAACAGAGTGAGACTCTGTCTCAAAAAAAATAAAATAAAATAAATAACATAGCAGCCTCCAAATGGACAGCATGATGGCTCACAATGCTACCAAATCTACTGGCACAAAGTAAGAACAAACACTTTTTAAAAGCAAACGAAAAATATTTCTTGCAAAGGAGAAGCTGCAGGTGGTATTTGCGATGCTCACGGAAGCATCCCACGGTTCCATGGACCACTTACCTGAGCTCATTTTTTTTTTTTTTTCTAATGCAATCGCTTCACGCAGAAACCCACGGCCCATTAAATCACGGCCAACGACTCGCTGATCTCTAAAAGTCGCCCCCGGCCCCACCGTTCCAGGGCTGCTCAGCGGCCTCGATCGCAGAATGATAAAGAGGTCTGAGTCCCGCCCCGATTTTTCACCTGGATCAGTACAAAGACGACGCGTCCTTCCAAAAATCCCAAATGCACAGCGCTCAGAGCGAAAAGGGCATCTTAACCCCCTCGGCCTTCAAAATGGGCTTTTCCAGGACGTTTTGCTCTAGGGATGCATTTTTTCCATAACACACACGGACATTCAAGAGCCCCTGCCGTTTGCTTTAGGTTTTCTCTGCTCACGATTCGAACATGCATTTCTGCTCACGATTCGAACATGCATTTCTGCTCACGATTCAAACATGCATTTCTGCTCACGATTCGAACATGCATTTCTGCTCACGATTCGAACATGCATTTATTGTGGATATCATGCAACGTGGATTTCTCATTTATCAGCTGCCTGGGGGGGGGATATTTTCTGAATAGTGATGTTTTCTACCATACAGGATGATAATAATAATAATAATAATAATAATAATACCAGGTCCTATTTATGTGCTGCTCATCGTGACTGCCCGGCCTCGCTCTGGGCACTTTACAGGTATAAACTCATTTAATTTGCTTAAGTTTATGAGGCAGGTGCTGTTATCCCTGTGATAATTTGCATCAGACTGCACACGTGCTTCTAATAAGGACAATTTTGGGGAAAATAAAGTGGTCACCAATAAAAGGGAAAATAACACCCAAGGAAACTTGTCAATTGAGGTTCCTTCCTCAAGTGGAACTGATAATAAACAAGCCTCCCTTTATCCTTCGTGGTATATAGGATGGTTAAGTATGACTTTGGCACCTGCGGCCGTGGTCACAGCCCCTTCCGAAAGCTATAGCCACCTGCTGTCACTGGACCCAACCTTGGCTATTAAAAGAAATCAAGGAAAGGGAAAGGAAAAGGAAAGGAAAAGGAAAGGAAAAGGAAAGGAAAGGAAAGAAAAGAAAAGAAAAGAAAAGAAAAGAAAAGAAAAGAAAAGAAAAGAAAAGAAAAGAAAAGAAAAGAAAAGAGAAAAGAAAGTAAAAGAAAAGAAAAGAAAAGAAAAGAAGAGAAAAGAAAAGAGCTAACACTCCAGGCCGGTGTGGTGGCTCACGCCTGTCATCCCAGCACTCTGGGAGGCCGAGGCGGGAGGATCACCCGAGCTCAGGAGTTCGAGGCCAGCCTGACTGAGCAAGAGCGAGACCCTGTCTCTACTAAAAAAAATAGAAAGAAATTAATCGGCCAACTAAAAAATATATATAGAAAAAAATGAGCTGGGCATGGTGGCGCATGCCTGTAGTCCCAGCTACTCGGGAGGCTGAGGCAGGAGGATCTCTTGAGCCCAGGAGTTGGAGGTTGCTGTGAGCGAGGCTGACGCCACGGCACTCACTCTAGCCCGGGCAACAGAATGAGACTCTGATTCCAAAAAAAAAGAAAAGAAAAGAAAAAGAAATGAGCTGCTGAGACTGGGGTTGGGGACGGTGAAACAGGGAGGGACTTTTCCCGGAGTGTGGCCTCCAGTCCACAGGGCTCGGGTGAGGGGCACCTGCTCCAAAGGCAGCGGCAGGAGCCGGGCAGAAGCAGGGACGGGGACGGGGACAGGCCGGGCCGGGAGGGGCCTTGGACCCGCAGTGGCCGACTCAGCCTCGCCAATGCGTTCGTGCAAACCAGCTTGTCCCGGAAGACGAGTCTCAGTGTGAACACATGGGTGAGGACAGACTGCTCCGCCCGGGAGTGGGGGCCTGGGCCACTCCCCCTGGGGACCCCACGGAAGACAGGCAGCCAACGCCCTGAGGGCTCGAGGACCGTGACAGATGGTACTCCATCCCTAGCACTTTTTTTTTTTTTTAATCTTTTAATTCTTTTTTTTTTTTTTTTGGAGACAGAGTCTCACTCTGTTGCCCAGGCTGTTCTTTAACTCCTGGCCTCAAGAGACCTCTCTTTTTTTGAAATAGAGTCTCACTCTGTCGTCCGGGCTAGAGTGAGTGCCGTGGCGTCAGCCTCGCTCACAGCAACCTCCAACTCCTGGGCTCAAGTGATCCTCCTGCCTCAGCCTCCTCCCAAGTAGCTGGGACTACAGGCATGTGCCACCATGCCCAGCTCATTTTTTCTATATATATTTTTAGTTGGCCAATTAATTTCTTTCTATTTATAGTAGAGACAGGGTCTTGCTCAGGCTGATTTTGAACTCCTGACCTCGAGTGATCCTCCCACCTCGGCCTCCTCCCGAGTAGCTGGGACTACAGGCATGCGCCACCACGCCCGGCTCATTTTTTCTATATATATTTTTAGTTGGCCAATTAATTTCTTTCTAATTTTAGTAGAGACGGGGTTCTTGCTCTTGCTCAGGCTGGTCTCGAACTCCTGACCTGGAGCGATCCTCCCGCCTCGGCCTCCCAGAGTGCCGGGATGACAGGCGTGAGCCACCGCGCCCGGCCTTTTAATTCTTTTTGTATTTTTTATTTATTTTTTTCTTTTTTCTTTCCTGTTTCTGTTCTTGGGACGAATCCCAGCACCTTTCTGCGTCTCCCTGGGCCTCTTCAACCGTCTGTCCCTTCCCTTTCGTTTCCTTCTGTTCCTGGGGCCCTTCCGAGGTTTATAGCTACAGGGCTGGCTTGAGAACACAGCACAAACGCAATTTTATTCTCAAGGCTTCCGGAGGGTCCCCGGCCCTGAAGTCCCTTTTAAGTAAGCAAATATCGGTCTCATTTCATAGACTTCAGGCCCACTGCTCACCTTTCTTCTTTTAAGACCAGTCTTTTCAAAATCCCCTTGTAAGACATTTGTAAGATAATTTCTTGACGTATTTTGGCATAGATTTTATGTGCATATATGTGTCCATAGATATTGTGTCTGTACTAACCAAGAGAGGGTGTTAAAGATTTTCTCATGCCAGTTTTATCATGGAAACACATGAAGGAGAGACAAAAATTCCGCAATCATGTCTGTTTTAGTCCCAAGAGTTGTAATTGGTCTTAACTAGTTTTGCACTTTGATCTTTGTTCTGATACGTTGGCTGGTTTTCTTGGTCGCTCAATTAGCGATGACCTGCCCGTTAAATACAAATGAGGTAGGAAGGTGGTCATTTAGCTCCCCCGTGGAAGCCGGAAGACAGCCCTCATTATCCCCTTAAAAGTGCAGAGAATTACGCTACTAGTAATTCAATCAGTCGTGGCTTAAACCGCCTGAATTTTAAGTCGTGGCTAAAGACTCGGACAAAAATGAGATAAAGTCCGCAAAACAGCTTTTATATCACTGTCTTCTTGTGGATTAGCACAATGATCAACAAATAAAACTAAATGTTCTGGGAGGCCCAGGCGGGAGGATCGCTCAAGGTCAGGAGTTCGAAACCAGCCTGAGCAAGAGCGAGACCCCGTCTCTACTATAAACAGAAAGAAATTAATTGGACAACTAATATATACAGAAAAAATGAGCCGGGCATGGTGGCGCATGCCTGTAGTCCCAGCTACTCGGGAGGGAGGCTGAGGCAGGAGGATCGCTGGAGCCCAGGAGTTGGAGGTTGCTGTGAGCGAGGCTGACGCCACGGCACTCACTCTAGACTGGGCAACAAAGCGAGACTCTGTCTCATAAAAAAAAAAAAAAAAACTAAATGTTTTTGAATAAATGAATGAATGAAAAAAATATTTACAGTGTTATTAAAGGATAAATTATTATTTGTGATGTAAAAAAAATAAATTAAAAAATTTCTTCATACTGGGGCTTTTATCAAAAAAAAAGAGAACAAACAAATAAAAATAAAAGATAAAAAGAAAAAAAAAGAAAGAAAAAAATCCCCTTTTAAAAAGTTGTTTCGATAGTCTAGTTTTTTGTCCTATTTCTTCCGCCTTTTGTACCTTTTGTCCCCAGATCTTGGCTGTTGTGACCAAAAGCGCCCTGTTGACAATCGTGGGACTGCATCTATCTGTTCCCCTGCAAGATAGGGTAGGTGCTGGGTTTCTCGTTGTCTTTCTTGTTGTTGTTTGGGTTGTGTGTGTGTGTGTGCGCGCGAGTGGATTCCCTATCCGTGACTCAGTTTCCTTTTCTGTAAAGTTTTGATGATGATAGTGTCGCCATAGGGAACTACCGTGAGGATAAACAAGTTAGTGTCTATAAAGCACTCAGAGCGCTGCCTGTATGCAGACAGTCTCAATCCATGTCATTATCAAGGTTATTCACAGCACGTTGCTGACTTGGAAATACAGATGCGGTCAGAGGGGAGAGGCGGGGTGAAAAGTAAGGAGAAAGCGGGAACACTCGGAATGTCTCCTTAGAGATACACTCTATAGGCCGGGCGCCGCGGCGGCTCACACACCTGTCATCCTGGCACTCCGGGAGGCCGAGGTCGGAGGATCGCTCAAGGTCAGGAGTTCGAGGCCAGCCTGAGCAAGAGCGAGACCCCCGTCTCTACTAAAAATAAATAGAAAGAAATTAATTGGCCAACTGAAAATACATAGAAAAAATTAGCCGGGCGTGGTGGCGCATGCCTGTAGTCCCAGCTACTCGGGAGGAGGCTGAGGCAGGAGGATCGCTGGAGCCCAGGAGTTGGAGGCTGCTGTGAGCGAGGCTGACGCCACGGTACTCACTCTAGCCCGGGCGACAGAGTGAGACTCTGTCTCTAAAAAATAAAAAATAAATAATGGACATTGAGTCTCAAACTGTCCGACGCTGTGGAAAAGCAGAAGTCAAAGCTGTAAGTGCCCAAGGACAAGACAAGCTGCTGTGACCGCAACAGGTGGAACAGGAAGTCACTAGACCACAGAGGAACGCTGACAACGGTTGTGTTAATTTCCGTAATCCCCTTTTTAACTGATAGACAGAATCTCATTAATTACTCATGGTGCACTGGTGGAGCAAGCCACAGAAGAAGGGTTTACAAAAAGTTTCTTAGGCTTAAAAACAAAACAGCTGTGCAGATATTTACTCATCAAAGTCTGCAAATCAGCATCTGCGTCTCAAATTTATTTTTTTCTTTATTTTATTTATTTATTTATTTTTGAGACAGGGTCTCACTCTGTTGCCCGGGCTAGAGTGAGTGCCGTGGCGTCAGCCTCGCTCACGGCAACCTCCAACTCCTGGCCTCAGACGATCCTCCTGCCTCAGCCTCCACCCGAGTAGCTGGGACTACAGGCATGCGCCACCATGGCCGGCTCATTTTTTCTATATATATATATTTTTAGTTGGCCAATTAATTTCTTTCTTTTTTTTTTAGTAGAGACGGGGGTCTCACTCTTGCTCAGGCTGGTCTCAAATTCCTGATGTTTAGCGATCCTCCCGTCTCGGCCTCCCAGAGTGCTAGCATGACAGGCGTGAGCCACCACGCCCGGCCTATGTCCCCAATTTCTAACACACACCCTGCAGTTTGGCTCATACAAAACTAAACCATCTCAATTTTATTCTCCTTTCTTTGCCTGCCTCTGCTATAGAGGATGGAAAATAAAACATAAATTTTTCCAGCACCTCTTTCAATGAAAGGCATTTACATGTCAAAGTTCTGCACAGGAAGATGTAAATGAAAAATCTATTGGTATCACCTCTCCAAATTTTGTCTCTTTTTTTTTTTTTTGCCCCTGAATACGGACCTGGAATCTGAAGCTGTCACCAATACTGTGATCACACGGGAAACAGACATGTCAGTTTCAATCACGTCGAGCCTTTAATCTAAACCGACCCCAGCAGCAGCACCCAGCTCTGCCCCGGGCCGGATGTGAGAAGAATAAACCCCTCTTTCGCCGGGCGCGGTGGCTCACGCCTGTAATCCTAGCACTCTGGGAGGCCTAGGTGGGAGGATTTCTCGAGGTCAGGAGTTCGAGACCAGCCTGAGCAAGAACGAGACCCTGTCTCTACTGAAAACAGAAAGAAATTAATTGGCCAACTAAAAATATATAGAAAAAATGAGCCGGGCATGGTGGCACATGCCTGTAGTCCCAGCTACTTGGGAGGCTGAGGCAGGAGGATCGCTTGAGGCCAGGAGTTGGAGGTTGCTGTGAGCGAGGCTGACACCACGGCACTCACTCTAGCCTGGGCCACAAAGCGAGACTCTGTCTGAAAAAAAAAAAAAATTAAAAAAAAAAAATTTAAGCCCCTCTTTCTGCACCCTGTTATCACTGTGGTTTCTGTTGCTAAAATACCTTCCTGCCTAGGATGTATGTCCCAGACACCAAACCGGGGAACTAGAGAAAGGCCACGTGTTGTAAATGGGCTCAGCAGCAATTAAGATGCTTTGCCAGCTGGGCGCGGTGGCTCACGCCTGTCATCCTAGCACTCTGGGAGGCCGAGGCGGGCGGATTGCTGAGGTCAGGAGTTCGAAACCAGCCTGAGCGAGACCCCGTCTCTACCAAAAATAGAAATAAATTAATTGACCAACTAAAAATAAATATATAGAAGAAATTAGCCAGGCGTGGTGGCGCATGCCTGTAGTCCCAGCTACTCGGGAGGCTGAGGCAGGAGGATCGCTTGAGCCCAGGAGTTTGAGGTTGCTGTGAGCGAGGCTGACGCCACGGCACTCACTCTAGCCTGGGCAACAAAGCGACACTCTGTCTCATAAAAAAAAAAAAAAAAAATTAAAAAGAAATTGTAAAGTCAGGCTAAGATCAAGCTGAGTTTTTAGAGATAAAATGTCAGGTTTTTTTTTTAATGTGAGAAAAGGAAAAAGTACACTAATAAATATATATAGCATGAATTATGCTATGTTATGCTATATGAATTATGCTATATGAATATGCTATATGCTATATTATGCTATATAAATTATGCTATATAAATTATTATATTACAGCATGAATTAGGAATTATATAGCATTTCCCAATGCTCACAGAAAATATCTGCATAAGTGGGGGGGGGGAACCACCTTCATACAAGACTTCAGGCTATATTTAAATAAAACACTATTACCTTGCATTGATTAAAGTGGGGTATATACATCCTGGATTGCCAAAATGTAGGGAAAAAAAAAGAATCTGTTCTTAACCCACCTTCAAAGTGTGAGTTCTTGATTTATATGCTTTATCTATGCTAACTTTTAACACCCCAAGTACGTTTATATTTGCAAGTCCAAATGCCCTATGTGTTGACAAACCAGCTTGAAAAATAGAATAAAAACCCACCCAAGGCCGGGTGCGGTGGCTCACGCCTGTAATCCTAGCACTCTGGGAGGCCGAGGTGGGAGGAGGATCACTCGAGGTCAGGAGTTCGAGACCAGGCTGAGCAAGAGCGAGCCCCTATCTCTACTAAAAATAGAAAGAAATTAGTAGGACAACTAAAAATATATAGATAAAAGGCCGGGCGCTGTGGCTCACGCCTGTAATCCTAGCTCTTGGGAGGCCGAGGCGGGCGGATTGCTCAAGGTCAGGAGTTCAAAACCAGCCTGAGCAAGAGCGAGACCCCGTCTCTACTATAAATAGAAAGAAATTAATTGGCCAACTGATATATATATAAAAAATTAGCCGGGCATGGTGGCGCATGCCTGTAGTCCCAGCTACTCGGGAGGCTGAGGCAGAAGGATCACTCAAGCCCAGGAGTTTGAGGTTGCTGTGAGCTAGGCTGACGCCATGGCACTCACTCTAGCCTGGACAACAAAGTGAGACTCTGTCGCAAAAAATAAATAAATAAATAAATAAAAATATATAGATAAAAAATTAGCCGGGCGTGGTGGCGCATGCCTGTAGTCCCAGCTACTGGGGAGGCTGAGGCAGGAGGATCGCTTGAGCCCAGGAGATTGAGGTTGCTGTGAGCGAGGCTGACGCCACGGCACTTGCTCTAGCCTGGGCAACAGAGTGAGACTCTGTCTCAAAAAAAAAATTAAAAAAATAACCTCTGGACCAGTTGCAATCTGCAGACACCCAGATCACCAGCTTTGGTACTTAGCTTAATTCTACAGAGCCAAGCTTCTCATCACAGCTTAACCCAAAGGATTCCATTATCCTGCCTCCAAATCAGCTGCGTGTGCGTGCGTACCTGTGTATGTGTGTGTGTGTGTGTGTACACACATATATATTTAATATCACACCAGGAACTTTTAGATGTGCACAAGGAAATGTTTTTATCTGATATAATCCACTCCATCACCAAGCATGAAAAAGAAAAAAAAAAACCTTTAATTTACACATGGGTTGGCCTAACCAAGATCTACAAAATCACAATGGCAGGAGTTTGGCCCAACAAAACTGCAATGAGACACCATTTATCTCCAGTGAGAACGGCCTTTATTGAAAAGTCCCCAAACAATAAATGCTGGCGTGGATGCAGAGAGAGAGGAACACTCCTGCACTGCTGGTGGGACTGCAAACTGGTGCAACCTCTGTGGAAAGCAACATGGAGATGCCTTAAAGCAATGCAAGAGGATCTACCATTTGATCCAGCAATTCCACGACTGGGCATCTACCCAAAAGAACAAATGACACTCTATGAAAAAGACACCTGCACTCGAACATTTGTAGCAAGCACAATTCACAATGGCAAAGCTGTGGAAACAACCCAAGTGCCCATCCATGCACGAGTGGATTAATAAAACGTGGTCTGTGCACACCACGGAGCACTACTCAGCTCTGAGAAACACGGTGACCCAGCACCTCTTGTGTTTTCCCGGCTGGAGCTGGAGCCCATCCTACTAAGGGAAGCGTCCCGAGAATGGAAACACAAGCACCACGTGCGCTCACCAGCAAACTGGTGTTGACGGATCAGCACCTAAGTGGACACACAGGAGTGACGTCTATCGGGTGTCGGGCAGGTGGGAGGGGAGGAGGGGACGGGTGTAGACAGACACGACGAGTGAGACGTGCACCGTCTGGGGGATGGGCACGCTTGAGACTCAGAGTCGAGGGTGGAAGGAGGGCATGGGCAATATACGTGACCTAAACACTTGTACCCCATAATATAACAATAATAATAAATAATGATAAAATTATTAATAAATTGTTGATTTATTAATATTAACAGATCATATTTATTAATTAATAATAGATAGGTGTATCGATAGATATTAATGAATAATAAATTAATGAATAAAATAAATAATAATGAGCTAATAAATAATTAATAATATTAATAAATAATGAATAAATTATTTATTTATTGATAAATAAATATGCAAAATATAATAAATAATATTAATAAATGAATAAAATTTACTGATAAACATTAATGAATAATAAATTAACAAATATTAAGTAATAAAATAAATAATGGATTAATAAATGGTAAATAATACTAATAAATAAATAACGAATAAATTATTTGTTATTTATTGATAAATATGTAAAATATAATAAATAATATTAATAAATAATGAATAAATTATTTGTTATTTATTGATAAATATGTAAAATATAATAAATAATATTAATAAATAATGAATAAATTATTTGTTATTTATTGATAAATATGTGAAATATAATAAATAATATTAATAATAATAATATAATAATTTTAATAAAAATAATTATTTTATCATTAATAAAATTAATTAATAATAATAAATAATGAATAAATTTATTGATAAACATTAATGAATAATAAATTAACAGATATTAATACGTAATAAAATAAATAATGGATTGATAAATGATAAATAATATTAATAAATAAATAGTGAATAAATTATTTCTTATTTATTAATAAATAAATATATAAAATATAATAAATAATAAAAACAAAACTTAAAAAAATAAATGAAAAAATAAAAACCTCAGCACTGAACAAAGGAAAATAAGAGAGTGGGGCCCAACAGCCAACACTTTGGCAGGGTCCCCAGGCTGCTGGTGGAGCAGCTGCTACCCCGACCGGAGACCTGGACGGCTTGCCGGAGCCGGCGTCTCTCATGCAGGGTGAGGCTCCTGGCTCGAGGAGAACGTGGAGCTGTTTCGCGCAGACCGAGCGCCCTGCAGCGCGGCCGCAGCCTGTTCCGCAGGCAGTAAGTGCCCGCGAGTCTCCGTGGCCCCCGGCTCAACGCCCCTGCTTTAAACCAGAGCCGCTGCACTTAATGGTGAACTGGTGTCCTGAGAAATCTCCTTCTCTGCTCTCTCAGACGCCGTGAGAGTGATATGATACGAGTAATTGAATCGGGGTGATTTGGGATTTTTAGGGCCCTACTGAGACGGCGTGAATGTGAATTGCTCCAGGCGCCGTTGGGTTTGCAGAAAAGCAAAATAAAAGTTTCGGTTTTCTGCCTCCTGATCACCTGTGCAAAGACTTTGAAAGTTTGGTAAAAATTCGAAGGAGCAAAATCCCGATTCCGGAGCACTGCTGTGATATTTCTGTCACTGGCCCGTCATACTTAAGTCGACCGATCAGGGATAAAAGGAGGCCACGTGCTTTTTCTAAGTACCGCGAATTAGGATTCTTTTAAGAAGTTATTCCTGGGGATTTCATGCAGTGTCTTCGTAATTTAGCAAAAAATGATAGCGACTCATCAATACTGCTTATTTTTCCCTTCCAAAATAGACTGTATTTTCTTTCTTTCTTTTTTTTTTTTTTTTTTTTTTGAGACAGTCTCACTCTGTTGCCCGGGCTAGAGTGAGTGCCGTGGCGTCAGCCTCGCTCACAGCAACCTCAGACTCCTGGGCTCAAGCGATCCTCCTGCCTCAGCCTCCTCCCCAGTAGCTGGGACTACAGGCATGCGCCACCATGCCCGGCTAATTTTTTTTCTATATATTTTCAGTCGGCCAATTAATTTCTTTCTATTTATAGTAGAAACAGGGTCTTGCTCTTGCTCAGGTTGGTCTCAAACTCCTGACCTCGAGCGATCCTCCCGCCTCGGCCTCCCAGAGTGCTAGGATGACAGGCGTGAGCCACCGGGCCCGGCTATAGATTGTATTTTCTTAATAAGCAGCTACTCATTTTTTTTCCCAACAGGCAATTATTGAGCACCTATTGTGTGCTAGGCATCGTGTTGGGCAATGTCAGATCTATTACTCCTTCCATAGCTTTTCGTGGTCATGAAATGTTGTGGTTTTGAAATACGGCATATATTTCTTGAAATGGAAGAGAGAAATGTGCTCTAGGTCCAACTTAGTTTTTTTTTTCTTGAGACAGAGTCTCACTCTGTTGCCCAGGCTAGAGTGAGTGTCATGGTGTCAGCCTCGCTCACAGCAACCTCCAACTCCTGGGCTCAAGCGATCCTCCTGCCTCAGCCTCCTCCCGAGTAGCTGGGACTACATGCGCCACCATGCCCGGCTCATTTTTTTTCTATATCTATTAATAGGCCAATTAGTTTCTTTCTATTTATAGTAGAGACGGGGTCTCGCTCTTGCTCAGGCTGGTCTCGAACTCCTCGAGCGATCCGCCCGCCTCGGCCTCCCAGAGAGCTAGGATGACAGGCGTGAGCCACCGCGCCCGGCCTAGGTCCAACTTAGTTTGATAAGAAAGTAGTTCTCACTCTGCTGAACCACTACTGGGAAGTTTGCTGGGGCGAGTGGGCGTTGCAGCCCACCTCAACACAGATAAAAAAGGTTCTAGACCAGGGGTCCTCAAACTTTTTAAACAGGGGGCCACTTCACTGTCCCTCAGACTGTTGGAGGGCTGGACTCTAGTTTAAAAAAAAAAAAAAAAAAACTATGAACAAATTCCTATGCACACTGCACATATATTATTTTAAAGTAAAAAAAAAAAAAAAAACGGGCAAAAACACCCGCATGTGGCCCGTGGGCCGTGGTTTGAGGACGCCTGTTCTAGACCAACCTGAACCAAGAGAGAGACCCCGTCTCTACTACAAAATAGAAAGATAATAATTGACCAGCTAAAAAATGTAGAGAAAAAATGAGCCGGGCGTGGTGGCGCGTGCCTGTAGTCCCAGCTACTCGGGAGGAGGCTGAGGCAGGAGGATTGCTTGAGGCCAGGCGTTGGAGGCTGCTGTGAGCGAGGCTGACGCCACGGCACTCACTCTAGCCCCGGCGACAGAGTGAGATTTTGACTCCAAAAATAAAAAATAAAAAAGGTTCTAATGCCCACTGGATCGTTGAGGAGTAGAAAAACAAGAGCCGCACACAAAGCCCTATGATGAGACAACTTGGGCTAAGAGAACCAAATAAAGCCCTTCTCGGACCCTAAGAAAATTATTTCTGTGTGTAGAGAAGAATACAAAAGGGTCGCAGACTGGAGAGATTTGGGGTTGTCTTCGGAAACACCTTTTCCCATGGCTTATGAGGAATCGTGACATTATAGAGCGCTTTGGATGGAACTACTCAAAGATCTATAGACACAATTAAGTGGTAACAGTTGCATTCGAAATTATACAATTCCCAGGAACTGGTGGGAAGACCTGGTTAAGTTATTTCCCCAACTCATCTGCAAATGCTTCTTCACTGAAATAGTCTTTGCAACATTGTCTACAATTATCTTTTGTTGCTCCAAGAAAGAAAGTTGGTGCTCTCAGTCCGATTGCAAACCAACATCTTGGCATGGATTGATGCTATGCACGCAGTTT
The DNA here is from genome assembly GCF_040939455.1 of Microcebus murinus. Taxonomy (NCBI): domain Eukaryota; kingdom Metazoa; phylum Chordata; class Mammalia; order Primates; family Cheirogaleidae; genus Microcebus; species Microcebus murinus. The sequence goes on along the minus strand of NC_134132.1, from coordinate 14,575,325 downwards.
GGATGATCTCGCTTCGTTCATTTTTCAAATTAAAAAAAAATAACCATCTCTGGTACCCACCACCGACTCTAGCAGTTCACTAAAAACTCTCCTTCCAGGCCGGGCTCCGTGGCTCACGCCTGTCATCCCAGCACTCTGGGAGGCCGAGGCAGGTGGATTGCTCGAGGTCAGGAGTTCAAAACCAGCCTGAGCGAGACCCCGTCTCTACCATAAATAGAAAGAAATTAATCGGTCAACTAATATATATAGAAAAACTTAGCCGGGCGTGGTGGCACATGCCTGTAGTCCCAGCTACCCGGGAGGCTGAGGCAGGAGGATCGCTTGAGCCCAGGAGTTTGAGGTTGCTGTGAGCTAGGCTGACGCCACGGCACTCACTCTAGCCTGGGCAACAAAGTGAGACTCTGTCTCAAAATAATAATAAAAGACAATAATAAATGCTTTGTGCTTACAAAGATACGCAGCCAATTTCTTTTTTTAAAAAACTCCAGTAATATTAAATACCTCTCCTAAATGTTTGGGGATGTACATTGTATGAATATCCAGTCTTGAGAGATGAGAATGAGACACAAATAAGTAGAGAGAGGTTTTTTTTCAAGAGTGACCATGGGCCGGGCGTGGTGGCTCACGCCTGTAACCCTAGCACTCTGGGAGGCCGAGGCGGGAGGATCGCTTGAGGTCAGGAGTTCCAAACCAGCCTGAGCAAGAGCAAGACCCCGTCTCTACTATAAATAGAAAGAAATTAATTGGCCAACTAATATATAGATAGAAAAAATTAGCCGGGCATGGTGGCGCATGCCTGTAGTCCCAGCTACTCGGGAGGGAGGCTGAGGCAGGAGGATCGCTTGAGCCCAGGAGTTGGAGGTTGCTGTGAGCGAGGCTGACGCCACGGCACTCACTCTAGCCTGGGCGACAAAGCGAGACTCTGTCTCAAAAAAAAAAAAAAAGAGTGACCATGAATTAAAACTAAAATATAATTGATCAGCAAAATAAGAGTCTATCCATTTCAAGTCAGATTTTATTATGACCAAACATTTTACCACATTTTATATTAACACCATTCTAAAATTACTCCTTTGTATCTCTACCTAATAAAAACATCATCATTATTCTTTATCCCTCAAATTTCATCACTCCTCTAAAAATGTTTCCCTGATACCTTCCCAGGTGGCAACAGGGTGTATATAAGAAATAACTTTGGGCCGGGCACGGTGACTCACACCTGTCACCCTAGCACTCTGGGAGGCCAGGGTGGGAGGATCGCTCGAGGTCAGGAGTTCGAGACCAGCCTGAGCAAGAGCGAGACCCCGTCTCTACTAAAAACAGAAAGAAATTAATTGGCCAACTAAAAATATATATAGAAAAAATGAGCCGAGCATGGTGGCGCATGCCTGTAATCCCAGCTACTCGGGAGGCTGAGGCAGGAGGATCGCTTGAGGCCAGGAGTTGGAGGTTGCTGTGAGTGAGGCTGACGCCACGGCACTCACTCTAGCCTGGGAGACAGAGTGGGACTCTGTCTCAAAAATAAAAAATTCATAAGGTTTTTGATGGGAAATAGGGGGAGAAAAGTAAATACTCAAAATATAAAAAATGAGGCTGGCAGTTGCGATTGAGTTTGAAAAGACCAACTTCAATCTTCCTGAATAACAAGACTAAGAGGAGAATGTGGTAAGTTGCATAAGTCTTTGTGATCTGAGAAGAGGAAACTCACTACTTTCCCAGGGGAGATAAAGCTTTTCCTAGAACCAAACTCTGATGAAAAAACAACAACAACAAAAAAAGTTTTCCGGCCGGGCGCGGTGGCTCACGCCTGTAATCCTAGCTCTTGGGAGGCCGAGGCGGGCAGATCGCTCAAGGTCAGGAGTTCAAAACCAGCCTGAGCAAGAGCGAGACCCCGTCTCTACTATAAATAGAAAGAAATTAATTGGCCAACTGATATATATATAAAAAAAAAAATTAGCCGGGCATGGTGGCGCATGCCTGTAGTCCCAGCTACTCGGGAGGCTGAGGCAGGAGGATCGCTTGAGCCCAGGAGATTGAGGTTGCTGTGAGCGAGGCTGACACCACGGCACTCACTCTAGCCTGGGCGACAAAGCGAGACTCTGCCTCAAAAAAAAAAAAAAAAAAAAGTTTTCCGTGTGAGGAGGGACTGGGGATCACTTCATGGCGCCTTAGGCCATATCTTCCCAATTTCAGAGCAAATGCAGAAAATCCGAAACCAGGGCACAGGGTGAGGTTTAAGCGACACTTCATGTAGTCACTTTATAGGCCAAGAAAAATTTCTAAAATCAGTGATTCTGGACACTTAGGTCCATACAGCTTGGCCCACAAATAAGCACGTAAAATCAGAAGCCAGTAGAGGAGATGACACAATCTTGCAAAGATTCTGACCATTTTTTTCTATGATGTAAAAACAATATATATATATATATATATATGTCTGTCATCCCCACACTCTGGGAGGCCAGGGTGGGAGGATTGCTCGAGGTCAGGAGTTCGAGACCAGCCTGAGCAAGAGTGAGACCCCGTCTCTACTATAAATAGAAAGAAATGAATTGGACGACTAAAAATATATATAGAAAAAATTAGCCGGGCATGGTGGCGCATGCCTGTAGTCCCAGCTACTCGGGAGGAGGCTGAGGCAGGAGGATCGCTTGAGCCCAGGAGTTGGAGGTTGCTGTGAGCGAGGCTGACCCCACGGCATAATAGCCCAGGCAACAGAGTAAGACTCTGTCTCAAAAAAATAAATAAAATAAAAATGTTGACTTCATCCAAAAGCACCCTCATGGAAACTTCCAGAACAATGTTTGAGCAAGCATACGGGCACTGTGGCCACCCAAATGGACACATAAAATAAATCATCACAACTTCAGACAGCCTCTATCCTAGGTGCTGAAACATATTGAAAGAAAGAGGTTGGTAATTTTTTTTCCCTCCACTGCAGAGACAATGTTATTCTGTAACCACAAAAAAGGACATTCCGCCGATGGGGACCATGTCTTCTTCCAATCTACGTGTCTGGACTCTACGCACAGTGCTCGGGCAGACCCAGAGCTGAACTGGGCATGGCTCTTGTGCGTGTTATCTGGCGTTGACAGTCTGTCTGCATCTTCCCCGGAAGAGCGTCTTCCATTCACGTTAGCCCAGAACCAGGGTGGTCTATGCACCACACACACATTGTCACTCGCTTCCCGTTCTTCTCCGTCACTTAAAGAAGTGTCCCAAGGATGGAAAAACAAGCACCGCATGCACTCACCAGCAAATTGGAGATACCTGCAAGCGATACAAGTGGATCTACCATTGGATCCAGCAATCCCACGACTGGGCATCTACCCCAAAAGATCAAAAGTCACTCTATGAAAAAGACACCTGCACTCGAATGTTTACAGCAGCACGATTCACAATTGCAAAGCTGTGGAAACAACCCAGGTGCCCATCCATGCACGAGTGGATTAATAAAATGTGGTCTGTGTGCACCATGGAGCACTACTCAGCTCTGAGAAACACAGTGACCCGGCACCTCTTGTGTCTTCCTGGCTGGAGCTGGAGCCCATCCTACTAAGGGAAGCGTCCCGAGAATGGAAACACAAGCACCACGTGCGCTCACCAGCAAACTGGTGTTGACGGATCAGCACCTAAGTGGACACACAGGAGTGACATCTGTCGGGTGTCGGGCAGGTGGGAGGGGAGGAGGGGACGGGTGTAGACAGACACGACGAGTGAGACGTGCACCGTCTGGGGGATGGGCACGCTTGAGGCTCTGACTCGAGGGGGGGAGGGGGGCAAGGGCAATATACGTGACCTTGACATTGGTACCCCCATGATACGCTAAAATAAAAAAATAAAAAAACAATTGATCTCATGGAGACAGAGAACAGAATTATGGCTGCCACAGGCTGGGAAGGGTAGCAGGGAGTTGAGAATAAAGTGGGGTTGGCTAATGGGTGGGTGCAAAAAGATAGTTGGATGGTTAGAGAGAATGAACAATTATTTGATAGCACAACAAAGTGACTGTAGTCAGCAATAAGTGAGGGAATCCTTTAAAATAACTAAAAGAATGGCACTGCAATGTTCCTAACACCAAGAAATGACAAATGCCTGAGGTGATGGATACCCCAGTTACCCTGATTTGATTACGACACACTATATGCCTTTTGCAAAAACATCACATGTACCCTACAAATATATACATACTATTGTATGCTCATAATAATTAAAAATTAAAAAAATTTTTTAAATACAAAAAAAAAAAAAGGTAGAGCTTTAGGAAGTCCCTCACAAAGGTTTCATCCCACTTTTTCCCCCGGTTTCCAAATTCAGCTTTCTATACAGCAGCGACAGGAGGGTGCTGAGACTCTCTTTAATTAGCAGGAGGCACATGAGGTCGTATCGTAAGCACTCTGTCGTTGCAAAGCCACAGTTCCAGCTCTGCCCCATGCAGACGGCTGAGTTTTCCATGCCACCTGCGTGTCATGCATACGGGGGCAGTTTGCAAAGTCAACCCACCATGTTTTGCAAAAAAAGCAAGCCCCGAGTGACATGCAGGGCCATTCAGCAGAATGTGGTGGTGAGCGCTGCTGAGATTTTCTTTGCAGGCACAGCCTGGAAAACGTTTGCAAAATGCTGCCACCCTTAGCAAGTTGTGTTCCGTGATGAGCTACTCCACAAAGTAAGTGGGCAGAAGCAGATCAGAAGGAGGGCAGGTTGCAGGAGACCTGGCAAGCAATCGCCCCCGGTGGTGAGCAGCAGGGCCGGGAGTGATTTATACCATATTTCCCCCGAAAATAAGACCCGCCCATCAAACAAGCCCCAGCGGGATGTCTAAGCATGTGCGCAATAGAAGCCCTACCCGGAAAATCAGCCCTAGTGACGGGCGTGGCTATGAAAATCAGCCCTAGTGACGGGCGTGGCTATGAAAATCAGCTCTCGTGGTGGGCGTGGCTATGAAAACCAGCCATGGTGGTGGGCGTGGCTATGAAAATCAGCCCTGGTGATGGGCGTGGCTATGAAATCAGCCCTAGTGGTGGGCGTGGCTATGAAAATCAGCCCTAGTGATGGGCGTGGCTATGAAAGCAGCCCTAGGGATGGGCGTGGCTATGAAAGCAGCCCTAGTGATGGGCGTGGCTATGAAAATCAGCCCTAGTGGTGGGCGTGGCTATGAAAATCAGCCCTGGTGATGGGCGTGGCTGTGAAAATCAGCCCTAGTGGTGGGCGTGGCTATGAAAATCAGTCCTGGTGATGGGCGTGGCTATGAAAATCAGCCCTGGTGATGGGCGTGGCTATGAAATCAGCCCTAGTGGTGGGCGTGGCTATGAAAATCAGCCCTAGTGATGGGCATGGCTATGAAAATCAGCCCTAGTGATGGGCGTGGCTATGAAAATCAGCCCTAGTGGTGGGCGTGGCTATGAAAATCAGCCCTGGTGGTGGGCGTGGCTGTGCAGCGCATCTGCACAACCCATGCGTGTCGTCGCGGAGCGGGAAAGAACACGAGCAGCCCTTCTCATCCGCCCCGTGAGAGCTCTAGTGCTCCACAGGAGAGATCGGGGCCGGTGGCTCTAAAGGAAACAGAGTCGCAAGACATTCAGGATGGGATTCGGGGACTGGAGAGTGAGGATGATGTTCCAGAAGAAGACGACTTCACTCTATTGGAATCAATGTAGATGGTTGTACCGTACTTAAAAAACAAATAACACATCCCCTGAAAATAAGCCCTAGGGTGTCTTCTTGAGGGAAAATAAATATAAGACCCTGCCTTATTGTCAGGGAAACACGGTAGTTCCAGCCCCTACCCTTCAGGGATGCAACCTCAGCCAATGATTTCATCTACCTGGACTGCATTTTCTCCATTATAAACACGGGAAATACAAATGCTCAATAGTAGGTAAGAAAAAAAAAGAATACTATTTAAAATTTTAAAAAGCATAAAAATTTTTTTAAAAAAACATTAAGAAATTATAAAATAAATCAATAAATAAATAAACACAGAAAGAGGACGTATTCTACGATGTTTGATGCTTGCCCAAAGAAAAGGAGAATGAGTTCTGCAAACTGTCAAATGCGATTGGAATGTCAGGGACGGTTACGCAGCAATTGATCTTGCCCTATTCGGAATCGCCAGGGATGTCATGAATAATTCTCGTGCAGGCTCATCAATATCACCCGAGAGGCGTGCTGAACACCACCTGGCATGTCAATAGCACCAAGATGAACACCTGGCCCACGGCCAGTCCCCGTGGGGCTGTAAGGGAAGAGACACATTAAAAGGAAAAAGAGATTGTGATTTCAGGATGTCTCATTGCACTAAAAAAAAAAAAAAAGAGAGAGAGAGCTGAAATTTTAAGATTTGATGAAAACTACAAAACAGAATCAATCACCCCGCCCCAAGTTTATATATTTTTTTCACATAAGATATTTAATAGCCTCTATCTTATACTTGCTTCGCTGGGTCTTGAACAACTGATTCTAAATCCAGGAGACTATTCATGTGGGGGGAAAAAAAATCTAGAAATGTTCTTTCCTAGCCCGGATCATATATAAAAAAAAAAAAAAAGTAATATATTCCTGTTAGATTCAACCAGGTGAATTGCCTTTTTTTAAATAGGCAATATTAAATATCAGAAATTTCCTATGGTTCAGCCACTAGACCAGAGACTGATGTAGATACGGCACAAATGGCCTTGTCCGCCACGAATCCACAGTCTCTCATACTTGCTAAAACGTGTCCCTCCTAATCTGCTTCCCGTGACAGCTTGTGTTCCAATTCATCAAGGGCTTGCTCAAATAAAACCCTTTCCGAAGGATTTATAGACTTGCACACTCAAGACACAGCCTCCTAAAGGAAGTAATAGAGTCTCTACTATTTAAAATACATTTTTATCGGGAGCTACTCTTAAAAGGAGCTGCCTCGTTTTTCTTCATTTTTGTCCTTTTTGTTGTTGTTGTTTTTTTCCTTTAAATAACGGAGCTCAACCTGTGTATTAATCATGGGTCTCCAGGGAGAAAGGCCAGGAGGTATATGCATAAAGAGACAGATTTATTTTAACACATTGGTTTATGCTACTATAGAGGCTGCTAAGTCCAAAATCTGCAAGGGAGGCCATGGGGCTGGAGACCCAGGGCAGTGCTCTTGTTACAGCTCAAGTTCAAGTTCAAAGTCCTGGCAGAATGCCCTCTGGCTTGGGAGAGGTCTGTCTTTTGTTCTACTCAAGTCTTCGACTGATTAGACAAGGCCCACCCAGGCCATGGAAGGTCTCTGCTTCACTCAAAGTCCACCGGTTTAAATGTTGATTTTGGCCAGGCAGGGTGGCTCACGCCTGTCATCCCAGCACTCTGGGAGGCCGAGGCGGGAGGATCACCTGAGTCCAGGAGTTGGAGGTTGCTGTGAGGGAGGCTGATGCCACGGTACTCACTCTAACCTGGGCAACAAAGTGAGACGCTGTCTCAAAAATAAAATAAAATAATTTTAAAAAAAACACCAAAATAGAGATTTTGCTCTGTGGAGCTACTTATAAAAGAAGAAGAAAATTATCTAGGGCCAGGAAACACGGAATTATTTTTAAAACCTATTGATCAACCTCCCCCCCCCCACAAACCTCTAAACTCCTTCCCTTAGATTTCCTCTCCTTAACTGATCTTTATGGGGCCCGTTGAGAAATGAGTGGCAACAGTAACTAGGAAAACTCACTTTGAAGTTCACCCCTCACCTGGGAGTCCACAGGTGACCCTGAGGTTCTGGGGTTGAGGCCCCTAGAACAGCTGCAAAGGCCTCTGGGAGGAGCCAGCAGGGCCGGGATAAAAGCGGAATTCACCTTCTAGCAATTTCCCCAGCTCCGAACACTTAAGTCGGCGTTTAATCTCATGGGGGTGTGGCTTTTCCTGCTGGCTTTGTAAAATTAAATCTGTCCAATACAATTCACCTGATCTTATAGGTAGTATTCTTATCAGGGTATTACCACGTAAAATATACTATCATTATAAGACTATTACAAGGGCTAAAGCTCAGAAAAGAAAAAACAATTATCATCGCTTAGAGATGACAAGAGAGGCAGTATGGCATAATGGAGGAAGGTGTCTAATAAAGTTGATTTCAAAAACCATAAATAGGGGCCGGGACGTGGCGGCTCATGCCTGTCATCCTAGCACTCTGGGAGGCCGAGGCGGGAGGATCGCTAGAGGTCAGGAGTTCGAGACCAGCCTGAGCAAGAGCAAGACACAATCTCTACTAAAAATAGAAAGACATTAATTGGCCAATTAAAAATATAGAGAGAAAAAATGAGCCGGGCTTGGTGGCGCATGGCTGTAGTCCCAGCTACTCGGGAGGAGGCTGAGGCAGGAGGATCGCTTGAGCCCAGGAGTCTGAGGTTGCTGTGAGCTAGGCTGACGCCATGGCACTCACTCTAGCCTGGGTGACAGAGCGAGACTCTGTCTCAAAAAAAAAAAAAATTGAAATGCAAGGACCCAGAAGTGTGAACAAATTCATTGCAGCATGTGGTTTTCCCTCCTAGCCTAGCAGATGCACAGCTAGTCTCTGAGACTGTGTTGTTTGTCCACGGGCTATAAAAAATTAGTCATCGCTCTTGGGGGGTCACACACCCTCTTGGGGGAGCCACAGGTCATGAATATGCAAGAGGGAACTAGCCTAGGGAATGCTGCCCTCCCATGCTTGCTTAGTTTTGAACTTCACTCCCATTACCTTTGTTAATCTTCTTCCCATTCATATTAACAATTATTGGCCGGGCGCGGTGGCTCACGCCTGTCATCCTGGCACTCTGGGAGCCCGCTCAAGGTCAGGAGTTCAAGACCAGCCTGAGCAACAGCGAGACCCCGTCTCTACTATAAATAGAAAGAAATTAATCGGCCAACTAAAAAAAATATATAGAAAAAATTAGCCGGGCGTGGTGGCGCATGCCTGTAGTCCCAGCTACTCGGGAGGAGGCTGAGGCAGGAGGATCGCTTGAGCCCAGGAGTCTGAGGTTGCTGTGAGCGAGGCTGACGCCACGGCACTCACTCTAGCCCAGGCGACAGAGCGAGACACTGTCTCAAAAAATAAATAAATAAACAAACAAATATTATAAGTATTACATAACCCACGTTCACCAGTGAATCCATGACTAACAACCCCATTTGATGAGTGAAAGCCCATTGCCGTGTTCTATTTTTTTTTTAATTTTTTAATTTTTTTTATTTAAAAATATTTTCTATACTTAAAAAATTTTTTTGTTTTACTTCTCTTTTTTTTTTTTTTTTTTTTTTAAATTTCAGGGATCATTGTCTACCGATTCCATGTTCTTTAGAAGCTTAGACGATTTCTAGAGAATTCTTTAGCCGAGGAAACGTCCAGCAAGGGGATTTCGGCCTCCAGGATGAGGGAGGTTGGGAGTGAAGCCAGAGGAAGGCAGCCAGGCGCTATGGGAAGGGTCAGGACCAGAAGCCGAGCAGTGGGTGGCCCTGGCTCCCACCGTGTGACCTCCAGCCCCCAGGGACATCTTAGCAAAGGACATCTCTGTCCTTTCTAAGCCAAACAAAGCAAGGCTTGCAAGAGGCATCGCTTGTAGCAACGTGAGCAGAAGGTGCTGCGGGCAAGCACACAAAAGGCTTGCAAAACATTTGCAAACCCGCACCTTCTCCGCCACACCTGTTGACACCTGGTGCCTTTGAGGACTGACTCCCAAATCACTGTCTTGCAGGTGACCAAGACGGGACGCCTCTTAAGATGCCAGGTCACCTTGATGTCCCTAGAGAGCATCAGGATTCCTTCCTACCGTATTTCCCCGATAATAAGACCCACCTGTCAAATGAGCCCCAGCAGGATGTCTGAGCACGTGCTCAGTGGAAGCCCTACCCCGAAAATCAGCCCCGGTGATGGGCGTGGCTATGAAAATAAGCCCTGGTGATGGGCGTGACTATGAAAAAATCAGCCCTGGTGATGGGCGTGGCTATGAAAATCAGCCCTAGTGGTGGGCGTGGTTGAGAAAAATCAGCCCCAGTGGTGGGCGTGGCTATGAAAATCAGCCCTAGTGGTGGGCGTGGCTATGAAAATCAGCCCTAGTGGTGGGCGTGGCTATGAAAATCAGCCCTGGTGGTGGGCGTGGCTATGAAAATCAGCCCTAGTGATGGGCGTGGCTATGAAAATCAGCCCTAGTGAGGGGCGTGGCTGCGCAGCGCATCTGCACAACCCATGCGTGTCGTCGCGGAGCGGGAAAGAACACGAGCAGCCCTTCTCATCCGCCCCGTGAGAGCTCTAGTGCTCGACAGGAGAGATCAGGGCCGGTGGCTCTAAAGGAAACAGAGTCGCAAGACATCCAGGATGGGATTCGGGGTCTGGAGAGTGAGGATGATGTTCCAGAAGAAGACGACCTCACTCTACTTGAATCAATGCAGATGGTTGTGCCGTACTTAAAAAAAATAACACAGCCCCTGAAAATAAGCCCTAGGATGTCTTCTGGAGGAAAAATAAATAGAAGACCCTGTCTTATTTTCGGAGAAACATGGTACTTGAACAACCTTGGGACTTCCAGAGCTAAGGCGAGATGACAAGTGTCTGTTCAGCCCGGAGTGCGGCCTTTTATTAGACACCTTCTGTTTGCTTTCGGCGTTTCTGCGTCTCTCCAGACAGAAGTGGGAAAAACAGCACTTTGTTGTTCATTCTTGCCTGCTTCTAGGATGGCGGACGAGGAGAGGCTTGGCCAGGGACCTGTTTGCGAAGGAAGCCAGGTGTATAAGAAGCAGGTGCCCCTTCAGAAGGAGGGCACACCTGTCGTTCCCGGGGAGACAGGTGGATGCGGGCGCCAGGTTTTGGGGAAGCCGCGGGTGGCTGGCAGGGTCTCTCTGCATTTCTGTTCACGGCCAACCACGTTCAGGCGTTTTCATGGCAAGCTGCCAGTGCAGGGGGGTAATTAATTAAAGACCTCTCCTTGCCAGGGATATTGGCCGTTTTGACATCTCGGTCGGCTCTTCCAAAGCTGCCTTTGTCACCTGTGAGCTCCCCAGTGGGAAAAGCTAAGAGCACAGAGTTGCAAGCGTCATCATGCTAAGGACCAGTTTCCTTTGCCAAAAAAATAAAATAAAATAAAAACCAGCGCACTGTTTTCTTTATCCTCCCCTTGAGGAAAACTCTCCCACTGAGTCATTTCACTGGGTTCTCTGCTTATCTTGCAATTCCACGCCAGCAGTACCATTTTTTTTTCTCTGTCCAGCGTATGTAGGCAGTTCTGCGAGCCTGCATGGTGTGTGGTTTTAGAGGAGATCATTAAATGTAGGCTCAGCCCCAAGAAGGGCAGGACAGAACTCGCGATCTTGCCAGGCAACATTTAAACCGCTAGCAACGGCAGGGCGTGGAGGCTCACGCCTGTCATCCCAGCACTCTGGGAGGCCGAGGCTGGAGGATCACTCAAGGTCAGGAGTTCGAGACCAGCCTGAGCAAGAGCGAGACCCTGTCTCTACTATATAAATAGAAAGAAATGAATTGGCCAACTAAAAATATATATAGAAAAAATCAGCCGGGCATGGTGGCACATGCCTGTCGTCCCAGCTACTCGGGAGGAGGCTGAGGCAGGAGGATCGCTGGAGCCCAGGAGTTGGAGGTTGCTGTGAGCGAGGCTGATGCCATGGCACTCACTCTAGCCCGGGCAACAGAGTGAGACTCTGACTCAAAAAAAAAAAAAAAAAAAGATGCACAACTTAGTAATTATAGCTGCAAAAATACCTAGTGGTAGGTTATATCTACTTATAAAACCAAATATAGGCTCTTTTCCTAAAACACACAAAAAGAACTTCATGTAGCCAAAGCTATAGTAATGGTAAAAATGCTAGGAAGCTAAATCTCTTTGTTAATCCTTGAAATGAATGTTATTTAAGCAGCTACAATCTGCATAAATATAAGCAGCTTCAGGTGTCCGGCTCAATTTGCCTAATCCAACACTTATCACTGCTTGAGCTCAGAAACATAAAACTTAAACTATCAAAAACAGGTTGAGGCCGGGCGCGGTGGCTCACGCCTGTCATCCTAGCACTCTGGGAGGCCGAGGCGGGCGGATTGCTCGAGGTCAGGAGTTCAAAACCAGCCTGAGCAAGAGCGAGACCCTCGTCTCTATTATAAATAGAAATAAATTAGTGGGGCAACTAAAAATATATAGAAAAAAATAGCCGGTTATAATGGCGCATGCCTGTGGTCCCAGCTACTCGGGAGGAGGCTGAGGCAGGAGGATCGCTTGAGCCCGGGAGTTGGAGGTTGCTGTGAGCGAGGCTGACGCCACGGCACTCACTCTAGCCTGGGCAACAGAGTGAGACTCTGTCTCAAAAAAAAAGACAGTCATAGCCATTTGGGATCTGGTCTTGCCCAAAGTCTGTTCTTCCTGGACTTTTCCAATTGCATACATCATTCTCTTTAAACCAGGCTGAGTTGGTTCATGTCATTCATCACGCACCACACAGAGTTCAAACTCCCACGGTGCGGGGCCTCGATTTACCTACGTTGTCTTTTGGTGCCAGGGAAAAGCTGACAGCTAAGACTGCGAGTGCAACATGTGACCCGATGAAATAAAATGACGCGTAGCAGGCAAAAACCTCAGCCCTCCCCGCTCCCGCCAGGTTGAGCCAGTAAGCTGGACGTGGGGTTTGCAGTAAGCAAATCCGGTTTTGCAAGACCGGGCACTTGGCTGAGTTTATCTGAGCAAAAGGAAACAAGAAGAGGTGACAACCTGAGCAAGCCTCTGCCAGGCACCTTGTCTGGCTCCGTTCACTGATGAATACACGTATTAATTAATACGTATTAGTGAATACATATTAATTCACTTTTATGTGAATTCATATGTATTAGTGATTAATATGTATTAGTGAATACATATTAATTATTAAGTAACCTAACCCTATGTTAGGGTTATTAACCCTAATATGTATTAGTGAATACATATTAATTAATATGTATTAGTGAATACAAATTAATTATTAAATAACCTAACCCTAATTGATATGTATTAGTGAATATATTACATATTAATTAATATGTATTAGTGAATACATATTATTAAGTAACCTAACCCTAATTAATATGTATTAGTGAATGCATTACATATTAATTAATATGTATTAGTGAATTAATTAATTTGTGAATGCATATTAATTATGTATTAGTGAATATGTATTAGTGAATGCATATTAATTAATATGCATTAGTGAATACATATTAATTATTAAATAACCTAACCCTCATTAATTAATTAACCCTAATTAACTAATTAACTAATCCTAATTAATAAGTAACAATTAATACTAATAATCGGTACTAATCAATAAGTAATAATTAATACTAATAATCAGTACTAATAAATAACCAATAATTAATGCTAATAATTAGTACTGATCAATAAGTAATAATTAATACTAATAATTAGTGCTGATCAACAAGTAATTAATACTAATAATTAGTGCTGATCAATAAATAATAATTAATGCTAATAATTAGCACTAATCAATGAGTAATAATTAATACTAATAATGAGCACTAATCAATAAGTAATAATTAATACTAATAATTAGTACTAATCAATAAGCAATATTAGTATGATTAGTCAATGCTCACAAACGAGTTGATTCGACACAGTAAGAAGAGAACTCTCACCTGACTGGGGTGCACTCTATTAACCGTAAATGAAAACCACCTGGGGTCCCTCTTATGCTCTCTGTTGAGTGGGTCAGAAAATAACCTGAGCCCTGCCGTCAGGCAGTCGAGACTCGAACCCGGGGCGGTTTTGCATCTTGCTGCTGGTCGGCCTCGGACAAGTTGATGAACCTCTCTGCGCCTCCCTCCCATCCGCCGGGAGTGGAGAAGTATTCACCCCGACAAAAGGCCTATTAGTCACCGGCGCTTGGTCAGCCTCCAAGGAGTGTTGGCTTTTACCGTGTCTATCCGCCACCAGCCGCGCTGGCCTCCTCCCCCTTCCTCCCCGTGTGCTGCACACAGCCCCTGGGCGCCAGGTGTTTCCCCACCGGCTCTTTTCTCCCTCTGGAACGTTCTCCTTCCAGAGACCTGCGCAACTAAATCCCTCGCCCCCTGTTCCACAAAGATGACTCCTTGTCCCTGACCAACCTAGTTCAAATTGCAACCTGCCCCTAACCCCCCTGATCCCCCAAGCTCCTTATTTTTTTTTTCTACTTCCCGTTCTAAGATACTGATGTAATGAATTTATTTGGAGTGTCCGGTGGCGTCTGTCTCTTCCTCCGATACAGAATAAAATCTGAGACGGCGGGAATTTTTTATATCTGTTTTATTCACTGACGTGAACGGGGACTCCAGTGTGTGGAGTAGCTCCTCGAAAAACCGCACACCGCTCAATGAAGTGCTACTACTGCCCCTACCACCGCCACTGTGTTTCGTCACAGCAAGCCGTGGGACCGTGAAGTTTTTAGAGCCAGAAATGACTGCAGAGGTCACCTCTAAGACAATTGCATCTACAAATTCCATCTATAAAGAGATTCCATCTATAAATTCCATCTATAAAGAGATTCCATCTATAAATTCCATCTATAAAGAGATTCCATCTATAAATTCCATCTATAAAGAGATTCCATCTATAAATTCCATCTATAAAGAGATTCCATCTATAAATTCCATCTATAAAGAGAGAAACAGGCCGGGCGCGGTGGCTCACGCCTGTACTCCTAGCACTTTGGGAGGCCGAGGCGGGAGGATTGCTCAAGGTCAGGAGTTCAAAACCAGCCTGAGCAAGAGCGAGACCCCGTCTCTACCAAAAATAGAAATAAATTAATTGACCAACTAAAAATATATATACAAAAAATTAGCTGGGCATGGTAGCGCATGCCTGTAGTCCCAGCTACTCGGGAGGCTGAGGCACGAGGATGGCTTGAGCCCCGGAGATTGAGGTTGCTGTGAGTGAGGCTGACGCCACGGCACTCACTCTAGCCTGGACAACAGAGTGAGACTCTGTCTCAAAAAAAAAAAAAAAAAGAGAGAGAGAAACAGCCCTCTGTTTGACACACGATGCCTTTTTAATTTTATTTATTTATTTTTTTTTGGAGACAGAGTCTCACTCTGTCGCCCAGGCTAGAGTGAGTGCCGTGGCGTCAGCCTTGCTCACAGCAGCCTCAAACTCCTGGCCTCATGCGATCCTCCTGCCTCAGCCTCCTCCCAGAGTAGCTGGGACTACAGGCATGCGCCACCACGCCCGGCTAATTTTTTATATATATATATATATATATATATATTTTTTTTTTTTTTTTTTTTAGTTGGCCAATTAATTTCTTTCTATTTTTTTAGTAGAGACGGGGGTCTCGCTCTTGCTCAGGCTGGTCTCGAACTCCTGACCTCGAGCGATCCACCCGCCTCGGCCTCCCAGAGTGCTGGGATGCCCGGCCTCTGCGATGTCTCGTTGACCGTGTCCTGCCTGAGCCTGCAGGAAGATTCAAGGGGCCCAGCCTCGCAGTCTGCAGCGGGTCTGGGCCACTGGGTGTGGGCTGCACAATCTAGCAGCCCATTACACAGCTGCCTTCTTTACTGGCTGCTCTGAGCAGTGATTTAGGAGATTATAGCAATTAGCGAAGTGTAGGATTAAAATAATAAAGAAAAGCAACAAACATGGGAGGGGAGAGGAGGGAGGGGATTGCTTTCGCCTACACAGACCATTTATGCAAACAAAAGCAAAAGCGCAGAGCTAAGCTGCTAAATCGTAGGTTGCAATTAGCTCGATTGTAGAGTGGCTCGGTCCAGTTTTGAGCAACAAAAGCCAGAGTGAGCCTTCTTAATTGAGGTGAATTAAGTGTTCAGACTGCTCCGCTGCTATAAAAAAAACAGTCGCAAAGCAGCACAGAGATCCAAATCACCCAAACGCTGCTCCGTTCTTCACATTGACGCATCTTTTAATTTTCTTTTTTTTCCTGCTCCTTTTCACATCTAGAGCACTGTGTTTGCTGCAGACTAAGAAAATGAGATGAGGCCGGGCGCGGTGGCTCACACCTGTCATCCCAGCGCTCTGGGAGGCCGAGGCGGGAGGATCGCTCCAGGTCAGGAGTTCGAGACCAGCCTGAGCAAGAGCGAGACCCCCGTCTCTACTAAAAAAAATAGATAGAAATTAATTGGCCAACTAAAAAAACACATATAGAAAAAATTAGCCGGGCGTGGTGGCGTATGCCTGTAGTCCCAGCTACTCGGGAGGAGGCTGAGGCAGGAGGATCGCTTGAGCCCAGGAGTTGGAGGTTGCTGTGAGCGAGGCTGACGCCACGGCACTCACTGTAGCCTGGGCAACAGAGTGAGACTCTGTCTCAAAAGGAAAGGAAAGGAAAGGAAAGGAAAGGAAAGGAAAGGAAAGGAAAGGAAAGGAAAGGAAAGGAAAGGAAAGGAAAGGAAAGGAAAGGAAAGGAAAGGAAAGGAAAGGAAAGGAAAGGAAAGGAAAGGAAAGGAGAAAAGAAAAGGAAAAGGAAAAGGAAAAGAAAAGAAAAGAAAAGAAAAGAAAAGAAAAGAAAAGAAAAGAAAAGAAAAGAAAAGAAAATGAGATGAAATAAATACAGTCAGCCCTTTCTGTATCTGCAAGTTGTTTTTTTTTTTCACTAAAAAATGCATGATTTTTAATTGGATGCCGACTACAAAACCAAACAAAAATAGCTATGAAGGATACTATTGGGATAATAGGAGCAAGTGAATATATTCTGTATTAAACAGTATTATATCAATTTTAAATTTCTTGGAGTTGTAATAATATTGTGGTTATATAAGGGGACATCTTTATTTTTATAGGATATGTAGTCTAGTATCAGGGTGTCACAATTTATTTTTATATTTTTAGGGTTCAAAAGGTAATTTATTTTTTTATATGATTCATACTTATAATTTTCAGATTTTGTATAATGGACAACATCTTCAGTTTGTTTATTTTTTTTGTTTGTTTCTTTTTTTTAATATATATATATTTTTTTTTTATTTCGGCATATTATGGGGGTACAGATTCTAAGGTTTCAATAAATGCCCATTTCCCCCCATCCCCCCAAAAGTCTGAGTCTCCAGCATGACCATCCCCCAGACGGTGCACATCTCACTCATTATGTATGTCTATACCCGCCCCCCTCCCACCTGCCCAATACCCTATCTGCAAGTTTTGCAACTGTGCATCCAATAAACTGCTGACCCTAAACACGGTATTAGAGGAACGTGAAACACGAGCATGGGAGGGGCCAGATTTTTTGCAAAGGGGCTTTCACAGGGCTGACGGTGGGACTCGGTGGCCGGGAGAAGGTTCTGGAACCAATGCTCTGTGGATACCAAGCAACAACTGTCCATGTCTGGAAGCTCGTCCGCCAGAACATGCCCGTGTGTGTGTACGTGTGTGTATGTGTGTGTGTCTGTGTGTGCGCTCGTACTGAAATAGCTACAGCCCAGTCTCCATTATGGAAGATTCTAGAACATCTGAAAGGTAAATGGATCACAAAGGAAGAAGGAAAAGTTGCCAGAGTGCCCCTGAGGTTCAATAACACAGCAGCCAAGAAGAAGAAAAAAAAAAAATACTCTAGAACCACCAGGGAAACACAATCTACAGCCAAACGTCCGTCATAAAATGTTTTTTTTTAACACTCGACCGAAAAAAAAACAGGCAGAATCTAACTCGCGGCGACATTCCCGGACACAGTACAGTGTGTGGCATTTGCCCACCCCCCAAAAAATATATATATTTTGCAAAGAGAAAACAGTGCCACAGTTGAATGCCCTTTTGCACGTACAATTTGCAAGATTAGCCGACTCCTCTTCATCCTGCTGGCCCTTGCAACTGGTTTGGCAATATCTCGATTGCTTCGAGAAAAATCCGTGTTTCGTGTGTGGCTCAAAATAGCATTTTTTCTTCTTCTTCTTCTTCTTCCAGGTGCACCGCTAATTGCTATCGCTGTGTTCCCGAATCACAGAGTGCAGAGGTCACCTTCTGGAAACTTGTGTCTCTGCAGATGCAGCCACCATAATGACAAGCAGAAAGGGGATCAGAGCGGATGTGTTTCGCGACATTTGCCCTTAACTACCTTCCCCGTCATTAGCAATGTCCCCGCCGCGGACAATGACTGTGTTACCCAGCCCACGGGTCTACCCGAGCTGCTTGTTCTGAAGTGACCGTGGCTGTTGTCTCGGCTGCTGGGACAGAATATTCTAGAGCATTGGCAGAGGCGTGGTTAGCAGGAAGGCCCGATGCACCAAAATGCCCACACCCCAAAAAGACAGCAGGAGCTGGTGATGCAATTCTGTTGCTAAATTCTTTATTATTTTATTTATTTTTTGAGACAGAGTCTCACTCTTGTTGCCCAGGCTAGAGTGAGTGCCGTGGCGTCAGCCTCGCTCACAGCAACCTCCAACTCCTGGCCTCGAGCGATCCTCCTGCCTCAGCCTCCTCCTGAGTAGCTGGGACTACAGGCGTGCACCACCATGCCCGGCTGATTTTTTTCTATATGTATTTTTAGTTGGTCAATTAATTTCTTTCTATGTTTAGTAGAGACCGGTGGGGGGTCTCGCTCTTGCTCAGGCTGGTCTCGAACTCCTGACCTCGAGCGATCCTCCCGCCTCGGCCTCCCAGAGTGCTGGGATGACAGGCGTGAGCCACCGAGCCCGCCCGGCCTGTTGCTGAATTCTAAAAACCGGTATCACTAAAGTTTCCACTTAAGATCGCTACATTGTACTCCATGTAAATTATAATTATACCACCAAAACAAACAAATGAAAAAAAAAAAAACTATTGTAATTTATTCCTTGATTCTTGCTTAGGGGAAGAGAGATACAAAAGCAGGCATTGCATTTCTCCTGGTCACCAGACTGTTTTCCACAACCTACTTTAATCCTGAAGGCTAGAACTGACTTCTTGGTTTGACCTTGGGTGTCTTGTGGCTCTCTCATTGAAAAACTCACTATCAAAAATAAGCCTAAGAGGCCGGGCGTGGTGGCTCACGCTTGTAATCCTAGCACTCTGGGAGGCCGAGGCGGGCGGATTGCTCAAGGTCAGGAGTTCGAAACTAGCCTGAGCGAGACCCTGTTTCTACTATAAAAATAGAAAGAAATTAATTGGCCAACTAATATATATATATATATATATATATATATATATATATAAATTAGCCGGGCACGGTGGCGCATGCCTGTAGTCCCAGCTACTCGGGAGGCCCAGGCAGGAGGATCGCTTGAGCCCGGGAGTCTGAGGTTGCTGTGAGCGAGGCTGACGCCACGGCACTCACTCTAGCCTGGGCAACAAAGCGAGACTCTGTCTCAAAAAATAAATAAATAAATAAATAAATAAGCCTAAGAATCGAAACTTCCTGGCCTAGGGCTAGAAGGCTGCAATGTTATGGGGAAATCACCAGTATTCAGGCTACTCAATTATCTCCATAGCTGCTAGAGTAAGTGCAATAAAAAAAGTGCACATTTCCATTGCATTTTATATGCATCAGCCCAAAACATCTAGCCTTTGAAACGCTTCCTGTCCATGAAGGCAAAAACCCACAGCCCACTTGTCCAAACTACTGCACCCCACATATATTCACACCATGATAATGCACGACACCTCCCCAATATACTACGATCCTGCTCATGGTCAAAAGGGACGGACAGGCCGGGCGCGGTGGCTCACGCCTGTCATCCTAGCACTCCGGGAGGCCGAGGCGGGCGGATTGCTCAAGGTCAGGAGTTTGAAACCAGCCTGAGCAAGAGCGAGACCCCGTCTCTACTATAAATAGAAAGAAATTAATTGGCCAACTAATATATATACAAAAAATGAGCCGGGCGTGGTGGCGCATGCCTGTAGTCCCAGCTACTCGGGAGGAGGCTGAGGCAGGAGGATCGCTTGAGCCCAGGAGTTGGAGGTTGCTGTGAGCGAGGCTGATGCCACGGCACTCACTCTAGCCTGGGCAACAAAGCGAGACTCTGTCTCAAAAAAAAAAAAAAAAAGGGACGGACATTTAGAAAAGACAATGGATTTATATTTATTTGAGGGAGAGCAATACTTCAGATTTTATATCTCTAAGCAGGTTCCTTTTTTTCAATTTTAATAATTTCCATTTTTCTATTTCTTTCTTTTTTTTTTTTTTTTTTGATTGACACATAAGACATTCTCTGACAATCTAAGCAGGTTCTAAGTTATTTTTTCCTGCCCGTGAATGTTCTAGGTGCTGGCATAAGAAGATATACAAAGAAGAGACACTCTTTCCCTTTTTTTTTTTTTCCCCAATTCTGGAGGCTTTTTGGAGCACCAATACCACGCCAAGCTGGATTCACAGGCATTATTAAATGCCTACTACGTGCTCGAAATTGCATGAGGTACCAGAGACACAGAAAGCGTGTTCTTTGCACGGTACGATTGGGAAGGCTTCATGCTCGCTTTTTTTAGGAAAATGCTTTGCTTCTGCAGAACTGGAATCTATAACAACCACTGAATTTGAGTGTGTTCTAATTATTGAGAATTCTCTTAAGAATTAGAGAACCGTATGAGGGTATTTCTCTAGTGCAACTAGTTTATCTTTTATCCAGATGCCAAAGCTGGCCCAAGCCCATTGCTCTCCTTTCCTTGATATTGTCGCTCTTATAAAGCAAAAAAGATGACACCAGACACAAGTCATTCTCTGGCAAGCACGGGAGTGAAATAATAATGACCAACGCCTCCTGAGAAACCATCCCCAGAGTTTCACGTGGGTCCACATGTTCGATCCTTGTAACAATCGTATAGTTTGAGATTTGTCTCATTACACAGAAGAAACCAGGGAGGCACAGAGAGGCTGAGTAGCTTGGGCAGAGCTGCACAGCGCACAGGGTGGCCGGGCTGGGTCTACAACCACAGACACCAAGCCCCAGAGCCTGTGCCCTTAACCACTGAAACACACTGCCCCTGAGAGGGGAGGAGGATGGGAAAAGGCAACGATAAAAACCAAAACCAGGGCCCGGCGTGGTGGCTCACGCCTGTAATCCTAGCTCTCTGGGAGGCTGAGGCGGGCGGATTGCTCAAGGTCAGGAGTTCAAAACCAGCCTGAGCAAGAGCCAGACCCCGTCTCTACTAAAAATAGAAAGAAATTAATTGGTCAATTAATATATATATAGAAAAAAATTAGCCGGGCGTGGTGGCGCATGCCTGTCGTCCCAGCTACTCAGGAGGCTGAGGCAGGAGGATCGCTTGAGCCCAGGAGTTTGAGGTTGCTGTGAGTGAGGCTGATGCCACGGCACTCACTCTAGCCTGGACAATGGAGTGAGACTCTGTCTCAAAAATAAAACAAACACAAAACCGTGTTTATGCCGCATTGGGTTTGAGTGCATGAGGTTTGGACCTGCAGACGAGGCCTGCAACGCCGTGTACGCAGCCTGCCCTGAACTCCCAATGCTCCTCTTGCAGAATGAAGTGTCAGGTGACAGTGAGGTAGAAACAGACGGGACCAAACTGGTGGTGGGACCCCCTTTCCCCTCTCTAGATCAAAACAGAAAAGGCTCAGGAGACCAGACCCGCCAAGGACAAAACTGCAGGGCCCTGCTGAGAAGAAACAACACCCGGATGTCCACCCGGATAAGAACATTTCAGCTCCTAGATTCTGCAAATACCGCCAGACCCTCCTGTTTCTCAATGATCACCCAAGGTCGCCCCGGCTGTTCCCGCCAAAAGTCCCCAGCCCGGCCCAAACGGTATAGAAGCCCGCAGCCCCTTCAAACGGGGGCGACTTCTGGGTCCCCTCCCCCTCTCTCGGGACCCACGAACCTCGCCCGGGAGCGCTTGATAAAGCCACGCGGTTTGGCGCCCCCTGCTCATTCTCTCTGTCTGTCTGTCTTTTCTTTTCACCGCCGCCGCCCAAAAACCTCACCCAAAGCCGAGCTTCTCCAGAACAAGCCGCGCTGCCAATGTGACAGCGGAGTTTCCAACGCTTAAAGCGAGCCGTGCATGTGTTTCCATCCCCGGAAGAAAAAGGGGCCATGGTAATGCCACTAGAACCTTCTCGTGGACATCGGAGCTTTTCCACGGAACTGTCACCCGCCCTGCAGCCTCTGCTGCTTTGACAACAGGCTGGGGTTCGAGGGATGGGGGGGGCTGGCTTACCTTTTTGCAGTCGGGTAAGGACTTCTCACCGGCCAGCGTGCTGAAAATGGGGTTCTGCAGAAATAGGAGAGGGAAGAGCACGTTAGAACTGTCAGCATCCAGGAACGTGGGCCTTGCCTTGTTCGTTTCCAATCCGAGGTGGGCACGACCTCCGGTGACCCCTCTGGATTTTAGGACGTGTCTGCTCTTCGCTGTTCCCCTGGGCCCCCCTGCCCAAGCTTCTGGAATATTTATTACGGACCAACAAATATTCAGTGAGGTAAGGACTCCCACTTATATCTGTTTTTTTTTTTTTCTTTTTCTTTTTTTTTTATTTCAGCATATGATAGGGGGTACAAATGTCAAGGTCACGTATATTGCCCTTGCCCCCCCTCCCCCCTCGAGTCTGAGCTTCAAGAGTGTCCATCCCCCAGACGGTGCACGTCTCACTCGTTGTGTTTGTGTATAGTTCCATTTTACAAACAGGGCAACTGAAGCACAAGTAGGTTAATGGCCAAGGATGACCAAACCTTGGATATGTTATTGCTTCTGGTTGTTTGCTTTCTTTTGTTTGCTATTCAGAACTATGCTGCAGGCCAGGCGGGGTGGCTCACGCCTGTCATCCCAGCACTCTGGGAGGCCGAGGCAGGAGGATCGCTTGAGCCCAGGAGTTTCAGGTTGCTGTGAGCGAGGCTGACACCATGGCACTCACTCTAGCCTGGGCAACAAAGTGAGACTCTGTCTCAAAAAAAAAAAAACAATAATATATATAACCTTAACATTTGTACCCCCATAATATGCTGAAATAAAAAAAAAACTCTGCTACAATAAACATACCTGTGTGTATATATATTAATATATACTATATATGTGTATTATATATGCATAGCATATACAAGTATGTACATGCATATATGTGTGTATATCTATATATTTATACTTATAATTTTGTTTTGGTTGAATAGGGTCAAAAAATAAAAGAAGTCTATAACAACAACAACAAAAAAGACTGTGGTATTGCTGGAAGACATATATATAACCTTCCTCCTACTCTCTCCTCAAATAAACATCCTAAAAACATTCACCACCTCACCCAGGGTTTTGTTTTGTTTCGGAATGAGCAATGTGTGCAGTGGCTTTTCATCGTCTTTGCTCGAGAGCTGCAAGTCACGAGAGAGGCCTCGATGTCCCTGCTCAGACCCAACGCGACTCAGTTGTTTCAACAGTCCCCTTGACCAGCCCAACGCCTAGCGTGAAGGTATCCGATAAACATGCATCGAATAGATGCAAAAACAAATGACATCATGCAAAACTGCAATCCTTCTCCCAAAACACGGCTTTGGAAGCAGGACGTTGAAAATGCCGCACACGTACGGCATTACGGGAGACGGGAAGGGAGAGAGATCAAATACTCCGAAATAACAGTCAAACACGCCTTTCTCTCTGTTTAGCGCCTATCTGTTGCCTGTCAACTACTCGGTTTGGCTGAACCAGAATTTTCCAGTGTGCAGCCCCACGAACCTCCCGGGCCAGATAATTCTTTGTTTCAAGGCAGTGACGGGGGGCCGTGCTGGTCGTCAGAGGATGTTCTGCGGCATCTCTGGTCTCTACCCACCGCCAGATGCCAGTAACACCCTCCAGCCACCTCACTCATGACAACCAAAACTGCACCCCCGACATTTGCCAAAGCAAATGTGGCAAAAGTGTCCCCACTCGGGAACAATCGGTCTAAACTCTAAAAGGGCTAATTATGAAAATAATCTTGGTTTCTTGGCTAATATACCGTGCTTCCACGAAAATAAGACAGCGTCTCATATTTAGTTTTCCTCCAGAAGACACCCTAGGGCTTATTTTCAGGGCATGTGTTATTTTTTTTTAAGTGCGGTACAGCCATCTACATTGATTCAAATACAGTGAAGTCGTCTTCTTCTGGAACATCATCCTCACTCTCCAGACCCCGAATCCCATCCTGAATGTCTTGCGACTCTGTTTCCTTTACAGCCACCGGCCCCGATCTCTCCTGTCGAGCACTAGAGCTCTCACGGGGCGGATGAGAAGGGCTGCTCGTGTTCTTTCCCGCTCCGCGACGACACGAACGGGTTGTGCAGATGCGCTGCGCAGCCACGCCCGTCACTAGGGCTGATTTTCATAGCCACGCCCACCACTAGGGCTGATTTTCATAGCCACGCCCACCACTAGGGCTGATTTTCATAGCCATGCCCACCACTAGGGCTGATTTTCATGGCCACGCCCACCACTAGGACTGATTTTCATAGCCATGCCCACCACTAGGGCTGATTTTCATGGCCACGCCCATCACCAGGGCTGATTTTCATAGCCACGCCCACCACTAGGGATGGTTTTCATAACCACGCCCACCACTAGGGCTGATTTTCATAGCCATGCCCACCACTAGGGCTGATTTTCATAGCCACGCCCATCACTAGGGCTGAATTTCATAGCCATGCCCACCACTAGGGCTGATTTTCATGGCCACGCCCACCACTAGGACTGATTTTCATAGCCATGCCCACCACTAGGGCTGATTTTCATGGCCACGCCCATCACCAGGGCTGATTTTCATAGCCACGCCCACCACTAGGGATGGTTTTCATAACCACGCCCACCACTAGGGCTGATTTTCATAGCCATGCCCACCACTAGGGCTGATTTTCATAGCCACGCCCATCACTAGGGCTGAATTTCATAGCCATGCCCACCACTAGGGCTGATTTTCATGGCCACGCCCACCACTAGGACTGATTTTCATAGCCATGCCCACCACTAGGGCTGATTTTCATGGCCACGCCCATCACCAGGGCTGATTTTCATAGCCACGCCCACCACTAGGGATGGTTTTCATAACCACGCCCACCACTAGGGCTGATTTTCATAACCACGCCCACCACTAGGGCTGATTTTCATAGCCATGCCCACCACTAGGGCTGATTTTCATAGCCATGCCCACCACTAGGGCTGATTTTCATAGCCACGCCCATCACTAGGGCTGAATTTCATAGCCACGCCCATCACTAGGGCTGATTTTCATAGCCACGCCCCTCACTAGTGCTGATTTCCATAGCCACGCCCACCACAAGGGCTGATTTCCATAGCCACGCCCACCACAAGGGCTGATTTTCATAGCCACACCCATCACCAGGGCTGATTTTCGGGGTGGGGCTTCTATTGCGCACGTGCTTGGACATCCTGCTGGGGCTTATTTCACAGGTAGGGCTTATTTTCGGGGAAACGCAGCAACTAAGTTTCCTCTAGAAAACACAAGTCAGAGGCTGGAAATTTCTCTTCCTACTACTGCTGAATTCAAATTCATTCTCTGTCCGAAATGGGAGGACCCAAATTCCACCCGCCGAAGACCCCAGGTGGGGGCAGCTCAAGAGACCATCACTTCCCTTTTTAACTAAGTTTAAGACACCTCCGCTCGGCCACGCCAGGGAGAGAGAATTAAAGAGCATGTCTGAAAAGTCAAACACTAGTGCTATAGCCTTGGGGAAAATGATCTTCGAGATTAACCACCACCATTCAACCTTTTTATTTTTTTGAGACAGAGCCTCACTCTGTTGCCCATACTAGAGTGCCGTGGCGTCAGCCTAGCTCACAGCAACCTCAGACTCCTGGGCTCAAGCGATCCTCCTGCCTCAGCCTCCCGAGTAGCTAGGACTACAGGCGTGCGCCACTACGCCCGGCTAATTTTTTCTATATATATTAGTTGGCCAGTTCATTTCTTTCTATTTATAGTAGAGACGGGGTCTCGCTCTTGCTCAGGCTGGTCTCGAACTTCTGACCTTCAGCAATCCGCCCACCTCCGGCTTCCTAGAGTGCTGGGATGACAGGCGTGAGCCACCGCGCCCGGCCACCATTCAACCTTTAAGAACAGTCTGGGGCAACCTGAGACACAAGTTTGCAGGATACATGAGAGTCAGAGATGGGTGTAATCAGCTTCACTAAAGAAATGAATACAAAAAATTAGCTGGGTGCGGTGGCTCACGCCTGTCATCCTAGCACTCTGGGAGGCCGAAACGGGAGGATCGCTCAAGCTCAGGAGTTCGAAACCAGCCTGAGCAAGAGCGAGACCCCGTCTCTACTATAAACAGAAAGAAAATTAGCTGGACAACTGAAAATATATACATAGAAAAAAATGAGCCGGGCGTGGTGGCGCATGCCTGTAGTCCCAGCTACTCGGGAGGAGGCTGAGGCAGGAGGATCTCTGGAGCCCAGGAGTCTGAGGTTGCTGTGAGCGAGGCTGACGCCACGGCACTAACTCTAGCCTGGGCAACAGAGCGAGACTCTGTCTCAAAAAAAAAAAAAGAAAAATGCTTTCCAAATTAACTAGCCTTCTACTGGTAAAAAAAAAAAAAAAAAAAAAAGAGAGAGAGAGAGAGAGAAAAAAGTTAAATAAAAATTTAAAAAATGTTTAAAATGCTGATCTCTTCCAAAAACATCCTCACAAATACAAGTAGAAATGATGTTTTATCAGCTATCAGGGCTTGCCGTACCCCAGTCAAGTTGCTGCATAAAATTAATCATCAGAACAGGTGACCCACAAAAGCATACCTTATAAAATGCCTTTACATTTGACTTTGAGCCCCATTAATGGTTAACTTAGAAGACTTAGGTGCTTAACCATGTCTTCCCTATATTAACATTAATAATCATTTTCAGACATATTCTAAGTGGACAGAATAGCAAAAGTGACCTAAAAAGAAAACTGAATTGAGGCCGGGCGCGGTGGCTCACACCTGTAATCCTAGCACTCTGGGAGGTCCAGGCGGGAGGATTGCTTGAGCTCAGGAGTTCAAGACCGGCCTGAGCAAGAGCGAGACCCTGTCTCTACTATAAATAGAAAGAAATTAATTGGCCAACTAATATATATACAAAAAATTAGCTGAGCATGGTGGCGCATGCTTATAGTCCCAGCTACTCGGGAGGAGGCTGAGGCAGGAGGATCGCTTGAGCCCATGAGTTGGAGGTTGCTGTGACGCCACGGCACTCACTCTAGCCCGGGTAACAGAGCGAGACTCTGTCTCAAAAAAAAAAAAAAGCATTAATAATCATTTGCAGACATATCCCAAGTGGGCAGAAAAGCAAAAATGACCTAAAAAGAAAAGTGAATTGAGATGAAAAGGTGACCCTAATAAGCCTTTGGTCAGAGAGCCCACAGATGAAAGATCAGTAACTGATGGCTCAACCAGTCCAGCGTAGAGAAAGAGACTTCCAGAAAGTGCGCTGTTAATATTTATGGGATTCTCACTGGTGGGAACATTTTGCAAAGTGATTGAGCGCTGAAAAGAGACTCTTAACGTTTTTATGTTCCTTTTTTTAAGGGAGAGCTTACCTCTGAGAGTTACTACAATGTTGTTGTTTACTCCCATTAAATTAAGTTTAGAAAAAGAAACAGAATTAAATCTCTACCTCTATTGAGCCAGTTTCTGCCACAGGATGTCTATAACTAAGATTTATATTTTAAGGCCGGGCGAGGTGCCTCACGCCTGTCATCCTGGCACTCTGGGAGGCCGAGGCGGGAGGATCGCTCGAGGTCAGGAGTTCGAGACCAGCCTGAGCAAGAGCGAGACCCCGTCTCTACTAAAAAAATAGAAAGAAATTAATTGGCCAACTGAAAATATATATGGAAAAAATTAGCCGGGCGTGGTGGCGCATGCCTGTAGTCCCAGCTACTCGGGAGGCTGAGGCAGGAGGATCGCTTGAGCCCAGGAGTTGGAGGTTGCTGTGAGCGAGGCTGACGCCACGGCACTCACTCTAGCCCGGGCAACATAGTGAGACTCTGTGTCAAAAAAAAACAAAAACAAAAAACTGCATAATTATAAAACAGCAGTCAAAGTCCCCCCCCATCCAAATAAATGATAAAATTACAGTGTTTTCTTGTAGTCCATGAATACTGAAAATTTCAATTAACCAAGTGAAAAGTCATTGGATGTGCCAGTAGGATTTATAGCCCAGACTAATGACCATCATCTGCATCCTATTTAGCTAATGAAGGCTTGGAACACTTGTGGATAATTAAGGCAAAGCTGACGGGAGGCAATTCGAACCGCGGAAAGATCAAATCTATTTATGTCTTCGTTTAAAACTAAACATATGTAACCGCTCACTCCATCAAGGCATAATGTCTGCTCGTCTAGGGGGTAAGAGAGATGCTCATAAATTAACTAGCTAGGTTAGTTCCCCAAACCAAAAATTCACTCCTCCTGCATTGATTCAATACGTGTCTATTCCTACACTGCTGGTGGGACTGCAAACTAGTTCAACCTCCGTGGAAAGCAACGTGGAGATACCTCAAAGCGATACAAGTGGATCCACCATTCGATCCAGCAATCCCATTGCTGGGCATCTACCCAAAAGATCCAATGACACTCTACAAAAAAGACACCTGCTCTCGAATGTTTATAGCCGCACAATTCATAATTGCAAGGCTGTGGAAACAGCCCAAGTGCCCATCAGTCCAAGAATGGATTAATAAAATGTGGTCTATGTCTACACCATGGAGTACTATTCAGCTCTAAGAAACAATGGTGATCTAGCACATCTTATATTTTCTTGGTTAGAGCTGGAACCCATACTACTAAGTGAAGTTTCCCAAGAATGGAAAAACAAGCACCACGTGCACTCACCAGCAAATTGGTATTAACTGAGCAGCACCTAAGTGGACACATAGGTACTACAGTCATAGGGTATTGGGCAGGTGTGGGGGAGGGGGGCGGGTATAGACATACATAATGAGTGAGATGTGCACCATCTGGGGGATGGTCATGCTGGAGACTCAGACTTGTGGGGGGAGGGGGGAAAATGGGCATTTATTGAAACCTTAAAATCTGTACCCCCATAATATGCCGAAATAAAAAAAAATGATACATTAAACATGTGGGAAGAAAACTTGGAAAAAAAAAAAAAAGCTATGGAAACAACCCAAGTGCCCATCAACTCAAGAGTGGGTTACTAAAACGTGGTCTGTGTACACCATGGAGCACTACTCAGCTCTGAGAAACAGCGGTGACCCAGCACCTCTTGTGTTTCCCTGGCTGGAGCTGGAGCCCATCCTACTAAGGGAAGCGTCCCGAGAATGGAAACACAGGCACCACGTGCGCTCACCAGCAAACTGGTGTGAACGGATCAGCACCTAAGTGGACTCTA
Source organism: Microcebus murinus (assembly GCF_040939455.1). Classification (NCBI taxonomy): domain Eukaryota; kingdom Metazoa; phylum Chordata; class Mammalia; order Primates; family Cheirogaleidae; genus Microcebus; species Microcebus murinus. Next base: position 14,546,136 of record NC_134132.1, on the reverse strand, counting down.
TTAAAAAAATAGAAAGAAATCAGCTGTACAAAAATTAGCCGGGCGTGGTGGCGCATGCCTGTAGTCCCAGCTACTCGGGAGGCTGAGGCAGGAGGATCGCTTGAGCCCAGGAGATTGAGGTTGCTGTGAGCGAGGCTGAGGCCACGGCACTCACTCTAGCCCGGGCAACAGAGCGAGACTCTGTCTAAAAAAAAAAAAAAAAATTCGATAGGTAAAGAAGAGAGGAAGGAGAAGTTGAGGCAGGAAGGGCATTTTCATAATTACCGGCTATTACAGATCATTTAAATGCACGCACGACAAGAAAGGAAGTTGCAAGGCCCGGCATGCCCAGTGCCTGTTTGAAAGCCCAGCACTGTCATTAGGGAATGAACGAATGTGGTGACATGCCATCATCTCAGATCCGCTCGGGGTCGGTCGGACAGAAAATCGACGGCGACGCGATTTTCCTGCACCCCAGAAATAAAAATGAGAAGGCTTGGGTCACCGTCAGCAGGTTTTGTAATTAGAGGGCTGACAGCTGCAGTCCTCACCCTGGTTCTGAACCACTGCCTTGTCATTTCTTCAGAGAGCTGGCCTTGAGTCCCACCTGCCCAAGCCCTGCAAGCCCAAGGCTAAGGACAAGACGATTAAACCGTCCCCCAGGGCTTGGGGAAATCCCATGATTCTTCCTAGTTATTTATTTTTTTTAATTATTATTATTATTTTGCAACTGCCCTGGGCCCGTTGATTCAAGAAACATTCCTGAGCATTCCTGTTCCAGGAACAGGCTGGGCACGGCAGGGAGCAGAGGGGTAGATGAGCTGTCAGGAGTGCTTTCGAGGGATGCTGAGTCTGAAAACATATCACAGCTGTAGCATTTATAAATTTAAACCAGGTGACACGTGTTGGCCAAAACTAAGCTTAGACTTTTAAAGTGGCGTAAGAGCAGCCAACTGTTGGCTTTAAATTGAATACTAGCACATTATTTTTTATGTATTAAAATTATATATACATATTGGTTTTAGAATATTTGGAAATAATAAATAATAATAAGAATAATAAAATAAATAAAAAATAAATAAAAGAGATGATGAGCCAATCTGTGCGGCTCATTCATCGGAGAAGGTCGACCGAGTTCTGTTCTTTTTTTTTTTTTTTTTTTTTGAGACAGAGTCTCACTCTGTTGCCCGGGCTAGAGTGAGTGCCGAGGTGTCAGCCTCACTCACAGCAACCTCAGACTCCTGGACTCAAGCAATCCTCCTGCCTCAGCCTCCTCCCGAGTAGCTGGGACTACAGGCATGCGCCACCACGCCCGGCTAATTTTTTCTATATATTTTTAGTTGGCCAATTAATTTCTTTCTATTTATAGTAGAGACGGGGGTCTCGCTCTTGCTCTGGCTGGTCTCGAACTCCTGACCTCGAGCGATCCTCCCGTCTCGGCCTCCCAGAGTGCTAGGATGCACAGGCGTGAGTCACCAGGCCTGGCCACTCCGTTTCTTTTTAGAAGGTAGGGCTGCTGTATTAAATACTTGGATTGAAACAAGGATTATTAAAACTAGAATTATTTCCCTATATTTTGCCCCATGGAAACAAAATACTGGTTTTTCATCTACCTATATCCTACTACAAAAAACCATATGGAAAATTTTATGGTGGCTCACGCCTGTAATCCTAACACCCTGGGAGGCCAAGGCAGGAGGATCAAGGTCAGGAGTTCGAAAGCAGCCTGAGCAAGAGCGAGACCCCCGTCTCTACTAAAAATAGAAAGAAATTAATTGGCCAACTAATATATATAGAAAAAATTAGCCGGGCATGGTGGTGCATGCCTGTAGTCCCAGCTACTCGGGAGGCTGAGGCAGGAGGATCGCTTGAGCCCAGGAGATTGAGGTTGCTGTGAGCTAGGCTGACACCATGGCACTCACTCTAGCCTGGACAACAAAGCGAGACTCTGTCTCAAAAAAAAAAAAAAAAAAAAACCATATGGAAAATTTTACGGTGACTCACGCCTGTAATCCTAACACCCTGGGAGGCCGAGGCAGGAGGATAGCTCAAGGTCAGGAGTTCGAAACCAGCCTGAGCAAGAGCGAGACCCTGTCTCTACTAAAAATAGAAAGAAATTAATTGGCCAACTAAAAATATATAGAGAAAAATTAGCAGGCACGGTGGTGCATGCCTGTAGTCCCAGCTGCTCGGGAGGAGGCTGAGGCAGGAGGATCGCTTGAGCCCAGGAGATTGAGGTTGCCGTAGGCTGACACCAGGGCACTCTACCCCGGGCAAAGAGTGAGACTCTGTTTCGAAAAAAAAAAAAAATAGAGTGACTGATTATAATTGCATGTTACCATTGATTACATACAGTATCACAATTTCAGAATTGTGAAAACATAAAATATGCGCATAGTCTCATAAAATCAACGGAGTGCAGTAAGTGCCTAGGATTGGAGATGCAGCAGACAGAAGCAAGGACAAAATAAAGAGACCTGTATTTCCTCCTGTGGCTTAATCCCTTACCTGAAGGGGAAAAAAAAAAAAACCTCAAAGGTGTAGCAAAAGAGCCAAGCAATTGCTCAACTGGGAGTTGGTTCCCTTAAATACCAGTTTACCCAGCCGAGGCCAGTAAGCAGGGGCATGGAAACCACATTTGAGGGGAAAAGGCAACTTGGAAGAAGCAAAGAGCATTCTGGGTCTTACTGTTACACCTTCTTTGTAAAATCATTCTTCATTTTTTTTTTAATTAATAAAAATTTTTAAAAAATTTTTTTAACTCTTAAAATTTTTCATCTTCATTTTCTGTGGGCAAAAGTACTATCAAATAGCTAAAATCATTCTTTAAGCAAGACCTGCAAAAGGGAAGAAAGAAGAATTTTAAAAAAAAAGAGTAAAAAGAAAAATATATAAATATAATTATATATTTATATATATAAATATATATATTTATATAAATATCATTATATATAAAAATATATAAGTATAATTAAAAAATAAAAAATAAAATCATTCTTAATTCTTAATCATTCCATCTTAGTGTTTTTATATTTGAGTTTAAGTATTTAAAGTGCATAGCTCTATTTTTTTATTATTATTTATTTTTTTATTTTCTTTTTTTTCCTTTTTTTTCTTCTTCTTCTTTTTCTGTTTTTATTTCTTTTCTTTACTTGTTTCACCCATTGGATGCCAAGTTCTAGAAAGTACTGCAGCTCCGAAATCTACAAGACCACTAGTTGGTTGTTCTCCGGGCTTCTAGAACGCGAAGACTGGGCTCGACCAGCCACCTGGTTATGTGACCTGCAGCGCCACTTAGTGGTAGCTCTCGCAAATTACAACCAGGTGAGTCCCAAACAGGTAAAAAAACAGTGGCAGGGACAGCATGACTCAGCAGAACCCTCCTTTATCAGCCCGTGGGTGACGTCCCCACAATCCTGCCTGACAGGTTATTTAAGAGGTCCCCCGGAGGTGGTGGCCGCTGATATCACTGCCATCTAATATTTTATACACTTTGGTGCTCTCTGCATACCCCTGACTTCATAACTGAAACCTTGCGGGAAGAGACCTTAAGCACTCCCTGACCCCATTCTCACCTGCAGATTATAAAGGTGGGACTTTTAGACACGCCAGCCCAAAGACACACAGCTACCAGGGGCAGGTCCAGCCTGGTCAAGAATATCAGGCCAGGGGGTGCGGCGGCTCACGCCTGTCATCCTGGCACTCTGGGAGGCCCAGGCGGGAGGATCGCTCGAGCTCAGGAGTTGGAGACCAGGCTGAGCAAGAGCTAGACCCCCTCTCTACTAAAAAAAAATTAGAAAAATTAGCTGGACAACTAAAAACATATAGAAAACACTAGCCGGGTGTGGTGGCGCATGCCTGTAGTCCCAGCTACTCAGGAGGAGGCTGAGGCAGGAGGATCGCTGGAGGCCAGGAGTTGGAGGTTGCTGTGAGCGAGGCTGACGCCACAGCACTCACTCTAGCCTGGGCAACAGAGTGAGACTCTATCTCAAAAAAAAGAAAGAAAGAAAGAAACTATAGCCTCTCCAGGAACAATAACAAAAAAAAAAGGATTTTAAATCCTTTTTTTAAATCCTTTAAAAAAAACTTTTCATCCACTAAATTTCTACAAAGTTATCTTTCAGTATTTCTTGAAATTATTTTGCTGTCGTGATTTTTTTCAGACTATTTTGATGCTTGTGTGTCTACATTTCTAAGCATATTATGTCTTATTTAAAGACTCCCATAATTTAACAGCACAAAAGCTATTTAATTCATTGTGAATTATATTCTTCTTACTCATTTCATTTTACACTTCTACTCACTTCAGGCCAAATCCAGAGATTGTAGGAAAAGCATGTTCTACCTTTGTTTACAAAGGTAGTAACAAAGGGGGCCGGGCGCGGTGGCTCACGCCTGTCATCTTGGCACTCTGGGAGGCCGAGGCAGGAGGATCATTTGAGGTCAGGAGTTCAAGACCAGCCTGAGCGAGAGCGAGACCCCCATCTCTACTAAAAAATAATAGAAAGAAATTAGCTGGACAACTAAAAATATATAGGAAAAATTAGCCGGGCATGGTGGCGCATGCCTGTGGTCCCAGCTACTCGGGAGGAGGCTGAGGCAGGAGGATCGCTTGAGCCCAGGAGGTGGAGGTTGCTGTGGGCGAGGCTGACGCCACGGCACTCTAGCCAGCTGGCCATTAGTTCAGCCCCCGCAGTGAACCTTTCTCTGCCTGCATGGCAGTATCTTTTAGGTGCTATTTTTAAAACATTTCATTTCTTTTTGCCCAGCCCTTTTTTATTTTAACCAAAATGAGACAAAAAGCAATTCATATGCCAAAATTAATGACAAGAAATGAAGATCCCATCAAAAGCACGACACGAACGAGAGACAAAGAAGCACAGTCTTAGCTCTTCTCCCGAAAGTGCTCAGATTCTAACTTTCAATCAAGACCTGATGGGACTTAAGCTTGTCAATCATGTGTTCAATGGGAAAGAAAAAAAAAAATTAAAGAGTGTGTATGAAATGAGATAAATATATAAATGAAGAGAGTATGTAAAAGGAGTAATTAGGATTTTAGGATCGTTTTTAGCTGTATGGGGGTAGCTTTCCATCCCACCCCACAGCACGTTGAAATTTTCAAGTCCATTGATCATCTGTTTTATGCACTCGGCTTTTGCACACATTTTCAAGAATGTCTCAAAAGCCTGGACTAGGCGATCACACCACTTCAGAGCTAATCTAATCTCAGCATATGGTATAGACAGGTATTCAGATGAGGACGTGATTTATAAAAGTACACCTACATCATAGAGCTTTTTAGTAACTACCGTGTTTCCCCGAAAATAAGACAGGGTCTCGTATTTGTTGTTCCTCAAGAAGACACCCTAGGGCTTATTTTCAGGGCATGTGTTACTTTTTTTTTTATGTGCGGTACAACCATCTGCATTGATTCAAATAGAGTGAAGTCGTCTTCTTCTGGAACATCATCCTCACTCTCCAGACCCCGAATCCCATCCTGGATGTCTTGCGACTCTGTTTCCTTTAAAGCCGCCGGCCCCGATCTCTCCTGTCGAGCACTAGAGCTCTCACGGGGCGGATGAGAAGGGCTGCTCGTGTTCTTTCCCGCTCCGCGACGACACGCATGGGTTGTGCAGATGCGCTGCACAGCCACGCCCGTCACTAGGGCTGATTTTCATAGCCACGCCCACCACTAGGGCTGATTTTCATAGCCACGCCCCTCACTAGGGCTGATTTTCATAGCCACGCCCATCACTAGAGCTGATTTTCATGGCCACGCCCATCACCAGGGCTGATTTTCATAGCAATGCCCATCACTAGGGCTGATTTTCATAGCCACGCCCCTCACTAGGGCTGATTTTCATAGCCACGCCCATCACCAGGGCTGATTTTCATAGCCACGCCCACCACCAGGGCTGATTTTTTTCATAGCCACGCCCCTCACTAGGGCTGTTTTCATAGCCACGCCCACCACCGGGGCTGATTTTCATAGCCACGCCCACTACCAGGGCTGATTTTTTTTTCATAGCCACGCCCAACTAGGGCTGATTTTCGGGGTAGGGCTTCCATTGTGCACGTGCTTAGACATCCTGCCTGGGCTTATTGTATGAGTAGGTCTTATTTGGCGGAAACACGGTAGTTACTAAGAAATAAAAGCTATCATTATTTGACATTTAGACCAACTGCATTGATCTCTGCAACAGAACTGAATTTATAACTGGAGGGGAAAAAAAATTAAACAAGGCACATGTGAGTCACACCTCCATATAATGCACTTCCCTCTAAACCTAAATTAAACAAGACAAAAACGGGGACCTAGAGTAAGGAAATCAAATGGCAGTCAATGATTAAATACACATGCACTCAAGAGGGACATGAATCTACTCAAAGCATGCCACTAGGCCGGGCGCGGTGGCTCACGCCTGTCATCCCTGCACTCTGGGAGGCCGAGGCGGGAGGATCGCTCGAGGTCAGGGGTTCGAGACCAGCCTGAGCAAGAGCGAGACCCCGTCTCTACTAATAAAAATAGAAAGAAATTAGCTGGACAACTAAAAACATATAGAAAAAATTAGCCAGGCATGGTGTCGCATGCCTGTAGTCTCAGCTACTCGGGAGGAGGCTGAGGCAGGAGGATCGCTCGAGGTCAGGAGTTGGAGGTTGCTGTGAGTGAGGCTGACGCCACGGCACTCACTCTAGCCTGGGCGACAGAGTGAGACTCTGCCTCAAAAACAAAAAGACTCAAGTAGTGAAAAGTTCGGACCAGGTTTGGTCTGGGTGAGGGGCCAGATGCCGGCGTCCCTCCCCGCATTCCATGCGAGCGTTGCAGAACTTGCCCTCCTGTGCAAAATCTCCCCATTTCCCACCAAGGAAGGGTCCAAGACCTTTAGCTAATGAGGTAAGGGCAGGGGTCCACCTGTTGTTGCTCAAATTCTCTGTCTTCACGGAAAGCCTCACCACAAGGGGCAAGAAACTTGTTATGGGATGATAAATGTGGTCATTAATTTCACATTTTCCCATCCACTTAATACTGCCAGGCTCTTTCCTCCTAGTACTTAGGAAGGAATTTGCAAACCCCATAAGAGAAGTGAGTAGAGCCTCCTAAACTGACCCAAAATAGACTATTTCTTTTTGTTTGTTTGTTTGAGACAGAGTCTCACTCTGTCACCCGGGCTAGAGTGAGTGCTGTGGTGTCAGCCTCGCTCACAGCAACCTCCAACTCCTGGGCTCAAGCAATCCTCCTGCCTCAGCCTCCTCCCGAGTAGCTGGGACTACAAGGCATGCGCCACCACGCCCGGTTCATTTTTTCTGTATATTTCTAGTTGTCCAATTAATTTCTTTCTATTTTTTTTTTTTTTTTAGTAGAGACGGGGTCTCCCTCTTGCTCAGGCTGGTTTTGAACTCCTGACCTTGAGCGATCCTACCGCCTCGGCCTCCCAGAGCGCTGGGACTACAGGCCTGAGCCACCGCGCCCGGCCGAGAACCCAATTTCTTAAACTTAACAGAAACCAGATGGTCAGTCTCCTAATAGTCACTTTAGAAATTTTATCTGCTAATTTCACTTAGACGGTATTACAGACTGGCTGAATCCAAAAGTCGTTCGTAATAAATAGAGAAATGCGTAAACAACAACAACAAAAAATTAGTTTTCAATTGTAACTATGGATACAGAAATTAATTAGAAAACTAGTAAAAGCAAGATGGGTAAGATCAGGACTTTATATATATTCCCAAAGATGCTCCTTCGCCTTGGAGTTTGGACCATTGTCAACTCAACAGGGTCAGACTCACTCCCCGGGCCAGTTTGCTCCCAGGGCGCTGGACAGGAACGTTGTCTTTGGTGCCAGCCTGCGTTGGCCCAAAACGAGCAATGGGGACAATCCCTGCGTGTGGCTGATGGCCGGCTAATTTCCCAGGAGACCAGAAACTCCACGTTCGGTCAGGACGGCTCAGGTCTGCTCCCAACCCCACCGCCCTGGTGCAAGTGCTGGCCGGTCCCCAAGCGTGGAGCTCCCTCTGGGGGACCGTGACCCCCACTCTCAGAGGGACAGCCGGTCCCCCATCCAAGAAGAGGCTTGGGTTCATGCCGCACGTCCGCAGATATGTCTGTCTGTCTGTCTGCGAGGTGGGACAAGGATAGGTATCTTTCCAAAAAAAAAAAAAACCTGGCGCCTTCCCTTTGGCTTTGAGAAGAAGACCAACTGCGCAGAGCAAACCGCCAAGGCCATTAGTTGGTGCGTCTCTCCCACGCTTCCTCAACTCAGAATGGAAGCCCACATGGATGACTTTCCGATTTTCGGTAACCCAAGACAGGGCATCAGTGAGTTCTTCACAAATACAGAGAAGGGGAGGAGTGAAAGACTAAAATCTCGTGGGTGATGGTGTGGAGGAACTACCCGCCCACGTGCCAGGTAACAGTTGTTCCGAAGGTGAAGGAAATACATCAGGCCGGGCGCGGTGGTGGCTCACGCCTGTCATCCCAGCACTCTGGGAGGCCGAGGCGGGAGGATCGCTCGAGGTCAGGGGTTCAAGACCAGCCTGAGCAATGAGCGAGACCCTGTTTCTACTAAAAATAGAAATAAATTAATTGGCCAACTAAAAACACATATAGAGGCCGGGTGCGGTGGCTCACGCCTGTAATCCCAGCACTCCGGGAGGCCGAGGTGGGAGGATCTCTCGAGGTCAGGAGTTCGAAACCAGCCTGAGCAAGAGCAAGACCCCGTCTCTACTATAAATAGAAAGAAATTAATTGGTCAACTAAAATATATATAGAAAAAATGAGCCGGGGGTGGTGGCGCATGCCTGCAGTCCCAGTTACTCGGGAGGCTGAGGCAGGAGGATCGCTTGAGCCCAGGAGTTGGAGGTTGCTGTGAGCGAGGCTGACGCCACGGCACTCACTCTAGCCCGGGCGACACAGTGAGACTCTGTCTCAAAAAAAAGAAAGAAAAGAAAAAAGCCAAATGACTTTTCCAAAGTCTCACAGTTACTTAGTGACAGTGGTTTGGGACCCAGCCTGACACCTATTTCCAACCTATTATGCCAAATCATTTTCACCCAACGACTTCCATTATTTGTGCTCTTTTAGACCCCAGCTTATCAGAAACATTTGCCTGTTGACTCCGTGTTCCATCCTGGTCCCAACTACTTGGAAGGCTGAGGCGGGAGAGGATCGCTTGAGCCCAGGAGTTTGAGGCCAGCCTGGACAACATAGCAAGACCCCATCTCAAAACAAGCAAACAAATCACCAAGTAATATCCATTCACAGATTGCTTCCAGAGCAGCCGTCCCAAACACGATGTTAATCATGCCTTGCTTTAATCTAACACAGGTTCTTTCAAAACATAATCCCCCTAGCCTAGACTACCAGATCTCCCACCTCATACCTTCTCGTTCCAGAAACACCGAACCTCTTGTAGTTCCCGAAACGAGAAAGACCGTTTGACGCTGCCCAGCTGGGCTTGGGCTTCTAACTCTGCCTGACAAGCTCTTCTCCCACCTGTTTTCAGGAATAACCTCCACTCATGCCTGAAAACATCGCTTTGCCAAAGACTATGCAAGCTTACCTATCGAGGCAGAATTAATCGCACCTGAACTCCTGCCATTGCTCTGCTGTCGATTAATCACCCTGCTTAGCATTTACTTCTCTGTCCCCTCCAGACTGTGACTCCCAGGGGCAGAGTCCATGGCCTCGAAGCTCTGCTCTAAGCCCCAGCTGCAAACACACAGCAAGTCCTCAACACATGCCTGTTGAATCAAATAAATGAGATGAGGGTTAAACCGGGCGGGTGCGATTATTTCTGTCTCTCTGTTTACATCAAAAGCATCTAGCTCAAGATATGGTAACGCTAAAGATTACCCCTTGCAATTATCAGCAGAATCTTTCCTTTTTATTTCAGCATATGATGGGGGTGCAAATGTCAAGGTCACATATATTGCCCTTGCCCCCCTCGAGTCAGAGCCTCAAGCGTGCCCATCCCCCAGACGGTGCACGTCTCACTCGTCGTGTCTGTCTACACCCGTCCCCTCCTCCCCTCCCACCTCCCCGACACCCGACAGATGTCACTCCTGTGTGTCCACTTAGGTGCTGATCCGTCAACACCAGTTTGCTGGTGAGCGCACGTGGTGCTTGTGTTTCCATTCTCGGGACACTTCCCTTAGTAGGATGGGCTCCAGCTCCAGCCAGGAACACACGAGAGGTGCTGGGTCACCGTGTTTCTCAGAGCTGAGTAGTGCTCCGTGGTGTGCACAGACCACGTTTCATTAATCCACTCGTGCATGGATGGGCACTTGGGTTGTTTCCACAACTTTGCAATTGTGAATTGTGCTGCTATAAACATTTGAGTGCAGGTGTCTTTTTTGTAGAGTGTCATTTGATCTTTTGGGTAGATGCCCAGTCGTGGGATTGCCGGATCAAATGGTAGATCCACTTGTATTGCCTTAAGGTGTCTCCATATTGCTTTCCACAGAGGTTGCACCAGTTTGCAGTCCCACCAGCAGTGTAGGAGTGTTCCTGTCTCTCCGCATCCACGCCAAGATATATTGTTTGGGGACTTTTTGATAAAGGCCGTTCTCACTGGAGATAAGTGATATCTCATTACAGTTTTGATTTGCATTTCCCTGATGATTAGAGACGTTGAGCATTTTTTCATATGTTTGTTGGCCCATTCTTCTGTCTTCTTTTGAAAAGTTTCTGTTCGTGTCCTTTGCCCACTTTTTGACAGCGTTGTTTGATTTTTCCTTTTATCAGCAGAATCTTTAAAACCTGATCTTGGAAAAGGTGTCGCAGCCCGGAGAACAATATCCACACGAATGTGCAGAGACCGAAGCAGGGTTTTTTGGAAAGAAAAAGCTTTCTTGGAACAGGTGGCTTTTATTAGCACTTCACTCTCATTGCAAATACTGTTAGTACCTGATTCCTATTCATTTGTCAGCCCTGCCAGGAGCAAAGCCAGGAGACCACAAAGAGAGAAAAATGAACCTCTAGACCCAGCCAATAAAGACCTGGCTCCCAGTATAACAACTACCCTGGGCAATGCAGAAACGCTAAGTAGCCAAGGGCAGCCCACTAAATAAATCTCATTCTTTTTTTTTTTTTTTTTGAGACAGGATCTCGCTTTGTTGCCCAGGCTAGAGTGAGTGCCGTGGCGTCAGCCTCGCTGACAGCAACCTCAGACTCCTGGGCTCAAGCGATCCTCCTGCCTCAGCCTCCCGAGTAGCTGGGACTACAGGCATGCGCCACCATGCCCGGCTAATTTTTTGTATATATATTTTTAGCTGGTCAATTAATTTCTTTCTATTTTTGGTAGAGATGGGGTCTCGCTCAGGCTGGTTTCGAACTCCTGACCTTGAGCGATCCGCCCACCTCAGCCTCCCAAAGTGCTAGGATTACAGGCGTGAGCCACCGCGCCCGGCCAAATCTCATTCTTAATTACAGAAAATGAGGAGTGCAAAATAAAAAAGTTCATCATCCATTGCAACGTGTAGGAATCCACAGAGAAGTGTGGATTACTTCGTTTTATTTTATTGGGTAGAACAGTCCACCGTGAGGTGATCACATGTGTCTACTAAAAATAGAAAGAAATTAATTGACCGACTAAAATATATATATACAAAAATACTAGCCGGGCGTGGTGGCGCATGCCTGTAGTCCCAGCTACTCGGGAGGAGGCTGAGGCAGGAGGATCGCTTGAGCCCGGGAGTTTTAAGAATTTTAAGAGGATCACAGCGGAACGCACCTGGCCTGTTTATTCCCAGCAATACCTGTGCAGCCACAGGGTGGAGGACCCACATGCAAACCGCCAAGAAATTTCTCTCTGGCCATTGTAGAGCTCACTCCAATGAGAGCAATTTGATGGAAGTGAAGAAATAACTTGGTTCGTGTCTACTTCTCCCTGCAAATTGGATGCTAAACTTGGCATCAATAAAAGACTTGGAGGCCGGGCAGGCGCGGTGGCTCACCCCTGTCATCCTAGCACTCTGGGAGGCCGAGGTGGGAGGATGCTCGAGGTCAGGAGTTCGAGACCAGCCTGAGCAAGAGCCAGACCCCGTCTCTACTATAAATAGAAAGAAATTAACTGGCCAACTAAAAAAATATAAAGAAAAAATGAACCGGGCGTGGTGGCGCGTGCCTGTAGTCCCAGCTACTCGGGGGGAGGCTGAGGCAGGAGGATCGCTTGAGCCCAGGAGTCTGAGGTTGCTGTCAGCGAGGCTGACGCCACGGCACTCACTCTAGCCTGGGCGACAGAGTGAGACTCTGTCTCAAAAAAAAAAAAAAAAAAAGAAAAGAAAAGAAACGCCACAAGAAGGTGCAGCGTTAAGAGTGAGCTGTTTTGAGGCCTTCCGGGAACTCTTTAATTCTAACGGGGAGAACTCACTGTAACTGGGAACTGGGGAAAGACATTCAATGGGCCGATTCTCCAAACCTGCTGATTTCTGTTTCATCCAAGGCTGCAAAAGCCGCTCCGCAAAATGCAGGAAGCCAGCCGGCTTCCAAGGTGGCTGGGAGGCCCGGCTGCCTTCCTTTCGGAATGTGAAAAACACCATGCATTTTTTCAAATGAAAAGAGATTCTCCTCTCCTTTGCAGATTTTTAACATGCCTGGAAATAGGGCAAGGAATTCTGGCTCACAGGGATGGCTGGGCTATTTGCATCAAAGTCCCTTTTGTCTCTGGGTAGGAACTGAGAACAAGGACAGATAAGATCAGCGTGGGGTTTTTTGTTTTGTGTGTTTTTTTTTGAGACAGAGCCTTGCTCTGTTACCCGGGCTAGAGTGCCATGGCGTCAGCCTCGCTCACAGCAACCTCAGACTCCTGGGCTCAAGCAATCCTCCTGCCTCAGCCTCCTGAGTAGCTGGGACTACAGGCAGGAGCCACCATGCCCGGCTCATTTTTTCTATATATATTAGTTGGCCAATTAGTTTCTTTCTATTTTTAGTAGAGACGGGGTCTCGCTCTTGCTCAGGCTGCTTTCGAACTCCTGAGCTTGAGCGATCCTCCCGCCTCGGCCTCCCAGAGAGCTAGGATGACAGGCGTGAGCCACCGCGCCCAGCCAGCGTGGGGTTTTGTTCTTTTTATTATTATTATTATTATTTCGGCATATTATGGGTGTACAGATTTTAAGGTTTCAATAAATGCCCTTCCTCCCCCCTCCTCCCACAAGTCTGAGTCTCCAGCGTGACCGTCCCCCAGATGTGCACATCTCACTCATTATGTATGTCTATACCCGCCCAGCATGGGGGTTTTAATCTGAAGCATTCACCAGCATCAGGGCAACTGCATCCAGGATAGCAAATCACGAGGACGGAGACAGGGGCAGGTCACCTGCCGAGCGTGTTTCGCGCACTGATCAACGCACACCAGCCCTGCAGTTCCGTGTACATTTTTATACCCCCAAGCAAAGCCAATGCCGCCCTCAAATACAGTGAAGGAATGGACAATTCACCAGGACTGGGCATGCAACAGACAAGGTGCCCGGCTACAGACAGAACAATTTTTCACGACTCTCGGATTTTTGGACAGCCAGCGATGTCTTTGGAAACCACTTTGTAAGCCTGGTGGCGGCCCCCCCCTCCCCTCCCTGGATCAAAAAAAAAAAAAGGCTCGAGAGACCAGACCGACCAAGGACAAATTGCCGGGCCCACACTGAAAACAAGCAACACCTGGATAAGAACGTTTTCGGTTCCCGGATTCTGCAAATAATCGCCAGTCCCTCCTATTTCTCAATGACTGCCGAAGGTCCCCACCTTTTCCCGCCAAAAGTCTGTAGCCCGCCCCAAATAGTATGAAGGTCCGCAGCCCTTCCAAACAGGCACGACTTCTCGGCCCCCTTTTCTTGGGACCCTTGAACCTCGCCCGGGAGCGCTCCATAAAGCCACATCGCTTGGCCCCACTCTGTCTGTCTGTCTGTCTCTCTCTCTCTGTCCGCGTCTTTTGCCACTGGAAAACCTTACACACTTCCCTATTTCTTCTCGTTTACTTCCATCACTGTCGTCAAACCATCAGAGCCGGAAGGCAACGAGAACAACATCCTTTCAATGAGGATGGAGAGGTGTCTATTTTGGAAACAATTTTTTTTTTTTTTGAGACAGAGTCTCGCTTTGTTGCCCAGGCTAGAGTGAGTGCCGTGGCGTCAGCCTCGCTCACAGCAACCTCAGACTCCTGGGGTCAAGCGATCCTTCTGCCTCAGCCTCCCGAGTAGCTGGGACTACAGGCATGTGTCACCATGCCCGGCTAATATTTTGTATATATATATTTTTTTAGTTGGTCAATTAATTTATTTCTATTTTTGGTAGAGACGGGGTCTGGCTCTTGCTCAGGCTGGTCTTGAACTCCTGACCTCGAGAGATCCTCCCGCCTCGGCCTCCCAGAGTGCTGGGATGACAGGTGTGAGCCACCGTGCCCGGCTGGAAACAAATATTGACCTAAAATTTACATTTCTAATATTTTTAAAAATACAACGCCATTGGCACCTACCTGGTTTTCTTCAAAGGGCTACACTGGGAAAAGGATGGGCTTTGAGGTCAGGTGAAATTGGCTGGAATCCTGTTTGCATGGGCCCGGAATACTCACCTGCTCCAAACCTTGGTGTAAGGTTTCTCAGTGGCAAAAGAGACAGAGAGAGAGAGAGAGAGAGAGAGAGAGAGAGAGAGAGAGATAAAGAGAGAGAGGAGAGAGAGAAAGAGAGAGAGAAAGAGAGAGAGAAAGAGAGAGAAAGAGAGAGAGAGAAAGAGAGAGAGAGAGAAAGAGAAAGAGAGAGAGACAGAGAGAGAGACAGAGAGAGAAAGAGAGAGAGAGAGAAAGAGAAAGAGAGAAAGAGAGAGAGACAGAGAGAGAGACAGAGAGAGAAAGAGAGAGAGAGAGAAAGAGAGAGAGAGACAGAGAGAGAGAAATAGTGGGGCCAAACAACATGGCTTTATTTAGCACTCCCGGGCGAGGTTCGTGGGTCCCAAGAGAGAGGGGGCGGCCGGAGAAGTCACACCCGTTTGAAGGGGGCGAGGCCTTTTATGCTGTTCGGGCCGGGCTAGGGACTTTCGGAGGGAGCCCCACCACCAGCCTCACAGTTGGATTTCCTCTTTTGAAAAAAATGGCGGAAACGATTGGCTACCTCATTCCCGTGTTGTGAAGATTAAATAAGATAACGCATGCAAGACGCCCCCACAGGCCTAGCACGTAAAACGTGTTAAACACACATCGCCGGATCCTTCTCCCTCCCTCCTCCCCTTTCCCCACCTCAAGTGTTCGGAATCGCGGTGGTTTTGTGCAGCCCCTCCTGCCTGCATGCTAACGATCGCCCGGAGGCGGTTTGAGGGCGATTCTAACAATCTCCAGTCGTTCCACTTGTTAGTGCAGTTTACAGCGAATAATAAACAACACGACGCGTTAATCATTCCGGACGTTTCCGCATTGGGAAAAAAAAAAAAATCACGCTGGCAGCTTTGCATGACAAAAGGCGAAAATGTGAGCTTTCACGGGGAAAAAAAAAAAGCTCGATGGCTGGGCTCGACATCCAGCATTCCATATTTTTTGCCTTTCAAATGAGCCCTACTGAAGTGGCTGCAGTTGCCTCCTACCAACACGCAATCCATGTTTCTCTCTAGTAGGTATTCGTAAATTTGCAAGATGCCTGTAGTCCCAGCTGCTCGGGAGGAGGCTGAGGCAGGAGGATCGCTGGAGGCCAGGAGTCTGAGGTTGCTGTGAGCGAGGCTGACGCCACGGCACTCACTCCAGCCCGGGCAACAGAGCAAGACTCTGTCTCAAAAAAAAAAAAAAAAAATAAGAAAAGCAAAGTAGAGATTTGCACACTGTCACTCTATGTGTAACTGGAAATATGTATCTTTGGAATATCGTTATGATATAACTCATTGAATCTCAGGGTTGTTTTCCAAGAACTCTACACACTGCTTCCGTTTTTCGAGAAAAGCTAGTGTGTAAGTAGTGCACATTGTGCTTCTTTGTGTAAGTCACTGTAAATATTTACCTTTGGAAGTTATTTATGTAATTGCTCATTGCACCTTATTCGTGTTTTTCTATGAAACTCTACACGCTGCCTCGTTACTCTGAGTAAAGCAACTGTGCTATCAATGCAATCTCTCACTTCTTTGTGAACTAAACGATTGCATTTGGATTGCATTTGGAAATTCTTTATGAAAGTACATGCTGTTACTTCTGTTCGATTCACAGGCAACTATGCACTCTTATCATTAAGAGGAAGCAAGCGTATATTCAATGCACTCCTAGGATAGCGTTAGGGTTAGGGTTTGGGTTTCGCACTAGGGTTAGGGTTAGAATCAGGGTTTCGTGGTAGCGGTCGGGGAAGGGTTAGGGTTAAGGGCAGAGCATAGTTGGCATAGTTGTCTGGCATAGTTACTTTAACCCTTGTCCAAAGTGGTCTTTGCTATCGTTCTCCATCCGCAAACTCCTACTCATCCATCAAAACCCAGTTCGGCCGGGCTCTTTGGCTCACGCCTGTCATCCTAGCACTCTGTGAGGCCGAGGCGGGCGGATCGCTCGAGGTCAGGAGTTCGAAACCAGCCTGAGCAAGACCCCGTCTCTACTAAAAATAGAAAGAAATTAATTGACCAACTAAAAAATATATATACAAAATATTATCCGGGCGTGGTGGCGCATGCCTGTAGTCCCAGCTACTCGGGAGGCTGAGGCAGGAGGATTGCTTGAGCCCAGGAGTTGGAGGTTGCTGTGAGCGAGGCTGACGCCACGGCACTCACTCTAGCCCGGGCGACAGAGTGAGACTCTGTCTCAAAAAAAAAAAAAAAAACCCAGTTCGAATGCCACTCCCACTGCCCAGGTACCCCAGCTTGACATGTGAGCCATTCCTTTCTCTTTCTTCTGCACTCCTATGGTCCTTGGCGCATAGCTCCGCTGAACATTCTAGACTCCGAGCATTTGCTTATAGGCTCGACTCCTTCATTTCACTACGACTGGGAATCGTGGTTTTTTAAGTCATACCTTTCTAGATCCCAGGTGCCCGGAGGCACGCCACGCCACGGAAAGCAATACCCAACAGACGATCAGAGTCGCAGGAAGGCCCAGCAGTTCCAACCAGGAGAAGAACAAAAAAGAAAATCCAGATTCCTAAATGTATCGAGACGAGCCATTTCTCAGGCACTAAAATCCAGTCAACTTTCAGAATATGCAAATGACACTAAAGCTTCCCTTGAGCACGTTATAGTGACAGTTACGAGAAAATGACACGAAACTGCTCCCAAAGGGGCCACCTCGAGACAGAAGCAGCTACTCAGGGCTGTCACTGTGAAGGGCATCATCTAAGTCACATTTTTTTTTTCGGCTTTAATAACAGAGACTGCACGGTTATTGGCATATTTGCATTGCCGCCTCTGCCTCCAGATTTTTACTTGGCTGCACTCGGATGTTTATAGCGGCACGATTCGCAATTGCAAAGCTGTGGAAACAGCCCAGGTGCCCATCCATGCACGAGTGGATTAATAAAACGTGGTCTGTGCGCACCACGGAGCACTACTCAGCTCTGAGAAACACGGTGACCCAGCACCTCTCGTGTGTTCCTGGCTGGAGCTGGAGCCCATCCTACTAAGGGAAGCGTCCCAAGAATGGAAACACAAGCACCACGTGCGCTCACCAGCAAACTGGTGTTGACGGATCAGCACCTAAGTGGACACACGGGAGTGACATCTGTCGGGTGTCGGGCAGGTGGGAGGGGAGGAGGGGACGGGTGTAGACAGACACGACGAGTGAGACGTGCACCGTCTGGGGGATGGGCACGCTTGAGGCTCTGACTTGAGGGGGGAGGGGGACAAGGGAAATACACATAACCTTAACATTTGCACCCCCATAATATGCTGGAAAAAATTAAAAAAAAAAAAAAAAGAACTTTGCTTGGCCTGGGCCTGAAGCAGAAAAGAAAAAAATGCGTTCATGCATGTTAAGCATTTGACAGCAGAGAACTGATGGGTTTTTGTTTGTTTGTCTGTTTTGAGACAGAGTCTCACTCTGTCGCCCGGGCTAGAGTGAGTGCCGTGGCGTCAGCCTCGCTCACAGCAACCTCCAACTCCTGGCCTCAAGCGATCCTCCTGCCTCAGCCTCCTCCCGAGTAGCTGGGACCACAGGCATGCGCCACCATGCCCGGCTAATCTTTTGTATATATATATTTTTAGTTGGTCAATTAATTTCTTTCTATTTTTAGAAAGAGACGGGGTCTCCCTCTTGCTCAGGCTGATCTGGAACTCCTGACCTTGAGCGATCCTCCCGCCTCGGCCTCCCAGAGTGCTGGGATGACAGGCGTGAGCCACCGCGCCCGGCCCCACTGCCAATTCTGCAGGGCAGAAAAACATTCATCACCGCCAGTGAATAACTTTCCACTGTCTGGCTCCCGGGAGTGTTCAGCTAGTCAAGCGTCAGCACAGAGCCCGGGACTCACACGCTTTGTGGCTTTCGCCGTGACAACCGCATTTCGGGGCCGTGGTTGCAGGCAAGGTGACATCTGTAATTGTCTCCTTGGCGCAGCATAAAACAAATGCACACTGAGATCACAACAGATAAACACAGCCTCTGCATTTATCACCCAAGGGAGGCCGGAAAACATCCACCCATCAGGGAATTGGCATCTCAGAGTGGCAAACCGGCAAAGAAAACAGAGCTTTGTGAGAAAGAAGGAAATTTTAGTGGATGGGTGCAGTGGCACACGCCTGTCTGAGTGGCTATGAAAATCAGCCCTGGTGAGGGGCGTGGCTATGGATATCAGCCCTGGTGGTGGGCGTGGCTATGAAAATCAGCCCTGGTGAGGGGCGTGGCTATGAAAATCAGCCCTGGTGAGGGGCGTGGCTATGAAAATCAGCCCTGGTGATGGGCGTGGCTATGAAAATCAGCCCTGGTGATGGGCGTGGCTATGAAAATCAGCCCTAGTGGTGGGCGTGGCTATGAAAATCAGCCCTGGTGGTGGGCGTGGCTATGAAAATCAGCCCTAGTGATGGGCGTGGCTGCGCAGCGCATCTGCACAACCCATGCGTGTCCTCGCAGAGCGGGAAAGAACACGAGCAGCCCTTCTCATCCGCCCCGTGAGAGCTCTGGGCCTTACCCCCAATGGGAAGCCACTGAAGATTTTTACATGGAAGGAATGAAACGATCAGATTTGGTTTTGGAAAGAAAACTCTAGCAGGACCAAAGAGGTCTGAGGGAAAAGAGTTAGGAGAGTCAGGAGGGTTTTATTCATTGCTAACATTAGCAATAATGTCCTACAGCACCCTACAGCTAGTCCCTTAAACTCGGTTCTTCTTGCCCTACGACTGACACCAACAGCCATGCACCCTGGGCTAGTGGTTTACTTCTCTGTGGTTCTAAGTTTCCTCCTTGCAAAATGAAGACCCTGGACTAAATGATCTCTAAGCTCCAGATGACAATAATTCTTCAGGACCTTTTATTTTTATTTATTTATTTATTTATTGAGACAGACTCTCGCTTTGTTGCCCAGGCTAGAGTGAATGCCGTGGCGTCAGCCTCGCTCACAGCAGCCTCCAACTCCTGGGCTCGAGCGATTCTTCTGCCTCAGCCTCCCCCCGAGTAGCTGGGACTACAGACATGCGCCACCACGCCCGGCTCATTTTTTTTCTATATATATTAGTTGGCCAATTAATTTCTTTCTATTTATAGTAGAGACGGGATCTCGCTCTTGCTCAGGCTGGTCTCGAACTCCTGACCTTGAGAGATCCTCCCGCCTCGTCCTCCCTGAGTGCCGGGATGACAGGCGTGAGCCACCACGCCCGGCCACTTCTGGACCTTTTAGCCTCAAACAAAGACTGAGTCAGTAGGAATGAAGGTGGCTCTCAGCTTTGACCTTGATTTTCACTGAAGCCAAACTAATTTAAATGAGCATGCTATCAAACTAATCAGAGACTTCTTTTTTAAGTTTTTATCTATGTTTTGAAATTCCCAGAAAACTGTGCTTTATATACAGCATGTGTGCACAGACTTTAAACTGCACTTATGAGAGCCCTGTGAGCTCTTTGGATTAAACACTGCATTTCA
This sequence comes from Microcebus murinus, assembly GCF_040939455.1. Lineage (NCBI taxonomy): Eukaryota > Metazoa > Chordata > Mammalia > Primates > Cheirogaleidae > Microcebus > Microcebus murinus. Next base: position 14,526,145 of record NC_134132.1, on the reverse strand, counting down.
GTCCTAAGAATTATGTCAGTGCACAGAGTAACATCCACGCTCTCCGGTTGCTTATGCAACCTCCCGGTCCTGGCTCAGCCCAGTTTTATTAAAATTTCTATCAGTGCAACTCAGTTATGATTAAATATCCTTCCCACTTTTTCCAGAAGGACAGAACGCAGCTAACTCTTGATAGCCTGTGTCAACCAGGGACATAGATCACAGGGATAAATTAAATCCATAAATAATCCAGAACTTTCATTTAAGCCAAAAGCTCCAATCTCCTTCCTCATTCAGCCTTTTCTCAGAGCTGTTAACCAAGTATTCAAATTGCCTTAAATGGGACTTCTTTTCTTTTCTTTTTTTTTTTTTTTTTTTGAGACAGAGTCTCAGTCTGTTGCCCAAGCTAGAGTGAGTGCTGTGGTGTCAGCCTCGCTCACAGCAACCTCCAACTCCTGGGCTCAAGCGATCCTCCTGCCTCAGCCTCCCGAGTAGCTGGGACTACAGGCATGCGCCACCGTGCCAGGTTAATTTTATATATATATTTTTTTTTTTTTTTTTTAGTTGGCCAATTAATTTCTTTCTCTTTTTTTAGTAGAGACGGGGTCTCCCTCTTGCTCAGGCTGGTTTGGAACTCTTGACCTTGAGCGATCCTCCAGCCTCGGCCTCCCAGAATGCTAGGATGGATTATAGGAGTGAGCCACCGTGCCCAGCTGCTTTTCTGTTTTTCCTTTTTATTATTATTATTTTTTTGAGGCAGAGTCTCACTCTGTTGCCCAGGCTAGAGTGAGTGCCGTGGCGTCAGCCTAGCTCACAGCAACCTCCAACTCCTGGGCTCAGGCCATCCTCCTGCCTCAGCCTCCCGAGTAGCTGGGACTACAGGCATGCGCCACCACGCCCGGCTCATTTTTCCTACATATATTAGTTGGCCAATTAATTTCTTTCTGTTTGTATTAGAGACAGGGTCTGGCTCTTGCTCAGGCTGGTTTCGAACTCCTGACCTCGAGCAATCCGCCTGCCTCAGCCTCCCAGAGAGCTAGGGTTACAGGCATGAGCCACCGCGCCCGGCCTTTCTTTTCTTTTTTTTGAGACAGGGTCTCACTCTGTTGCCTGGGTTGGAGTGTGATGGTGTCATGATAGCTCACAGCAGCCTCAAACTCCTGGGCTCAAGCAATCCTCCTGCCTCAGCCTCCCCAGAGTAGCTGGGACTACAGACATGCGCCACCATGCCCGGCTAATTTTTCTTTTTTTTTGTAGAGTGGGGTCTTACTATGTTGCTCAGGCTGGTCTTGAAGTTATAAGCCCTGTGACTGTCACATACCCGATGACCAGGCGTAAACCTTTTTAAAGAATAGCTTGCTCTGGAGGCTGAGACGGGCGGATTGCTCGAGGTCAGGAGTTCAAAACCAGCCTGAGCAGGAGCGAGACCTCGTCTCTACTATAAATAAAAAGAAATTAATTGGCCAACTAATATATATAGAAAAAATTAGCCGGGCATGGTGGTGCATACCTGTAGTCCCAGCTACTCGGGAGGCTGAGGCAGGAGGATCGCTTGAGCCCAGGAGTCTGAGGTTGCTGTAAGCGAGGCTGACGCCATGGCACTCACTCCAGCCTGGGCAACAAGTGAGACTCTGTCTCAAAAAAAAAAAAAAAAAAAAAGAATAGCTTGCTCTGGTCAAAATATCATCACAATAAAAGGCCATTTTTATATATGAAATCATCATTATACTTTTTTCAAAAAACTTAAAAAAATAAAAATCAAGATCATTGTAACTAATAAGCTAGGATATGTTTCCAAAATTTATCTTGCAGTAAGTGGATAGGAAAAGATGGAAAGCTGAATCTATTAAATTAACCTTCACTTAAGGCACTCCACATCAATAATTTTTTTTTTTTTTTTTTTTTTTTTTGAGACAGAGTCTCGCTTTGTTGTCCAGGCTAGAGTGAGTGCCGTGGCGTCAGCCTCGCTCACAGCAACCTCCAACTCCTGGGCTCAAGCGATCCTCCTGCCTCAGCCTCCTCCCGAGTAGCTGGGACTACAGGCATGCGCCACCGTGCCCGGCTCATTTTTTCTATATATATTAGTTGGCCAATTAGTTTCTTTCTATTTATAGTAGAGACGGGGTCTCACTCTTGCTCAGGCTGGTTTCGAACTCCCGACCTCAAGCGATCCGCCCGCCTCGGCCTCCCAGAGAGCTAGGATTACAGGCGTGAGCCACCGCGCCCGGCCTCACATCAATAATTTTTTAAAGAAAATTTTGAAGTATCTGAATGAGAAGTTAGAGGTTTAGAACATCATTGCTACGTATAATTCGAATAGACTTTGGAAAACACTGCTGTATATAATTCAATCCTTGTGAATCAGATTATCTATGGAAAAACAGCTACAATTTTAATATAAAAAATAGGCCATCATTTATTCATTTATCCGCCTGTTCGCAAAGAGGATCATTTTTCTCCAAGTAATTTAGCTCCTTGACACATACACTAAAAGGCAACTTACTTGTCTTTTTTTAGAAACAGATACTTCCTTGACACTTGCAGAATTACTCCCAAATCTACCTGGCGTGAAGATCACCTTAGGACAAGAACTTATTTCTTCTCAACTTAAAATAATTACTGGAAAAGCACGTCACCAAATAAAAGAATTTGCCACACAGAGAAGGTGAAGTCACAGAACAGTCACCCAGAGCCAAAGACAAACTTGGGTTCCACGGAACCCCGGGGAAATAAAGGTGAGTCCCCTACCAGCACTGGCTCACACCGGAAACAGGGGCTTGATAGCATTTTCAGTGGATGATAAAGAATGAATCAATGATATTTGGAGCTGTTAAGACATTTCAATTGATTTTTTTTTTTGAGACACAGTCTCTCTTTGTCACCTGGGCTGGAGTGCCATGGAATCAGCCTCACTCACAGCAACCTCCAACTCCTGGCCTCAAGCGATCCTCCTGCCTCAGCCTCCCTCCCGAGTAGCTGGGACTACAGACATGCACCACCATGCCTGGGTAACTTTTTCTCTATATATTTTTTAGTTAGCCAATTAATTTCTTTCTGTTTTTTTTTTTTTTTTTTTTTTTGAGACAGAGTCTCGCTTTGTTGCCCAGGCTAGAGTGAGTGCCGTGGCGTCAGCCTCGCTCACAGCAACCTCAAACTACTGGGCTCAAGGGATCCTCCTGCCTCAGCCTCCCAAGTAGCTGGGACTACAGGCATGTGCCACCATGCCCGGCTAATTTTTTGTATATATTAGTTGGCCAATTAATTTCTTTCTATTTATAGTAGAGACGGGGTCTCGCTCTTGCTCAGGCTGGTTTCGAACTCCTGACCTCGAGCAATCCGCCCGCCTCGGCCTCCCAGAGAGCTGGGATTACAGGCGTGAGCCACCGCGCCCGGCCGCTTTTCTCTTTTTCTTTTCTTTTTTTGAGACAGGGTCTCACTCCGTTGCCCAGGCTAGAGTGCCGTGGCGTCAGCCTCGCTCACAGCAGCCTCCAACTCCTGGGCTCAAGCGATCCTCCTGCCTCAGCCTCCTCCCGAGTAGCTGGGACTACAGGCATGCGCCACCACGCCCGGCTCATTTTTTCTACATATATTTTTAGTTGTCCAGAAAATTTCTTTCTATTTTTAGTAGAGACGGAGTCTTGCTGTTGCTCAGGCTGGTTTGGAACTCCTGACCTTGAGCGATCCTCCCTCCTCGGCCTCCCAGAGTGCTGGGATGACAGGCGTGAGCCACCTCGCCCGGCCAATGACAGTGTTTCTAGGGAGAGAAAAATTAGCCTGAGCTCCTGGGTCCAAAAGCCAGTAACCTTCGGTCGTGAAAACCACTGCTAAATATAGGTTAGAAGCAAAATCTATTGCAAATACTAGCTACATGCTGTTTGCACCAAGAGTCATTCTATTATTCCAGCCTAGCAAATCTGAGTTACCAGGGACCCATCGGCTGGCTCATGTCACGAATCTTACCCACAGTGGCCTTTTATGAAACCCCTGCCAGCCCATCATAGAGATCACATTCACAAACTAAGGACACCAGAACAGCTTCCCGTGGAAAACTTTATAAGAGAAATAATAGGTGGTGGGTTTTTTCATCTAAACATGGATATTGCTTTGCTATTTTTCCAGAAGTTTCAGAAATATACAAACTATTTGGGGGTAATAACTACAACTATGTTTATGAAAACTTTCCAAATACATCCAACAAGATTTCACCTTGGCCGGGAAATTTGAGGTACTTGAGGTATAAGGTAGTGGCTCAGGGTTTCATAAATGAAGCACGAATAATAAAATCACTTCATGTTGACGCATAGACTCTTGACATTGCATGGCTAATAGTTCAGTTATCAGACATTTGTTAAACAACAACGAGATTCTGATCAACACACGAAGTACTTAAAAAGCAAAGTCGGCCGGGCCGAGGTGGCTCACGCCTGTCATCCCAGCACTCTGGGAGGCCGAGGCGGGAGGATCGCTCGAGGTCAGGAGTTTGAGACCAGCCTGAGCAAGGGCAAGACCCCGTCTCTACTAAAAATAGAAAGGAATTAATTGGCCAACTAAAAATATATATAGAAAAAAAAATCAGCCGGGCATGGTGGCACATGCCTGTAGTCCCAGATACTCGGGAGGGAGGCCGAGGCAGGAGGATCGCTTGAGCGCAGGAGTTGGAGGTTGCTGTGAGCGAGGCTAAAAAAAAAATAAATAAACCCAACCACTCTCCCCCACTCAGAGCCGTGGCACCTTTCCAAGCTGGAGCAGGGGGACAGGGGCCATCGGAGCACGAGGCCCACCAGGACAGCCCCTCGCTGTCCCCCACTCCAAATGCCAATCACGCCTTTCGTCCCAGCCCCCCTGAGTGACAAATGCCGCAGACACCCGGAAATGAATGAGGAAGTGAACAGAATACGCCACCAAGGTCGAGCCCGGGACTAAATGCTGCAAGGTGACCTCTATGTGACCCAACTCAAACCCAACGCAAACGAAGATTCCTTGCAATGCAGCGAAAAGCACTGGTCTGTCTACAAAGACGACTATTTATTTTTTCTTCTTCTTCTTCTTTTTTTTTTCTCATTTGTCCTTGAGGATTAGAAGGAATGCGGAAAGACGACTTTATATTAAACACCGTCCCTGTGGCCGCTGAGGGCACCTTGCACAAAGACACTCTGCTGCAAAAGAAAGTTTATTCTTGCATTCATTATGAATGCTGCCGGATGGGAGCAATTAGAGCTTTCTGTGCCCCGGTGGGGGACAGCCCATTTTCCATCAGCCAACATTATGTCATCCGTGATCACGCCAGTGTCCATTTAAGAACTTCCAGTGTTGTGTGCAAATATTTTAAAATCAAGGAAAATAAAAATAAAAAAATAAAAATAAAAAATAAATAAGTAAATAAAATAAAAAATAAATAAAAGTTAAAAAATAATAAAAAAAGAACTTCCCGTGATTCGTACTGCTAGGGGGTGAGTTCTGGCTGTCTTGCTAATGGTTCCATTGCCCCATTCCCCATGCCCCTTCCCAGAAAAAGAAACACTCTAGGCTTTTTCTCAGGGGGGAAAAATAACCATAAACAAACTGCAAGGTCAACTTTGCAATAGTACAAAGTCAGGTGCTATTTTCTACTCTTCCCAATGCCCTCTATGAAACCTTATGAAATAAAGCTACCGGATTTCCCCGAAAATAAGACCCACCCATAAAACAAGCCCCAGCAGGATGTCCAAGCATGTGCAATAGAAGCCCTACCCCGAAAATCAGCCCTAGTGACGAAAATCAGCCCTAGTGACGGGCGTGGCTATGAAAATCAGCCCTAATGGTGGGCGTGGCTATGAAAATCAGCCCTGGTGACGGGCGTGGCTGTGAAAATCAGCCCTAGTGACGGGCATGGCTATGAAAATCAGCCCTAATGGTGGGCGTGGCTATGAAAATCAGCCCTAGTGATGGGCGTGGCTATGAAAATCAGCCCTGGTGATGGGCGTGGCTGTAAAAACCAGCCCTGGTGATGGGCGTAGCTATGAAAATCAGCCCTAGTGATGGGCGTGGCTATGAAAATCAGTCCTAATGGTGGGCATGGCTATGAAAATCAGCCCTGGTGATGGGCGTGGCTGTGAAAATCAGCCCTAGTGATGGGCGTGGCTATGAAAATCAGCCCTGGTGGTGGGCGTGGCTATGAAAATCAGCCCTAGTGATGGGCGTGGCTATGAAAATCAGCCCTGGTGGTGGGTGTGGCTATGAAAATCAGCCCTAGTGATGGGTGTGGCTATGAAAATCAGTCCTAATGGTGGGCGTGGCTATGAAAATCAGTCCTGGTGGTGGGCATGGCTATGAAAATCAGTCCTGGTGGTGGGCATGGCTATGAAAATCAGCCCTGGTGATGGGCGTGGCTGTGAAAATCAGCCCTAGTGATGGGCGTGGCTATGAAAATCAGCCCTGGTGGTGGGCGTGGCTATGAAAATCAGCCCTGGTGATGGGCGTGGCTATGAAAATCAGCCCTGGTGGTGGGTGTGGCTATGAAAATCAGCCCTAGTGGTGGGCGTGGCTGTGAAAATCAGCCCTAGTGACGGGCATGGCTGCGCAGCGCATCTGCACAACCCATGCGTGTTGTCACGGAGCGGGAAAGAACACGAGCAGCCCTTCTCATCCGCCCCGTGAGAGCTCTAGTGCTCGACAGGAGAGATCGGGGCCGGTGGCTCTAAAGGAAACAGAGTCGCAAGACAGTCAGGATGGGATTCGGGGTCTGGAGAGTGAGGATGATGTTCCAGAAGAAGACGCCTTCACTCTGTTTGAATCAATGCAGATGGTTGTACCACACTTAAAAAACAAATAACACATCCCCTGAAAATAAGCCCTGGGGTGTCTTCTGGAGGATAGATAAATATGAGACCCTGTCTTATTTTCGGGAAAACAGGGTATTTCATTCTCGCACGAGCATTTCCAGCTGGTCGGCAATTGCTCGGCGTGATGCCAAGTTTTCCTATTCTCCTGCCCGCAGGGCCCCGAGACTTGCAAGAGGGCAGGAGGAAGAAATGGTCAGCAAGGTGGGGGGACAGCAGGAAGTAGAAGAGCCTGGTCTGCTGATGCTATAGGCGGCCACCCCGGGGGAGGAGTTTGCACCGGCCGGGAGCCCAGAGGTGACAGAGAGGCCGGTGACAGACCCAGGCTCCCGATGGCACTGTGCATAAATTAACATCGAGTCCCCTGGGCTCCCCGCAGTGGCTGGAAGACATGATGGATGGACCTAACATTTGGCCTCCCTAGGAGGCAATGTGTCAATGCTTTCTTCCAGCACTTTCCGCCTCCTTATGAGCTCGGCTTTTCACCGCCAAATATCTGGGCTGAAGAGATCAGAGAGGGCCTAGGTCGGTGGCCTGGATGACACCAAGAACCACAGCACGGCCGGGCGCGGTGGCTCACGCCTGTCATCCCAGCACGCTGGGAGGCCGAGGCGGGCGGATTGCTCAAGGTCAGGAGTTCAAAACCAGCCTGAGCAAGAGCGAGACCCCCCGTCTCTACTAAAAATATTAAGAAATTAATTGGCCAACTAACATATATAGAGAAAAAATGAGCCGGGCGTGGTGGTGCATGTCTGTAAGTCCCAGCTACTCGGGAGGAGGCTGAGGCAGGAGGATCGCTTGAGGCCAGGAGTTGGAGGTTGCTGTGAGCGAGGCTGACGCCATGGCACTCACTCTAGCCCGGGCGACAGAGTGAGACTCTGTCTCAAAATAAATAAATAGGCCGGGCGCTGTGGCTCACGCCTGTAATCCTAGCTCTTGGGAGGCCGAGGCGGGCGGATTGCTCAAGGTCAGGAGTTCAAAACCAGCCTGAGCGAGACCCCGTCTCTACTATAAATAGAAAGAAATTAATTGGCCAACTGATATATATATAAAAAATTAGCCGGGCATGGTGGCGCATGCCTGTAGTCCCAGCTACTTGGGAGGCTGAGACAGAAGGATCGCTTGAGCCCAGGAGTTTGAGGTTGCTGTGAGCTAGGCTGACGCCACGGCACTCACTCTAGCCTGGGCAACAAAGCAAGACTCTGTCTCAAAAAAAAAAAAAAAATAAATAAATAAATAAATAAATAAATAAATAAATAAATAAAAATAAAAATAAATAAATAAATAAAAATAAAATATACCTAGTGAGATCAAAATAAGCGCTAATCGACAATAAGGGTGTTTTATTTAATACACCCTTTTTTTTTTTAATACATCTGGTTTTATTTAATACATCTGGTTCTCAGATGACAGGGCAGGAGGAACAGGGGCTTGCTGCAGCCAGTGCTGCCTTCTAACCCCTGTCCCTTCCCCCGGGATGGCTGTGGATTTGCGGGAATGCCTCACAGCCCTGGACATCGGGCAGAATAAATCAAACCTTCCTAACGGCCTTCCCTTGACCGCCCTAAGTACACATGCTGGACAAGCTTGTCCTTTCCCTGTGGCTTGAAAAATCATAAGATTGACTCCATTAAAAGAATGAGGGGCCGGGCGCAGTGGCTCACGCTTGTAATCCCAGCACTCTGGGAGGCCGAGGCGGGCGGATTGCTCAAGGTAAGGAGTTCAAAACCAGCCTGAGCGAGACCCCGTCTCTACTATAAAAATAGAAAGAAATTAATTGGCCAACTAATATATATATATAAAAAATTAGCCGGGCATGGTGGTGCATGCCTGTAGTCCCAGCAACTTGGGAGGCTGAGGCAGGAGGATCACTTGAGCCCAGGAGATGGAGGCTGCTGTGAGCGAGGCTGACGCCACGGCACTCACTGTAGCCTAGGCAAGAAAGCGAGACTGTCTCAAAAAAAAAAAAAGAATGAGGACCTCCCAGCCTCCTTTGAGGGTGTGGCCTCTACCTATTTATAGCACTCTTTTATTTGCCTTTTTCCCATTGTTAGAACGGGATGGATCGGTGTTTTTTTTTTTAATTGTGCGGCGTGCGTGTTGTTTAAGGTAAAAGTCACTGTCAATGTTACTGGCGGAAGCTGAAAGCCACTGCCATTCATTCGCAGGAGTGAGGCCGGGCACGCCATGCAATTGCAGGGGGGGTGGGGAGGGAGGGGGAATAAAGAGGTTGAAGCCACAATCTGCATAAACCCAGGTAGAATCAGAAGGGGAAAAAGAGCCTCAGCTCTTGACATGCAAACCACGGGACAGACCGGCACAAACGACAGCTCAGGCCATCCCATCGCAGGGGGACCCAGGATAAGCTGCAAGAAGTGCACACGTGGTGCCGAATCCGTCTGCAGCTCTGATGATGGTTTGCAGAGCTGTTGGATGAAGGTCTACAGGCGCACACACATGCACAGTGCTGCAGTTGACAGAATGCAGCCGTGAGGCCGGGCGCGGCGGCTCACGCCTGTCATCCCGGCACTCTGGGAGGCCGAGGAGGGAGGATCGCTCAAGGCCAGGAGTGCGAGACCAGCCTGAGCAAGACTGAGACCCCGTCTCTACTAAAAAATAGAAATAAATTAATTGGACAGGTAAAATATATATAGAAAAAATTAGCCAGGCGTGGTGGCGCACGCCAGTAGTCCCAGCTACTCGGGAGGAGGCCGAGGCAGGAGGATCGCTTGAGCCCAGGAGTTGGAGGTTGCTGTGAGCGAGGCTGGCGCCACGGCACTCACTCTAGCCTGGGCAACAGAGCGAGACTCTGTCTCAAAAAATAAAAATAAATAAAATAAACTTACGCCTTCAGGGAGGCCGAAGCGGGTGGATCCCTCTAGGCCAGGAGTTCGAAACCAGCCTGAGCAAGAGCGAGACCCCCCCCCTCGTCTCTACTATAAATAGAAAGAAATTAATTGGCCAATTAAAAATATATATACAAAAAATTAGCCAGGCATGGTGGCGCATGCCTGCAGTCCCAGCTACTAGGGAGGAGGCTGAGGCAGGAGGATCACTTGAGCCCAGGAGTTGGAGGTTGCTGTGAGCAAGCACTCTAGCCCGGGCGACAGAGCGAGACTCTGTCTCAAAAAACAAGATGACATAAAAGTTCAAATCAGTCCATGTCAGACAAGCTCCTCTGATACATTGTCTTGCCGAGGTCTGTGATTTTTTTCTACTGAAATTACGACTCAGAGTCCAGTAAGTGCTCTCAGACTGCGCAGAATTAGATTTAAAATTCTAACTCTTCCAACTCAGGGGCACGCCCCTGCTGTAATTACCAGCTGAAATCAATACGGACCCGATTGTCAGGTGATTCCTGAGTAATCCTTGGCTTTAATGCAATACGGTGGCCGAGGCAGTTTTCAGTTATGCGATTTATTCTCTACTGTGAATTCTTTCCCTTCGGTTGAACTTATTCAATGGAGTAGCGCTTTCCATCCCTTTAAAGACTCAGGGAAACACAGCGTCCCTATTTACATAACAAATCAATGGTCCCATTACCATTTATTAATTCCGAGTTTGTTGGGAGGGACTGGGATGTTCAGGTGAATCGAATTTTTTTATCGACGGAGAGGAAACCGGGAGATAATTAGCTAATATCTTTAAAAACTTCCTAAAATGCATGCATTTGCTGCCAGTTAGCCGTGATGCACTGAATGCATTCTCAGACTCCACTTTGGGGAAAGACCAGCAACGAGCAGAAAGTGAAGAGCAGACAGAAAGAAAATACTAGAGCCTGGAAAACAGCAGACAGACAAGTGATCGTGCCTTAGCAGACCTGAGAAAGTTGAATCCTAAACCAGCAGTGAAAGAAGCCAGTCTATTATGTCCTTGGAATGATGAAATGACTAAGAAGGGTACAAGGTCCCTTCAAAAAAAGTAGGAAATTAGGGCCGGGCTCGGTGGCTCACGCCTGTCATCCTGGCACTCTGGGAGGCCGAGGCGGGCGGATTGCTCAAGGTCAGGAGTTCAAAACCAGCCTGAGCAAGAGCGAGACCCCCGTCTCTACCATAAATAAAAAAGAAATTAATTGGCCAACTAATATATATATAAAAAATTAGCCGGGCGTGGTGGCGCATGCCTGTAGTCCCAGCTACTCGGGAGGAGGCTGAGGCAGGAGGATCGCTTGAGCCCAGGAGTCTGAGGTTGCTGTGAGCGAGGCTGACGCCACGGCACTCACTCTAGCCCGGCAACAGAGTGAGACTTTGACTCCAAAAAAAAAAAAAAAAAAATCTGCCTGGGTATGGTAAGATGAACAGGAAAAATGATGATTCACCATTATGTTCTTCTTCTTGGAATTGCAAACTGAATGGAGTGGTTCCTGCAAATTCTAGACTCAGATTGCCCACAATGAAACCACAGCTCTGCCATTTATTGCCTGAGTGATTTTCCGCAAGTTACGCAACTTCTTTGAACATCAGGCCCCATCTGTGAAATAAGTATAATAACAGCACAGGCCTGAAAGTGTTGTGAGGATTAAACAGAAAAATCCAGGTCTTTGGCAAAGTGCACAGCACACAATAATATATAGTAGTTCTCTTTATAATTCAAAAAACAAGCCGGGCGCGGTGGCTCACGCCTGTCATCCTAGCACTCTGGGAGGCCGAGGCGGGAGGATTGCTCAAGGTCAGGAGTTCAAGACCAGCCTGAGCAAGAGCGAGACCCCGTCTCTACTATAAATAGAAAGAAATTAATTGGCCAACTGATATATATAGAAAAAATTAGCCGGGCATGGTGGCGCATGCCTGTAGTCCCAGCTACTCGGGAGGCTGAGGCAGGAGGATCGCTTGAGCCCAGGAGTTGGAGGTTGCTGTGAGCGAGGCTGATGCCACGGCACTCACTCTAGCCTGAGCAACAAAGCGAGACTCTGTCTCAAAAAAAAAAAAAAAAAAAAAATTTACACAGTAGTTATAACTACAGGCTATACTGAAGTGCTGATATGCAAATTAGCAAATTCTAGAAGAAAACCGAATTCATCTAAATTCATCCTCCTTTTGTTTTCACGGACTATTTAGCTTTACCCTGAAACACTCAAAACCTGAACAAACACAGACATTTTTTTTTTTTTTTTTTTTTTGAAACAGAGTCTCGCTCTGTTGCCCGGGCTAGAGTGAGTGCCGTGGCGTCAGCCTCGCTCACAGCAACCTCCAACTCCTGGGCTCAAGCGATCCTCCTGCCTCAGCCTCCCAAGTAGCTGGGACTACAGGCATGCGCCACCGTGCCCGGCTAATTTTTGTACAGCTGATTTCTTTCTATTTTTTTAATAGAGTCCACTTAGGTGCTGATCCGTCAACACCAGTTTGCTGGTGAGCGCACGTGGTGCTTGTGTTTCCATTCTTGGGACGCTTCCCTTAGTAGGATGGGCTCCAGCTCCAGCCAGGAACACACAAGAGGTGCTGGGTCACCGTGTTTCTCAGAGCTGAGTAGTGCTCCGTGGTGCACACAGACCACGTTTTATTAATCCACTCGTGCATGGATGGGCACCTGGGTTGTTTCCACAGCTTTGCCATTGTGAAGGGATTAACTCTTACTAACAGAGTTGGCGTGGAGGGCTTTTGGGACGGTGGCATGGTTGGATCACTGGGAATTAAACAGGCGTGAACTGGGCACCACACCCAGCACGAGGAGCAGGTGGACTGATCTGGGACAAGAAGTGACGTCCAAACGAGGAGGAAGCCTGTCCTTGCTTGTATCATGCAACTCAACTACATTAGAGTCCATTCACACACAAAAAACTCTGTGTGATCGGTAGCAATTTCTGCAGTTTCCAAAATGAGGGCTTTGTACATCTCTCCAAACATTAACTAAAAAAAAAAAATTGTCATTGTCAGGGGAGGTGTGGTGAATCCATGTCTTAGTGCTGTTAAAAGTTCAGATGTTTCTAGAGCCAGACACAGAACCCCAAGGAAGGAAAGGTTGAGAATGGATCACATCTTCCTGGTCTTTTAGGGACTTCTCAGATTCCTGTTTGCCTGTCTTGTGCATTAGGTGAAATTGCTAATATACTCTCCTTGCATGGTGAGGTCTAATAAGGCACTCACAATAATGATTCCGTAGAAAATACCCTTCGAGTGTGATGGATTGGTGGGAAGGGGGTGTGTGTGAAAATGAATTCGGCTTTCTTCCTTTAACAAACTCACCCCAGACCACTCCTGGCACCACTTCCAATCAATTTCAAACCGGAACAAAAACCCATAAAGTTTCAAATGACCAGATGACATGTTTATTTCTGCAGTGACTAATTTCCTCAAAAGAACAGGCGAAGTTCCAAAGGCAATTGGATTCATTTCATTGACACTCTTTTTTTTCGATCGGAGGCCAATGCAAATCCTACATTTCCGACCTCAATGGTTTTCAAGACCAAGAAAAAACAGACGTGAGGTCAGGGAAAGAAAATGAAGCAACATCCGCTCACAAGAAGATTAAAAGAGAAGCACTCTGCGTGGCAAAAAGTAAAATCTTTTTACAATTCCGGTGCTAGAGAACAGAAACCATACCTGAATTGAAACTAATGCTGTATCAATTTTTTTTCTTCCCCAAGCAATTCTCATGTGCATAAAGCAAGAGAACAGAAATTGAGCCGTGACATATCTGAAATGCATAAAAATGATATATCCGCTGTCACCATATTTGCAAATTAAGTAATAAGAAAGTAACGCATCCTAAGCCACAGACGGATACAGCCAGAAAAATCCAATGCCTGCGTTCAAAGAATCCCACTCTTCAAGTCACCCCCAGCCAGGCTGGTTTCTTTTGATCATAATCTAGTTTCCATTTCATTAACCTGGGGGTCAGAGCTTCTAGAAAACTGCTGGCAATATCTCAAAATAGAGAGATAATTGTGGAAAAAGGACTCGATCACCAAGGAATTCTAGGAAGGTGATGGCAGCCCAAATATAGTTTTTAAATCTCCCCAAATCTCCCCATAAAAACAGACAGAATAAGTAGAACATCAAAACCAAAAGCTCGTGAACGATGCTTATTATACATCACGGTAAGATGGAAGTGGTAAGATTTCCCCAGGAACCTGAAAATATCAGCAGATGGGGACACACACCAGCAGCCAAAGGACCCAGGTGGAGGCCGGGCGAGGTGGCTCACACCTGTCATCCCGGCACTCTAGGAGGCCGGGGCGGCAGGATCGCTCGAGGTCAAGAGTTCAAGACCAGCCTGAGCAAGAGCGAGACCCCATGTCTCCTAAAAATAGAAAGAAATTAAGTGGCCAACTAATATATATAGAAAAAATGAGCCGGGCGTGGTGGCGCATGCCTGTAGTCCCAGCTACTCGGGAGGGAGGCTGAGGCAGGAGGATCGCTTGAGCCCAGGAGTTGGAGGTTGCTGTGAGCGAGGCTGACGCCACGGCACTCACTCTAGCCCGGGCGACAGAGTGAGACTCTGTCTCAAAAAAAAAAAAAGACTGAAAGGTGAGGAACAATTGGGAATGTTTTTATAAAACATTATTTTTTCAGACAGGATTTATAGCCCTCAAAAAGGAAGTTTGTTGCAAGCTGATGAAATCTCATCAGTGTACCCAACAAGGAAAAAAACTCTCTATATTTTCTCATGTCCAGTTAATGAAGACTCATAATAATACAGCAGCTATATTTTTTTCAAACTGAAGCCTGGAGTTTTGTGCTTTTAACTTTACTTGGGGCCGTCCAGGGTGGAAGGCGGTTTGCAGCCCGGTGGAGTGGGAAAAGAACAGGCACGCTTGTCCCCACCAGCCATCCAGACTGGATCGAATCAGGTAAGTGGGTTTAGCAGTCTACGAGTCTTCACCGAAAATTAAGGAATTGGAGTAGAAAATTTCTCATGTCACCGTCATTTCATGACTGTCTAACAAGACAGTATGTTTTCAGCACCATGGACAGTCACCACAGGTAGGACAGGGGCGCTGAACTCAAGGGGGGAAAGTTGTTTTAAAAGTCATAAAAGTTGAGGCCGGGCGTGGTGGCTCACACCTGTAACCCTAGCACTTGGGAGGTTGAGGCAGGAGGATCATTTGAGATCAGGAGTTCGAGACCAGCCTGAGCAAGAGCAAGACCCCGTCTCTACTATAAATAGAAAGAAATTAAGTGGCCAACTAAAAAAAAAAAATATATATATATATATAAAAATGAGCCGGGCGTGGTGGCGCATGCCTGTAGTCCCAGCTACTCGGGAGGAGGCTGAGGCAGGAGGATCGCTTCGGCCCAGGAGTTGGAGGTTGCTGTGAGCGAGGCTGACTCCATGGCACTCTAGCCTGGGTGAGAGAGTGAGACTCTTGTCTCAAAAAAAAAAAAACAAAACCCATCTTATCCTTACGTATGTACACTCATGAGTAGACTGTCATTCAGATTTCCTTAGTGATGTTGGAAGAGATGGTAGAAGGGGAAAGTAGAAGGGAGAAGAATGAGGTGAGCCTCCATACTGTTACCCATAGAGGTCGCACTAATTCGCAGTCCCACAAATAGCGAACAAGCCTTCCTTCCTCTCTGCATTCACTCCAGATCGATGGGTTTTGGTGAGTCACTGTCGTTATGGATCAGAATCAAAGTGCAAAAACTGAAGCCAATAAGCTGCTTGGGTTTATTAATTTTCTAGGTTTTATGGACAAGAAAAGGGATGCCGTTTCATAGTAAAAATTGATTTAGACCATCGTGTTATTGATCTGTTTACCTAAGCGGTTTCGCTTTTTAATGTATTCAAGAGATGACATTACATTGATCATCTAATTTTCTATATGCAAACCTGAATAGAAGAAAAATTATCACAGTACCTTGACATAAGGCACAACAAAATAATACTCCCATTGCATAAGCCATCTAGCCTAGCAACTATGAACTAGGTAAAGCAGATTAAACCAAAATCCCTTTTTTTACTCCTGAAATAACACCTGTTGTGGTTTCATTTACTTCTCTGTCAGATACTTACTGAGCAACTATAATTTTACCTGCCCAGCATGTAACAGAGCAGAAGAGACTGTCAAAGAATTGTAAGTTTTTACCCTTGACTTACGGGTGTGATCTTTCATCTGAAGGGGTTTTCTAGTAGGTTCTCCTAACAGTTGACTTAGGCAGAAAATTTTAGTCTGTTTATTTCTCAATCTGGGTGTCATCTGTAGCCTGTCTCATGAGGCTGTTGTTATGTTAAGGGGAGAAACAGGGACACCTTCCATGTAACCGCCATGACAACTTTCATGGTTCACACAACACACACACAGCACAAAATCAAACATTTTTTTGACATGAAACAGTGAAAAGAAATCAGTTGCCTGGAAACTCTTTTTATATTGAGATATATTCGGGAATCAGGATTCTATTTTTTTTTTTTTTTTAGAGACAGAGTCTCACTCTGTCGCCCGGGCTAGAGTGAGTGCCGTGACGTCAGCCTCGCTCACAGCAACCTCCAACTCCTGGCCTCAAGCGATCCTCCTGCCTCAGCCTCCCTCCCGAGTAGCTGGGACTACAGGCATGCGCCACCATGTCAGGCTAATTTTTTCTATATATAGATATTTTAGTTGCCCAGCTAATTTCTTTCTATTTTTAGTAGAGACGGGGTCTCGCTCTTGCTCAGGCTGGTCTCAAACTCCTGACCTCAAGCAATCCTCCCGCCCCGGCCTCCCAGAGTGCTAGGATTACAGACGTGAGCCACTGTGCCTGGCCAGGAATCAGGATTCTTTTCTGAGTGGTTTTATAATTCATCACTCAGTATAAGTTATATTTTCCAAAATTAAAAGTACTATGCAGCAAAAAATTCTCTTATAAACAAATTCTAAAACGGTGTTAACATCTTCATAACATGGTTCTGTTTGGCTAAGCTGATGTAACAGGTGATTTATTGTAAAAGGAAACTTCTCATTTGCACCTAATTTCCCATTTAAAAACAAATCAAGGATGCAGAGAGAGAGGAACACTCATGCACTGCTGGTGGGACTGCAAACTAGTGCAACCTCTCTGGAAAGCAATATGGAGATGCCTTAAAGCGATACAAGTGGGTCTACCATTTGACCCAGCAATCCCACGACTGGGCCTCTACCCAAAAGATCAAATGACACTCTATGAAAAAGACACCTGCACTCGAATGTTTATAGCAGCACAATTCACAATTGCAAAGATGTGGAAACAACCCAGGTGCCCATCCATGCACGAGTGGATTAATAAAACGTGGTCTGTGCACACCACGGAGCACTACTCAGCTCTGAGAAACAGCGGTGACCCAGCACCTCTCGTGTTTTCCTGGCTGGAGCTGGAGCCCATCCTACTAAGGGAAGCGTCCCGAGAATGGAAACACAAGCACCACGTGCGCTCACCAGCAAACTGGTGTTGACGCATCAGCACCTAAGTGGACACACAGGAGTGACATCTATCGGGTGTCGGGCAGGTGGGAGGGGAGGAGGGGACGGGTGTAGACAGACACGACGAGTGAGACGTGCACCGTCTGGGGGATGGGCACGCTCGAGGCTCTGACTCGAGGGGGGAGGGGGGCAAGGGCAATGTATGTAACCTTAACATTTGTACCCCCATAATATACTGAAATAAAAAAAAATAGGGCCTGGCATGGTGGCTCACGCCTGTCATCCTAGCTCTCTGGGAGGCCGAGGCGGGCGGATCACTCGAGGTCAGGAGTTCAAAACCAGCCTGCGCAAGAGTGAGACCCCGTCTCTACTAAAAATAGAAAGAAATTAATTGGCCAACTAAAAATATATGGAAAAAGTTAGCCGGGCATGGTGGCACATGCCTATAGTCCCAGCTACTCGGGGGGAGGCTGAGGCAGGAGGATCGCTTGAGCCCAGGAGTTGGAGGTTGCTGTTAGCGAGGCTGACGCCACGGCACTCTAGCGCGGGTGACAGTGAGACTCTATTTCAAAAAAAAAAAAAAAAAAAGTATTTCATGCACATTGGCTTCCTAGAGCTTGGGGTGGAGAAAGGTCAAGACCTAAAGGGGTAAAGAAAAAGTCTAACACAAAACTCTTCCCTCTACATATAAGTCCACTCGATTCTCAAAGAGTCACACTGGTCCCCCTTTGTGTCTAGCTTCTTGGATGGTGACGCAAGGCCAAGCTGCCTGTCCAGTGAGCTCGTGGAATTTGCTAGAACCCTTCCAAACTCTGACTACATATTTAATGTTCAAACGATCTTCATTCCGACACCAAGAACCTATTAGAACCCTCTAACGTAGTCATCTGGGATAATCTTAGATCTCTGTAGGCTTGCACAGAGAATGTAAGCAGATCAGTTGTTTAAGCTGGAAGAAATGTCAACGTTGGTAAAGATTGATTTTCTACACTCTCCCTCTCTAATTAGTTGCTTTGGACATCAGTGGGTTGCAGGAAATGAGCTATAATGATTTCTCTGATTAAGTAGCTCCAGCAAACCAGAAAGGCTGCAGAACACACAACATTATTAACTCTTTGATGTCCCAAGTCACAGTGGTGTATGCAGAGAAAAAAAAAAAAAAAGAAAAAAATTATAATATAAAAAAAGAAAGAAAATGAAAAAAAAAAAAAACCAACTCTTTGGTGGGTTTTGCATGTAGGACCATACCAAGCTGCAGACAATATCAGAATGATCCAGGGGGTAGCCAAGTAACAGGTGACAGCACAAGTAGCTTCAGAAGATGGACTTAATTTAAACCACTGGTCTAGGCCGGGTGCGGTGGCTCACGCCTGTCATCCTAGCACTCACTCTGGGAGGCCGAGGCAGGAGGATCAGCTCAAGGTCAGGAGTTCGAGACCAGCCTGAGCAAGAGCGAGAGTCCCCCGTCTCTACTAAAAATAGAAAGAAACTAATTGGCCAACTAAAAATATATATAGAAAAAATGAGCCGGGCATGGTGGCGCATGCCTGTAGTCCCAGCTACTCGGGAGGAGGCTGAGGCAGGAGGATCGCTTGAGCCCAGGAGTTGGAGGTTGCTGTGAGCGAGGCTGACACCACGACACTCACTCTAGCCTGGGCAACAGAGTGAGACTCTGTCATTCATTCATTCATTCATTCATTCATTCATAAATAAGTAAACAAACAAAGAAACCACTGGTCCAAGAAAGACATCAGCATAGAGAGAAAAATATTGCTAACAGCACATCTCCTACCACGTGCTGGGCTCTATTCTAAGTGCTTTCACATCATTTATCACTTAAATTTTGCAGGACAGCCCAGTGAGATTTCTACGTAGAGCATTTTGCACATGAGGAAAGTAAGTTGCCTAAGGCGCCACAAAACCAAATCAGAAAATCCAGCAAAGAGTCATAGTTTCAAAAAGGTTTTACAACCAGACACAACCTCAGTCCTAATCCCACGTTTTTACCATTTTTTAATCATTACTTGTGTCTGAGAAACTGGGAAGACGAAAATTCTGCCTATTTATGGCATCAATCTGGAAAAACATAATGTCGTCTGCAATCAACTCCTTCTCCTGAGAAAATATTTTAAGTGGTGTCACAGCACTTGGAAGAAAGGTGATAAAAGAGCTCTGGCCGGGCACGGTGGCTCCCGCCTGTCATCCTGGCACTCTGGGAGGCTGAGGAGGGAGGATCGCTCGAGGTCAGGAGTTCGAGACCAGCCTGGGAGGCCGAGGCGGGAGGATCGCTCAAGGTCAGGAGTTTGAGACCAGCCTGAGCAAGGGCGAGACCCCGTGTCTACTAAAAATAGAAAGAAATTAATTGGCCAACTAAAAATATACATAGAAAAAAGATGAGCCGGGCGTGGTGGCGCATGCCTGTAGTCCCAGCTACTCGGGAGGAGGCTGAGGCAGGAGGATTGCTTGAGCCCAGGAGTTGGAGGTTGCTGTGAGCGAGGCTGACGCCACGGCACTCACTCTAGCCTGGGCAACAGAGTGAGACTCTGTCTCA
The DNA here is from genome assembly GCF_040939455.1 of Microcebus murinus. Classification (NCBI taxonomy): domain Eukaryota; kingdom Metazoa; phylum Chordata; class Mammalia; order Primates; family Cheirogaleidae; genus Microcebus; species Microcebus murinus. The sequence goes on along the minus strand of NC_134132.1, from coordinate 14,506,479 downwards.
ATTTAAAAAAAGGAAAACATCTATGGAAAAAGGTGGTAAATTATTTTTATCATTTTAATGTCTGTAAAACTGGCTGCACAATTTCAGACTCGAGCTGTTTCCCAACAGCTAATATTTCTTCATTCTCTGTTCCTTAGTTTTGCCACCTGTAAATAGGGTAAAATAAACCCCTACAGCTTCTCCATTTCTAATAAAATAATGCATGCGAGGTGCTTTGGTAAATCCTAAAGAACTGTGGTTATTGCTTGTTGTCTACAATTCTTCTGGGTGAGGGCACATTTCTTGGTTTGTTTGTTTGTTTGTTTGTTTGTTTGTTTGTTTTTGAGACAGAGTCTCCCTCTGTTGCCCGGGCTAGAGTGAGTGCCGTGGCATCAGCCTCGCTCACAGCAACCTCCAACTCCTGGGCTCAAGCGATCCTCCTGCCTCAGCCTCCTCCCGAGTATCTGGGACTACAGGCATGCACCACCATGCCCGGCTCATTTTTTTCTCTATATATTTTTACTTGGCCAATTAATTTCTGTCTGTTTTTAGTAGAGACGGGGGTCTCGCTCTTGCTCGGGCTGGTTTCAAACTCCTGACCTTGAGCGATCCTCCTGCCTCGGCCTCCCAGAGAGCTAGGACGACAGGCGTGAGCCACCGCGCCCGGCCGAGAGCACATGTCTTAGTCGCTCTAACCCACGCCGATTCCAAAGCAAAGATGCAACCCAAGGCAAGCCAGAAGGGGTCCTTGCATTCATGCAGAAAGTGCTGGCACACAAGGAAAGCCCACATAACACGCAGAGGGAGGGAGACTCAGAACTGACTCAGAACCCCAGAGGGTCCGCCCAGCTGCTTGGACAGACAGACCTGGCACCAGACAAATGGCCTCCCCAAAACCCCCAGCAGGCGTCGGGAGCAGTCACTCGGCCATCTGACTCACTCACGGCATCTGGGCATGAGAAAATTTCATTTCCCAACTCCCTCTTCCCCACCCCCGTCCCCCCAGCCCGCACGCACAAACAATCTGGACAGCCCATAAGGTGGAGGATAATTTTAGGGAGTTCCCCGGGGCCTGGCTGGATGCTTTCCAGTCCTTTCTCTCTGGCCTGTGCAGTCAGCTGCACCACGTGAGAAAAAGCCAAGCCTGTTCCTATTTGCGGATCGAGAGGCAAAAGAAATGAAATTCGCACACAGCGATGTCAGAGATTCTTAGAAAGGAAACCCCTAAGCTGGAGGAGGGGAAGGAGGCAAGAGGAAGGGAAACGCAAAAGGAAAGGGAAATGCAAAAGGAAGGGAAATGCAAAAGGAAAGGAAACAAAAGGAAAGGGAAAGGGAAAGGAAACGGGAAAGAAAGGGAAATGCAAAAGGAAGGGATGCAAAAGGAAGGGGAATGCAAAAGGAAGGCAAATGCAAAAGGAAGGAAATGCAAAAGGAAGGAAATGCAAAAGGAAGGGAAATGCAAATGGAAGGGAAATGCAAAAGGAAGGGAAATGCAAAAGGAAGGGAAATGCAAAAGGAAGGGAAATGCAAAAGGAAGGGAAATGCAAAAGGAAGGGAAACACAAAAGGAAGGGGAATGCAAAAGGAAGGGAAATGCAAAAGGAAGGGGAATGCAAAAGGAAGGGAAAAGCAAAAGGAAGGGAAACACAAAAGGAAGGGGAATGCAAAAGGAAGGGAAATGCAAAAGGAAGGGAAACACAAAAGGAAGGGGAATGCAAAAGGAAGGGAAATGCAAAAGGAAGGGAAATGCAAAAGGAAGGGAAATGCAAAAGGAAGGGAAACACAAAAGGAAGGGAAATGCAAAAGGAAGGGAAACACAAAAGGAAGGGGAATGCAAAAGGAAGGGAAATGCAAACGGAAGGGAAATGCAAAAGGAAGGGAAATGCAAAAGGAAGGGAAATGCAAAAGGAAGGGAAATGCAAAAGGAAGGGGAATGCAAAAGGAAGGGAAATGCAAAAGGAAGGGGAATGCAAAAGGAAGGGAAATGCAAAAGGAAGGGAAATGCAAAAGGAAGGGAAACGCAAAAGGAAGGGGAATGCAAAAGGAAGGGAAATGCAAAAGGAAGGGAAATGCAAAAGGAAGGGGAATGCAAAAGGAAGGGAAATGCAAAAGGAAGGGAAATGCAAAAGGAAGGGAAACACAAAAGGAAGGGGAATGCAAACGGAAGGGAAATGCAAAAGGAAGGGAAATGCAAAAGGAAGGGAAACGCAAAAGGAAGGGAAATGCAAAAGGAAGGGGAATGCAAAAGGAAGGGAAATGCAAAAGGAAGGGAAATGCAAAAGGAAGGGGAATGCAAAAGGAAGGGAAATGCAAAAGGAAGGGGAATGCAAAAGGAAGGGGAATGCAAAAGGAAGGGAAATGCAAAAGGAAGGGGAATGCAAAAGGAAGGGAAATGCAAAAGGAAGGGAAATGCAAAAGGAAGGGGAATGCAAAAGGAAGGGAAATGCAAAAGGAAGGGAAATGCAAAAGGAAGGGAAACACAAAAGGAAGGGAAATGCAAAAGGAAGGGAAATGCAAAAGGAAGGGAAATGCAAAAGGAAGGGAAATGCAAAAGGAAGGGAAACACAAAAGGAAGGGGAATGCAAAAGGAAGGGAAATGCAAAAGGAAGGGAAATGCAAAAGGAAGGGAAACGCAAAAGGAAGGGGAATGCAAAAGGAAGGGAAATGCAAACGGAAGGGAAATGCAAAAGGAAGGGGAATGCAAAAGGAAGGGAAATGCAAAAGGAAGGGAAATGCAAAAGGAAGGGGAATGCAAAAGGAAGGGAAATGCAAAAGGAAGGGAAACACAAAAGGAAGGGAAACACAAAAGGAAGGGGAATGCAAAAGGAAGGGAAATGCAAAAGGAAGGGAAATGCAAAAGGAAGGGGAATGCAAAAGGAAGGGAAATGCAAAAGGAAGGGAAATGCAAAAGGAAGGGGAATGCAAAAGGAAGGGAAATGCAAAAGGAAGGGAAACACAAAAGGAAGGGGAATGCAAAAGGAAGGGAAATGCAAAAGGAAGGGAAATGCAAAAGGAAGGGAAACACAAAAGGAAGGGAAATGCAAAAGGAAGGGGAATGCAAAAGGAAGGGAAATGCAAAAGGAAGGGAAATGCAAAAGGAAGGGGAATGCAAAAGGAAGGGAAATGCAAAAGGAAGGGAAACACAAAAGGAAGGGAAATGCAAAAGGAAGGGAAATGCAAAAGGAAGGGAAATGCAAAAGGAAGGGAAATGCAAAAGGAAGGGGAATGCAAAAGGAAGGGAAATGCAAAAGGAAGGGAAACACAAAAGGAAGGGGAATGCAAAAGGAAGGGAAATGCAAAAGGAAGGGAAATGCAAAAGGAAGGGAAACACAAAAGGAAGGGAAATGCAAAAGGAAGGGGAATGCAAAAGGAAGGGAAATGCAAAAGGAAGGGGAATGCAAAAGGAAGGGAAACACAAAAGGAAGGGGAATGCAAAAGGAAGGGAAATGCAAAAGGAAGGGGAATGCAAAAGGAAGGGAAATGCAAAAGGAAGGGAAACACAAAAGGAAGGGGAATGCAAAAGGAAGGGAAATGCAAAAGGAAGGGAAATGCAAAAGGAAGGGGAATGCAAAAGGAAGGGAAATGCAAAAGGAAGGGAAACACAAAAGGAAGGGAAATGCAAAAGGAAGGGAAATGCAAAAGGAAGGGAAATGCAAAAGGAAGGGAAATGCAAACGGAAGGGAAATGCAAAAGGAAGGGGAATGCAAAAGGAAGGGAAATGCAAAAGGAAGGAAACGCAAAAGGAAGGGAAACGCAAAAGGAAGGGAAATGCAAAAGGAAGGGAAATGCAAAAGGAAGGAAACGCAAAAGGAAGGGAAACGCAAACGGAAGGGAAACGCAAAAGGAAAAGAAATGCAAAGGAAGGGAAAATCGAAAGGAAGGGAATGTGGTCTGCCGACCCCTGAGAGTGTCCCATGCACTCGGCCTCACCTACACGAGCACATTTAAGGTTTTGTAGCAAAGCTGGTAAATTAAATCAGTGCGGTTTCTGGATCCACTTGAACTACTGGCCATGATGTGGTTGAATCATCTCAGGCATTCTGTGTGTCCGTCTGTCCGTGCGTCTGTCTGTAGTGGCTGTGTGTGTGACTGCCCTCTGCACCCACCCTCGCTGTCTCCTAACAGGGAAAAATACACATTTCGACACATATGAAATGTGGTTAAAAGGAACATCTAGAGGAAGCATGTTGGCCGGGCGCGGTGGCTCACGCCTGTCATCCTAGCACTCCAGGAGGCCGAGGAGGGAGGATCGTTCAAAGTCAGGAGTTCGAGACCAGCCTGAGCAAAAGCAAGACCCTGTCTCTACTAAAAATAGAAAGAAATGAATTGGCTAACTAAAAAAAAATACATAGAAAAATGAGCCGGGCGTGGTGGCGCATGCCTGTAGTCCCAGCTACTCGGGAGGAGGCTGAGGCAGGAGGATCGCTCGAGGCCAGGAGTTGGAGGTTGCTGTGAGCGAGGCTGACGCCACGGCACTCACTCTAGCCCGGGCAACAGAGCGAGACTCTGTCTCAAAAAAAAAAAAAAAAAGGGCATCAAAGACTTTCTCTAGAAGAAGATATCAAAAACAACAACTCTTCACAACCCAAAATGTAAACCTCAATGACCGCTAGGAACACACTCAAGCCCACAGCCTTCCTAAGAGGTCTCAACCACGATCAGATTCATTCCTACCATATCCCTTTTTCACAAGCCTATTCTGAAGTGGATAACATAATTTTGGAAAATAAATCTCCATAACATAAAAGCACAGGCTTTGAAGGTTGCCTGAAGTCGAGGCTGTCAGCAAAGTCACCGCGTTTGCCAGGATCCCTTTGTGAGAAACAAGAGAAGCCATTGGATTCAGAAGCTGTGAGCTCAGGTTGCAAATTCTGACCATTCTCCACCTTCCAAACAGAAAGCATTTCTGTTATTTGCCACTTACACCACCCTCAACAGTCCATGCTCTAGCAAGTCCCTGCATGCCTGAGACACCAACTATGCACCTTGCATTTCTGTTCTCTTCCCTACGGTATCTGTCATGACCATTTGCATTTGTATAATGCTTGACATTTTATGAAGGACTTTCACACTTAAATTACCACACTAGGGCCCCGCATCGTTTCTGCAAGTGAAGCAAATCCAACACGGATGCTTTCGTTTTAGAGCAATGGAAACTGGCACTCTGTTAGAATACAATTTTATTCATGAACCTGGTTCAAGTTTGCCTGCCCTAGACCCACCCAGCAGCCCCCAGGAAGGAGGGGAGGCTGGGGATCGGGCTCTAGAAAGTAAACTCTCAGGCCGGGCGCGGTGGCTCACGCCTGTCATCCCAGCACTCTGGGAGACCGAGGCGGGAGGATCGCTCGAGGTCAGGAGTTCGAAACCAGCCTGAGCAAGAGCAAGACCCGGTCTCTACTAAAAATAGAAGGAAATGAATTGACCAACTAAAAATATATAGAAAAAAAAAGTAGCCGGGCATGGTGGCGCATGCCTGTAGTCCCAGCTACTCGGGAGGCTGAGGCGGGAGGATCGCTCAAGGTCAGGAGTTCGAGACCAGCCTGAGCAAGGTGAGGAGATTTCCTCTTATAGCAAACAGCCAGTGGGGAGATGAGCTGTTATCGGATCTTAAGACTTCCCCACGCAGGTTCTTGGTGATTTATATCACTGTCATTCTTTTTTTTTTTTAATATATTTTTTATTATTTTTTTTCCTACTACTTGGTACATTCCAACACCTTAACTGTCACTCTTTAGGTTTCAGCCCCGTGTGACTCTCTGTGGACACTGTCCCTTCATGTACAGTCAGGTTCAAATAATCCTCATGAAAGAAAATTCCCAGGCTTCCAAGCACCCAACAGAGTTTCCAAAGGGGGAGGGCATCATTGTTTTCCCACTGGAAATTTGACAAGGAAGCCCACTCTGTAAGTGTTATTTTAGAGTAAATCACTTTTTATTTTTTTTTTGAGACAGAGTCTCGCTCTGTTGCCCAGGCTAGAGTGAGTGCCGTGGCGTCAGCCTCGCTCACAGCAACCTCCAACTCCTGGGCTCAAGCAATCCTCCTGCCTCAGCCTCCTCCCGAGTAGCTGGGACTACAGGCATGTGCCACCATGCCTGGCTAATTTATATATATATATATATATATATATATATATATATATATATATATATTATTATTATTTTAGTTAGCCAATTAATTTCTTTCCATTTTTAGTAGAGACGGGGTCTCGCTCTTGCTCAGGCTGGTTTCGAACTCCTGACCTCAAGCGATCCTCCCTCCTCGGCCTCCCAGAGTGCTAGGATGACAGGCGTGAGCCACCGCGCCCAGCATGGAGTAAATGACTTTTACAGGAATCTAACCTGACTTCCAGCCAGAATTCTCCACCAAACACATGGAAGATAAAAGTCTGATGAATAAAATCTTGACTTACGGCATGGATTCGCTTCACCTGACCTATATTGAGGATGTATAAGTTGGCAACCCAATTGAAAAATAAAAAATACTCTGCATTTAATGATATTGCAATCTATGGCTGGATTTCATTTAAGTGGCGCTTATAATTGGCACATTTTTCAAGTACTGCTTCCCCTGCAGTGGTCTGTGAAAGTACATCATCGTCCTTTGTACAGCTACAGACTAAGCTAGCGTTGGTGCACGTCCCATAGATCAGGGGACGGAACGCTAAAGGACAGTGGCTGCCACATTTCCATGAAACACACTGAAATATATCCAGAAATAAACTGGCTCCCAGATTCTGCTAGAACAGCATATGGAACGTTTTAAAAATTAATAAGCATTGATTGAGCACCTATGTTTTGCTCAGCACTGCGGCAGATTCAGAAAAGCATGAGGCATGTTCTAAGACGGTCAAAGAAAAGGGACATTGGCCGGGCGCGGTGGCTCACGCCTGTCATCCCAGCACTCTGGGAGGCCGAGGCGGGAGGATCGTTTGAGCTCAGGAGTTCGAGACCAGCCTGAGCAAGAGCGAGATCCCGTCTCTACTAAAAATAAAAAAATAAAAAATTAATTGGCCAACTGAAAATAGAAAGAAAAAAAAAAGAAAGAAAGAAAGAAATTAAAAAAAAAAAAAAGAAAGAAAGAAAAAATGAGCCGGGCATGGTGGCGCATGCCTGTAGTCTCAGCTACTCGGGAGGAGGCTGAGGCAGGAGGATCACTTGAGGCCAGGAGTTGGAGGTTGCTGTGAGCGAGGCTGACGCCACTGTAGCCTGGGCAACAGAGTGAGACTCTGTCTCAAAAAAAAAAAAAAAACACCAAAAGTGCTACTCAAAGTCAAAAGAAAATGCCTGTGTGTTCTCTTTCCTAAAATAAAAAAAAATAAAATAAAAAATACAAAAAAAGGAAAAGTTATATAAAAAAAGAAAACACCTGGTGCTTTTGGCTAGAGACAGAGTTGGAAAGGAGAAGTGGGTTTCAGGCAGGTGTGGGAGACACAAAGAGGCCTCCGTTCTGGTTTCGAAATGTAGAGAGGCCCCAAAGGAACTCGGGATACGGTTAATATATTGCAGGTATTTGGAGAAACAAGCCCAGACTGCATGCAAGACTCTCCAATGTCGGGAAGCACAATTCTTACTCATCACAAATTCACATCAGTAAAAAGGTGTCCTTTTTTTTTTTTGAGACAGAGTCTCACTCTGTTGCCCAGGCTAGAGTGAGTGCCGTGGCGTCAGCCTCACTCACAGCAACCTCCAACTCCTGGGCTCAAGCGATCCTCCTGCCTCAGCCTCTTCCCAAGTAGCTTGGACTACAGGCATGTGTCACCACGCCTGGCTCATTTTTTCTATATATATTAGTTGGCCAATTAATTTCTTTCTATTTATAGTAGAGACTGGGTCTCGCTGTTGCTCAGGCTGGTTTCGAACTCCTGACCTTGAGCGATCCTCCCGCCTCGGCCTCCCAGAGTGCTAGGATGACAGACGTGCACCACCGTGCCTGGCCAAAAGTTGTCCTTTTATTTCTGGGCCTCTTCAACAGGCAACTCTAGGCAGGTGGAACTTTCCTAATGCAAATGTCACTACGGGACCTGTCCTATTTTGTCAAAGGCGTGCAAAGTAAAGAAATTCACAACACGCAAGAACACCGTTAGGAATTGAAAAGAGCTGAGCAAAAAAGGAAACACACATCAAAGAACTAAGCTCCCATCCCCGCTCTCTCATACCGGACGGACATTGGACACACCGGCCTTTCCTTGTCAAAATACAAAAAGAAAAAAAAACCCGTGTAACAGTTTCTCAGCAAGAAGCCATTAGACAGATGCAACCATAATGGGCCCAAATATTCTTATAAATGACATGCGCGCATTTAGGACCACATGCAGAGTTTAAAAGCAAGGCTATACAGTTGACCTTTTGTTCCTTAAAAAAAAAAAAAAAAAAAAAAAAAAAGAAAGAAAAAGAATATAAAATATATAATTAAAAAAAAAATAATAAAAGCAAGGCTAGCACAAAAGGTAAGCAGAGTCGCCCTAGTGTATACAACGGTTCAGATGCGGTGCAGCAAACCCAATTGTGAATCTGCACGGCAAACCCCAGCATCCATTAGCTTAAAATTCAAATGACCGTCATAGAAGGCCCAGCTGTGCCAATAGGAGCTGTTATTTTCAAAGTGAAAATTCTCTGCTATGATTATCCACCAACATCCAACCGCAGAAGCTACAGCCGTGCTCGTCCGAGTTATTTGCTTTCAAAACAGCCTGAGCACACGGCCCCTCCTCTTGGTGCTTAAAGCCGATCGGAGTGACACATCAGGTGACAATGTACAAGATTCACCGAGACAGACAAAGGAGCCCATCTATTCAATCGTCAGGGACAAAATCAAGTTCTTCGGCAGGCAAAGCAGGGCGAGGAAAAAAAAACTGCTTGAAAGTTAAACCACTTTAAAGAGAGGACTTTTGGCCGTCTCTCCCCGCTCCCCCACCAGTCGGAAAATAAATCAATCAATCAATCAATCAATCAATCAATAAATAAATAAATAAATAAAATAAAGAGAGGACTTTTAAATATAAAACTGGGAAGATTTATAAAATAGTAGCCCCGGGACTCAACCCAACCCATGGAGTACATTTGTAGCTAATGGATGCTAAAAAAGAGAAAGAAGTCGAAATTCAGGCACATTATTTGAAATAAAAAACCTGTCATAAAATACGCTCCGGTGGCACGCCGAATCTCTCACCCAAACACTCCCCGATATAGAGGCACGATAGTTATGAAATGGTGTTTGGTAAGTTAGTAGTTTGAAACTCTGAAAACATATTCTCCCACCCAAAAAACTAATGTTATGCTTGGTGACTGGCTTCCCAAGATAGATCGCAAGAATCTCGTAATGTAGAGTGTAATAGCATATAAATATACTGTGTTTACCCAAAAATAAGCCCCAGCAGGATGTCTAAGCACCTGCACAATAGAAGCCCTACCCCGAAAATCAGCCCTAGTGATGGGCGTGGCTATGAAAATCAGCCCTGGTGGTGGGCGTGGCTATGAAAATCAGCCCTAGTGATGGGCGTGGCCATGAAAATCAGCCCTAGTGAGGGGCGTGGCTATGAAAATCAGCCCTAGTGAGGGCGTGGCTATGAAAATCAGCCCTGGTGGTGGGCGTGGCTATGAAAATCAGCCCTGGTGGTGGGCGTGGCTATGAAAATCAGCCCTAGTGATGGGCGTGGCTATGAAAATCAGCCCTAGTGAGGGCGTGGCTATGAAAATCAGCCCTGGTGGTGGGCGTGGCTATGAAAATCAGCCCTAGTGGTGGGCGTGGCTATGAAAATCAGCCCTAGTGATGGGCGTGGTTATGAAAATCAGCCCTAGTGATGGGCGTGGCTGCGCAGAGCATCTGCACAACCCATGCGTGTCGTCGAGGAGCGGGAAAGAACACGAGCAGCCCTTCTCATCCGCCCCGTGAGAGCTCTAGTGCTCCACAGGAGAGATCGGGGCCGGTGGCTCTAAAGGAAACAGAGTCGCAAGACATTCAGGATGGGATTCGGGGTCTGGAGAGTGAGGATGATGTTCCAGAAGAAGACGACTTCACTGTATTTGAATCAATGGAGATGGTTGTACCGCGCTTAAAAAAAAAATAACACATCCCCTGAAAATAAGCCCTAGGGTGTCTTCTTGAGGAAAGGTAAATATAAGACCCTGTCTTATTTTCGGGAAAACACGGTAGTAATGGCATAATGGGGTAGTACAAATTGTTTTGTAAAAATAGAATCTTACTATTTTATGTAGCAGTGCTCTCCAAATTTGGGGTCCTAACCCATGAAATCGGTTCAACAGGCCTTGACCACTTTGCTTTCTTAATGGAATGGAAGAAACGGAATGGAAAGGAAAAACTAAAATTGCAGAGATCACAGCACACATTCCATATGTCATAAGGAACAATATTATTCTTGAAACTTCACTGCAGTGTCACAGGTATAAATAGCCATGTGTGTACAGGATTGCAGCGTAAAATATAACTCTCAGTGTGGGCCACAGTCCAAACAGTCTGAGTGTCTCTTAGAATGGGTTCCATAGGGCGCCCAGCACAAAGACAAGCATTTAATACTTGTTGAATAAATAAGAGATTGGATGGGTTGGTGAACACATGAGGAATAAACACAGGGTGCTAGGAATACATTCTCGGTCACAGCCCTGACACCTGTGATGGGAAGCTTGCTCGCTCTAGCATTCCCATACTAGTGGGGCCAGGGGGACAGGCAGTTGGCCCCACTGTGAGTCCCTAGCAGTGGTTCCCCTGGCCTGGCCTGGCCTGGGACAGGATCTCTGGCAGAGTAGGGGCTTTGCTAGGGAAGGACACAGACAAAGGTCCCACGGCTGAGTGGGATTAGATTCTAGGAGCCGGATTGCAGGGGAAGGAAGGAGAAGGCAAAATAATATTGCCTGGTAGGCCGGGCCTGGGGCTGGCTCACGCCTGTCATCCCAGCACTCAGGGAGGCCGAGGCGGGAGGATCGCTCGAGGTCTGGAGTTCGAGACCAGCCTGAGCAAGAGCCAGACCCCTGTCTCTACTAAAAAATAGAAAGAAATTAATTGGCCAACTAAAAATATATATATAGAAAAAATGAGCCGGGCGTGGTGGTGCATGCCTGTAGTCCCAGCTACTCGGGAGGAGGCTGAGGCAGGAGGATCGCTTGAGCCCAGGAGATTGAGGTTGCTGTGAGCGAGGCCAGGCACGGTGGCTCACGCCTGTCATCCTAGCACTCTGGGAGGCCGAGGCGGGAGGATCGCTCAAGGTCAGAAGTTTGAGACCAGCCTGTCGCTTAAGCCCAGGAGATTGAGGTTGCTGTGAGCGAGGCTGACGCCACGGCACTCACTCTAGCCCGGGCGACAGAGTGAGACTCTGCCTCAAAAAAAAAAAAAAAAAAAAAAAGAGACTCTGGGTCTCCAACATACAGCCTCTGTCCTTAGCCTCTGAGCTGGTGCAGTACGGCACTCGTGGGAGCTATTTTTCAACCACGGGGACAGTTTGGGTCCTGTGTTCTCCAAACCTGTCACCCCTCCCCCTTCTTTGGACAACTGCAAATACACATGAGCCCCCCGGATCCGGTACTCAGCCAGAATCTCCTCGGTGTTAACCCCAATGTAAGAAGAAACGACATTCCTGGCCACATCTTGACCAAAAGGGAAACAAAGGCCATTTCATCACGAAAACACCCATCTCTTCTCCCGATGGCTCCGAAACTCGCGGCAATCCCCCAAGTCAGAATTAGAGCATTTGGTGGAAATGAAAAGCTGCCTAGAATGTTCTCAAGTGTCCTGGCACTTTCGCTTGGAGGAAATGAATATTTAGGAAGGTTTAATAATATCTTTCTTGCACATTTCTCTCCCCCTCCGATGCAGGGAGGGTCTAACAACTGCCTCGCTATTTATGAGCGAGAAGGGTGTTAGTGGTGTTACTGCCTCAAAAGCAAGCATCCTTACAGCACAGTCCTGAATTAGCTCTTCATTTCTTTAGACGCTGATTTTCCCCAAAAGTAGGACAGGGCTGATCGCTACCTTCAACGCTGATTAAAAGCAACACCCGGGCGGATGTCTTAGGTCAATTCAGCCAATGGGGATGAACCATTTGGAGAGAGAGACAACAGATGCTACAAGTAGACCCTGCCTCTAAGATGGGCAGAAAATAACACAAAGCAAGATGTGAAGCCAGGCACGGAGGCTCATGCCTGTCATCCTGGCACTCTGGGAGGCCGAGGCGGGAGGATTGCTCAAGGTCAGGAGTTCGAGACCAGCCTGAGCAAGACCCCGTCTCTACTAAAAATAGAAAGAAATTAGCTGGACAACTAAAAATAAATAGAAGAAATTAGCCGGGCGTGGTGGCGCATGCCTGTAGTCCCAGCTACTCAGGAGGAGGCTGAGGCAGGAGGATGGCTTGAGGCCAGGAGTCTGAGGTTGCTGTGAGCGAGGCTGAGGCCACAGCACTCACTCTAGCCTGGGCAACAGAGTAGGACTCTGTCTCAAAAAAAAAAAAAAAAAAGGAGCATCTGTTGGCTGCAGGATAACAGGGACAAGAACATACAACCAAAAGGCAGCACGTACCACCAAAATCACTTGGCGTGGGTTTTGGTAATTTAAGAACAAAAACGCAAACACAAGTGAAGAGAAAGGCACAAAGAAGAGAGATTTTTAAAAGAAGTATCCCAGGCCTCCAGAATGACCCCCGAATGCCGCTAACACTACGGAAAAGCAAACAGGGGCAGTGACACTGCATTGCCAAACGACGCAGCTAATTTTTCACTTCCAGCCTGGGAAAAGCTTGAGTTTTCCGGGCTCTTCATTGTGTCTTGAGTTTCAGGCTACCAACCCGCCCCAAGCATCTCAGCCTGGCTTTCCCCTGGTCCACTCGTCCCCCCCATCCCTTATTATTGGGGTCTCCTTGCTTGAAAAACCGCTGCCACACAGCAGAGATTGTGGGCTGGGACATTTGAGCTCCCAAATCAAAGGGACGCGACCCTAGGACCTCGGGAAGTGCAGAAGGACACCAGGAACAGCCCAGGACGAGGTGTCGGGAGTCTGGAGCCTGACAGGGCACCTTGCAGAAGGACAGACTGCCACCTCCAGGTGAGACGAGACCCCATGTGTCTCTCTGGCCAGCCGGGACACTGCAGACCGGGGAGGGGGTTGAGGCGGCCGCTGGGGTGGCAGGGACAGTCGTGAGGCCCTGTGACCAAGACAGGAGGACGGTGCACATGCAGACGGTGGCATGATTCACCTGGTGGCCCGCTGGGCCAGGGCCACCTGTCCGGAAGCTACAGGAGGGAGGGCGTGGGAGAGTGACAAAGGCCATGGGGTGGGGGACCTCTCCCTGCTGAGTGGCCAGCATGCAGCCGTGGACGCCACAGCAAGCCGGCCACGGCAGTGTCCCTGGCCACCACTGCCAGGTGTGGGCAGGTAAATGCACCTGCGTTGAGCACTGTCACCCGTTCACCTGATGCGGCCCGATCCGCCTTAACCCTTCCCAGCCCAGCGTGTGTCGCTCCCAGAAGAGGAAACTGAGTCAACTTGGACGGAGTTTGCGGGGTGCGGGGCGGGGGAGGGGGGAACGTTCCAGAAGGCGAGAGGTGAAACCCTCTGATAGAAAGATCTTTCTGCGACTAAAAGTGGGCGGCAAAGAGGGGCTGCAGGACACTGCTCGTTTTCAGACATCCCTGGCGTTTCAGGTGAAGCGCCACCCTGGAAACTCGGGCAGAGTGACAGAGAACGCGTCCACCTGTCACCTGGGGACGAAAGGTGGGAAAGACTCACTGAGGTGCGGGAGCGTGAGACCTGGGCTGCTGGTCTCTTCCCTGCCCACCCTGCCATGCCACCCAGGTGAGATCGAGACCACCCAGGTGAGACCAAACCGCCCAGGTGAGACTGGGACTGCCCCCTGTTGCTACCGAGACCGCCCAGGTGAAACCGGGACCACCCAGGTGACACCGAGCCCAGGTGAGACCCGACCACCCAGGTGAGCTTAAGACTGCCCAGGTGCGACCAGGATCGCACAGGTGAGACCGAGCCCGCCCAGGTGCGACCAAGACCAGCCCGTAGAGACCGAGACCGAGCAGGAGAGACCGAGACTGCCCAGGAGAGACCGAGACCGCCCAGGAGAGACCGAGAACGCCCAGGTGAGACCGAGAACGCCCAGGTGAGACCGAGAACGCCCAGGTGAGACCGGGACCGCCCAGGTGAGACCAACAACGCCCAGGTGAGACCGACAACGCCCAGGTGAGACCGAGACCGCCCTCCACCGCCCTCCACCTGCCCCCACGCCCCATCCCAGGTGCGACCGGGACGCCCAGGTGAGCTTGAGACTGCCCAGGTGCTACCGGGACCGCCCAGGAGAGACCGGGACCGCCCAGGAGAGACCGGGACCGCCCAGGTGCGACCGAGACCGCCCAGGAGAGACCGGGACCGCCCAGGTGTGACCGGGACCGCCCAGGTTGAGACCGGGACCGCCCAGGTGCGACCGGGACCGCCCAGGAGAGACCGGGACCGCCCAGGTGAGACCCGGACCGCCCAGGAGAGACCGGGACCGCCCAGGTGAGACCCGGACCGCCCAGGTGCGACCGGGACCGCCCAGGTGAGACCGGGACCGCCCAGGTGCGACCGAGACCGCCCAGGTGAAACCCGGACCGCCCATGCGCGACCGAGCCCCCGCCCGCCGGCCGCCCTACCTCGCACATGGGCGCGGCGCCCCAGCCCAGCAGCGCGGCGAGCAGCCCGGCCATGCACGGCCCGGCGGGGCGGGTCGAGTCGAGTCGAGTCGTGTCGTGTCGTGTCGTGTCGTGGCGGCCGGGCGCGGGCGGGGCCGGCCCGGGCGCCGCCCCCGAGTGTCGCTGTCGCCGCACCGCGCGGGTCCCGCCAAGGGGGTGGCGGACTGCCGACGGGCGCGGGCAGGGCCCCCCTGGCGACACGCAGGTGCCCGGAGCCCCGCGGGGAAGGTGCGCCGCCCAGGTGACCCGCCTGCCGGGCCCGCGTCCCCGGCCTCACCCGGGCGGGCCTCGGCCACTGCGGGGTCCCCACCGGCCACGCCCTGCCTTGGGCGCGAAGGGGCTCGCGCCACCGCGCTCACCTGACCCCAGGTCGCCGCACCTGCAGGCACAGGTGACCCCACAGGGCCGCGGGGACCCTGCGGGCCGGCCTGGGCCACACGAGCTCGGCGGTCGCAGCTCCCCCTAGTTTTCTTCCCGAACCTGCAAGCTCCTCTTTTTTTTTTTTTTTCTCTTAAACCTAAGGTATGAATGCAAGCTCCTCTTTTAACAGGGAAAGCGCTTCTTAGGGCGCAGGTCTGCATTGCATTTTTATTTTGCACCCCCGTAGCTGTGCGTGCGCCCCAAGCTTCAGCGTGCTCAACAAGGACCCGCGGGGCCTGCTTGAATTCACAAGTCGCTGACCCCCCAGGTCCCAGTGTTTCTGGTTCAGTAGCTTAGGGGCCACCTCGACATCTGCATCATCATCATTATTATTATTATTATTAATTAAGCACCCCTCCACCCACCCAGGAAACCCTGATGCAGCTGGTGCCCAGGCTGCAGTCTGAGTCAAATCCAGAGGTCAAAACTCACAGAAACTGTAAAAAGCACTAGATTCGGTGGCAGACCCGGAGCCTAGAGAAAGTTTTGCAAAATCAGCTAATTTTATTTATTTATTTATTGAGGCAGAGTCTCACTCTGTCGCCCAGGCTAGAGTGAGTGCCGTGGCGTCAGCCTCGCTCACAGCAACCTCCAACTCCTGGGCTCAAGCCATCCTCCTGCCTCAGCCTCCTCCCGAGTAGCTGGGACTACAGGCATGCACCACCACGCCCGGCTCACTTTTTGTATATATATTTTTTTAGTTGGCCAATTCATTTCTTCCTATTTATAGTACAGACAGGGTCTCGTTCTTGCTCAGGCTGGTCTCGAACTCCTGACCTCTATCGATCCTCCCGCCTCGGCCTCCCAGAGTGCTGGGATTACAGGCATGAGCCACCGCGCCCCACTACAAATCAGCTAATTTTTTTTTTTTTTTTTTTTTTTTTGAGACAGAGTCTCACTTTGTTGTCCAGGCTAGAGTGAGTGCCGTGGCGTCAGCCTAGCTCACAGCAACCTCAATCTCCTGGGCTCAAGTGATCCTCCTGCCTCAGCCTCCCGAGTAGCTGGGACTACAGGCATGCGCCACCATGCCCGGCTAATTTTTTTATATATATATCAGTTGGCCAATTAATTTCTTTCTATTTATAGTAGAGACGGGGCCTCGCTCTTGCTCAGGCTGGTTTTGAACTCCTGACCTTGAGCAATCCGCCAAGAGCTAGGATTACAGGCGTGAGCCACAGCGCCCGGCCTCAAATCAGCTAATTTTATATGCAAGGAAACAGGACTAGAAAAGTCCTTACCACTTCATCGGGTCACACTGTATTGGTGACACTCAGGGCATGCAGCAGGCTTGCTGGACAGAAAGATGAAAGGTGGATGGTTGGATGGCTGGCAATGAACAGGCAGATGCAGATTTCCTGATTCTCATGGGAGGATTCCAGCTGGTGCAGCAAACTCACTGAATTTAGGGAATGAAAAGGGAAGGAGTGTAAGTTAGCTAGATTACATCTATATTCAACCTAAATTAGCTTGACTACATCCTCTCAGTGCTTCCAAACTTTTTCAATCAAGTATCTTGCACAATAGATTATTAAGAGAATAGAGTATCCTTAAAATCTCTGGGTTTTTTTTTTTTTTTTTTTTGAGACAGAGTCTCGCTTTGTTGCCCGGGCTAGAGTGAGTGCCGTGGCGTCAGCCTCGCTCACAGCAACCTCCAACTCCTGGGCTCAAGCGATCCTCCTGCCTCAGCCTCCTGAGTAGCTGGGATTACAGGCATGCGCCACCATGCCCGGCTAATTTTTTCTATATATATTTTTTTAGTTGGCCAATTAATTTCTTTCTATTTATAGTAGAGCAAATTAATTTCTTTCTAATTTTTTCTATATATATATATATTAGTTGGCCAATTAATTTCTTTCTATTTATAGTAGAGACGGGGTCTCGCTCTTGCTCAGGCTGGTCTCGAACTCCTGACCTTGAGCGAGCCTCCCGCCTCGGCCTCCCAGAGTGCTAGCATGACAGGCGTGAGCCACCGCTCCCGGCTAATTTTTTTTTTCTATATATTTTTAGTTGGCTAATTAATTTCTTTCTATTTATAGTAAAGACGGGGTCTCGGTCTTGCTCAGGCTGGTCTGGAACTCCTGACCTCGAGTGATCTCTACTAAAAACAGAAAGAGATTAATTGGCTAACTAAAAATAGATAGAAGATACTAGCCAGGCATGGTGACATGTGCCTGTAGTCCCAGCTACTCAGGAGGAGGCTGAGGCAGGAGGATCGCTTGAGCCCAGGAGTTGGAGGTTGCTGTGAGCGAGGCTGACGCCATGGCACTCACTCTAGCCTGGGCAACACAGTGAGACTCTGTCTCAAAAAAAAAGGACATAAGGGTTTTAGATCAAAGACCCAACACGCAGATAACTTTAGTCCTACAATGAGTTGTAGCTCCTAGAACAAGCCAGTCCACAGCCACAAGATTTTCCTCCAAGGAGGAAAAAAAAAAATGTTCAAAGTTTCATTCCTCAGGAAAACAGCACTGGGGTTTCGTCTGGGGAAAACTGTCAAGACTTGTCCCTGGGCTCATGGCCACTCACGGGGAAGGCCTGCCCTTTGACCCCAACCCCTGCTGGGCGGGTGCGCTGCAAGGTTTTGCAGACTTTGATTTGCAAGTCTGCATGGGTTAGGTGCAGAGCAGGAAAGAGGAAAGCATTTATTTAACTACGCCAGAGGCAAGAGAAAACAAAATAGAAGTCAATATAATTACAGAGAGGGTGGCTTTAGGAGCTTACCCCAAAAGACAAAGAAAAACACGAATGATCTAAACTAAAAAGGCTTTGAATGGAGGGAGGGAAAAAAAACAGGCTCTTTGTGCTTGAGTCTGGAAACACATCGCAGGCTCGCCCCGTGAGCTGCCGGGCAGATGGCTGCAGCCCCCGGGAGGAATGTTAGATCTCCCGGGAACCCTCTTGCCCTGCGGGATGCGACACTGCAGGTGCCCAGGGGGCGTGACAAGGAGCACACACGGGCTGCAAATCACCCGATTCTGTCTCTACTGGAAAATGCACACTGGGTCCCCAAGCACAGGGAGCTTCATAGTCTGCTGCAACCCCGGAGCGGGTCAGACAGAGGCTGGGAAGGGAAGCCCGGCCTCCCGGCCTCCCTGCCTCCACCCCTCTCTCTCTGTCTCTCTGTCTCTCACATGCACGCAGCATGTCTCTGTACTCAGCCTGCCTTCCGCCCTTACAGCCAGATCTGAAAGGAGGTGACACATGAAGAGCCTCCAGCCTCCAGCCCGGTCCTGGGGTTCAATCTGGTTTTGCAATCTCTTCGGAGGGATGAAAATAGATACAGAGATTTTAAAAGCCAGGAGAAACGGAGAGGAAAAAAAAAAACTCCTCCAGGCCGAGGCGGGCGGATCGCTCGAGGTCAGGAGTTCGAGACCAGCCTGAGCAAGAGCGAGACCCCCGTCTCTACTATAAAGAGAAAGAAATTAATTGGCCAACTAATATATATATAGAAAAAATGAGCCGGGCATGGTGGCGCATGCCTGGAGTCCCAGCTACTCGGGGAGGAGGCTGAGGCAGGAGGATCGCTTGAGCCCAGGAGTTTGAGGCTGCTGTGAGCGAGGCTGACACCACGGCGCTCACTCTAGCCCGGGCAACAAAGTGAGACTCTGTCTCAGAAAAATAAAATAAAATAAAACCCCATCGCAGGGAAGAAGCAGGAGTCTCAGGAGAAAGGGAGAGGCCATCTGGAAGGCCCCTGCCCTCCCCCCCCCCAGCATGGTTTTGTGACAGCTACAAATTGCCAATTATTAATGGCTCCCAGCCTAGCAGCCACATGGGCAGCGGGGACTCTCCGGTTGTTAGGAAGAGGCTGGGGGCGGGCTGTCCCCGAAGCAGAAGGACAAGACACTCCGGAGCAAAGATTCCCTGCCCCCTCCCCCAGCAGTTCAAACGTTCAGGGTCTCCTCCCTGCAGAGAGGCAGGTCATTAGTGGGGGGAGGGGCAGGCCTCAGGCTGTGGCTCCTCGCTGCGCCCCTTCCCCTTGACCTTGGATCAGACACCCAGCCTGTGCCCACACGAAATCCCCAAGCAAAGTAAATGCAATTAATGCAAACACTATGCAGCATTATTTAGGGAATCGAAATCTGTGGGGTTTTTTTTTTTTTTTTTTGGTCCCTTATGTTTTTCATCAAAATTGCTCACCCACCTGCCTGTGAATCTGAAGATTATTTTGTAAATCATTAGAATGACAAATATATACGGTTTGGGGACTCCGTTGTCATGGATGTTTAGCTTAAACTTCTGGGTTTTGGAAGTAAATGTATGTGATTCCATAATTGTCAGAATAGTCATTTTATTTTCTTTTTGAGACAGGGTCTCACTCTGTTGCCCGGGCTAGAGTGAGTGCCGTGGCGTCAGCCTCGCTCACAGCAACCTCCAACTCCTGGGCTCAAGCGATCCTCCTGCCTCAGCCTCCTCCCGAGTAGCTGGGACTACAGGCATGCGCCACCACGCCCGGCTGATTTTTTCTATATTTATATTTAGTTGGCCAATTAATTTGTTTCTATTTTTTATTTTTTGAGACAGAGTCTCACTCTGTCGCCCAGGCTAGAGTGAGTGCCGTGGTGTCAGCCTCGCTCACAGCAACCTCCAACTCCTGGGCTCAAGCGATCCTCCTGCCTCAGCCTCCCGAGTAGCTGGGACTACAGGCATGCGCCACCATGCCTGGCTAATAAATTTTTTCTATATATATTAGTTGGTCAATTAATTTCTTTCTATTTATAGCAGAGACGGGGGTCTTGCTCAGGCTGGTCTCGAACTCCTGACCTTGAGCGATCCTCCCGCCTCGGCCTCCCAGAGCGCTAGGATGACAGGTGTGAGCCACCTCGCGCCTGTCCTGTTTTAGCTTTTTAAACATAATATGTGCTCATTTTTGCAAACTTATAAATACAGAAAAGATGTAAACAAACAGACAAATTCTCATGACCCACGACCCACAGGCAACCTCTGTTAACATTTTGGTATAATTTCTTTGTTGCTTTCGATTTTCTATGCAGTTTTTGTTTAGTTGATTTCACATCACAAAGATAGCTTTTCATTCCCAAGGAGATTTGGGCAGGGCAAACATATATAAATTCAGTTTGGATCTCAGCATGTTAAAATAATAAACACTGGTCAAAATTACTTACCAAAGGTTGACTTTTAGAATACTAGTTTAAATTCACTGGTTGAAAGAAACCTACATTTATTCAAATATTCCTGCTATAAAAGTCCTTCAGCTTTTCTGAGCTACATGACTTCATAAATTTACCCTAATGACAGGAAAACCCCAGTGAGACCTACAGAAGTCTGCAAAGTCAGAGTAAGCAAAAGGGAAATTAAACGTTGTGAGGCAAAGGGCATTAAAGAGATTTCATGCATTTGTTTTAATTAGTAGAGCTGAATTTTAATCATCACAATTCTTCATCAGATACCAGTAAATGTGCTGAAACTATCTTGTAAAATTAACAAAGCCTTAACCGCCAGGAGGCCTTGTTTAATTGTATTCTAGTCTTCGCTTGCAAAAAAAAAAAGGGACTTAAGCAAGGAGATGGGGTGTTGGAAGCAGCAGACAAGTGGAAGTTTTGTTGATATTGCATCTAGCACGGTTAATAATTAGCGCACGACTGAATATAAAAATGAATGAACGATTGTTTCTCTTTTCTGCCCAGAAGTGGTGTAGACTTCACAAGGACAGGGATTATAACTTGCTTCTCCCTCTTGCATGAAACCTCAGTAGAAGGTTGAGTCATGAGGATCCAGTCAATAGAGACTCCTTAGCAGAAACACCTTCTGGGCAAAAACGGCTCTCATTCTGCCCCCTTGCAAAAAAGCAAAGCAGTGTGGACAGAACCCAGCCCCGTTAGTGTGATCCCAGGAGAAAAAGAACTCTCTCTTGCTTCTCTCCTGACCTCTACAGGAAGGGTTTTTTTTTTTTTTTTTTTTTTTTTTTTTTTAATGGCAGAATTGTCCACAGATGGTCAAAAGAATGACTTCTTATTCTCTATGGTAATGTATTCAAGAGGTTAATAGTAGGGAGATATATATATATATATATATATATATTTTTTTTTTTTTTTTTTGAGACAGAGTCTCACTCTGTCACCCGTGCTAGAGTGAGTGCCGTGGTGTCAGCCTCGCTCACAGCAACCTCAAACTCCTGGGCTCAAGCGATCCTCCTCCCTCAGCCTCCCGAGTAGCCGGGACTCCAGGCATGCGCCACCACACCCAGCTAATATTTTCTATATAATTTTAGTTAGCCGATTAATTTCTTTCTATTTTTAATAGAGACGGGGTCTCGCTCTTGCTCAGGCTGGTTCTGAACTGCAGACCTCGAGCGATCCTCCGGCCTCGGCCTCCCAGAGTGCTAAGATTACAGGTGTAAGCCACCGCGCCCGGCTAACACTAGGAATATAAATGCAATTGGAGAGTTTGTCTCAAAAAAAAAAAAAAAAAAAAAAAAAAAAAAAAAAAAAAAAACGCAAAATAGGTTATAAAGCTTCCTCATAATGAGACTCTCAAAAACGGCCACTGGTGGCCGGGCGCGGTGGCTCACACCTGTCATCCCAGCACTCTGGGAGGCCGAGGTGGGAGGATCGCTCGAGGTCAGGAGTTGGAGACCAGCCTGAGCAAAAGCGAGCCCCCATCTCTACTATACATAGAAAGAAATTAATTGACCAACTAAAAATATATATACAATAAATAAGCCGGGCGTGGTGGCGCATGCCTGTAGTCCCAGCTACTCGGGAGGAGGCTGAGGCAGGAGGATCGCTTGAGACCAGGAGTCTGAGGTTGCTGTGAGTGAGGCTGACGCCACGGCACTCACTGTAGCCCGGGCGATAGAGCGAGACTCTGTCTCAAAAAAGAAAAAAAAAAAAAAAGAAGAGTACGTGTTTGCTAACATTATCACTACCATAGACTGTCCTCCCTACCTTTAGGAAGAAGAATCTTCTAGAACAATAAAACCTCGGGTAGAAAAAACAAAATGTTTTTTTTAAAAAACCTTGGGTAGACACAGAAAGGAATCGGCCTAAGACATGCAAAGTCAACACTGATCAGTCAAGCCTGGGTCTGAGGCAGAATTAGCATGAAGGTTAAGAACACGTGCAACAAAGCCAGACTCTAGCCTAGGTTTGAGTTTACCAGATAAAATACAGGGCATTCATTTAAATTTAAATTTTAGATGCATAGTGAATAATTATTTAGTGTATGTCTGAAAAATTGCAAAAAGAGGGCAAGTACTGCAAATACTGCATGTGTGTGTATTTTTCCCCAACCTGGCAACGCTGCTGAGGTTCGAATCTCGGTTCTGCAGCTTCTTGGCTGTGAGCTGGGAGAAGTTAATCAACCTCTCTGTACTGAGGCGTCTCGTTTTAACAGTGGAAACGATGAAAGTACCCAGCTCATAGAACTGTTGTGAAGATCAAATGAATGAATGAATATTCTTCTTTACAGCACAATTCCAGTTTTTTTCCCCAAGTCTCTGAAATGAGTCAAGAACTAATCAGTGATTGGCAAGGAACATCCAGGAAAAAAAAGAAAGATAAAAAATATTTTAAAAATAAATAAAAAGATAAAAAAAGGAACTAATCAGTGAGAAAGGCAACCCTATGCGATGTAGTTTATTTCTTTTTCTTTTTATTTTTTTTATATTTTTATTTATTTATTTGAGACAGAGTCTCACTCTGTTGCCCAGGCTAGAGTGAGTGCCGTGGCGTCAGCCTCGCTCACAGCAACCTCCAACTCCTGGGCTCAAGGGATCCTCCTGCCTCAGCCTCCCGAGTAGCTGGGACTACAGGCATGTGCCACCATGCCCGGCTAATTTTTTCTATATATATTAGTTGGCCAATTAATTTCTTTCTATTTATAGTAGAGACGGGGTCTTGCACTTGCTCAGGCTGGTCTCGAACTCCTGACCTCGAGCAATCCTCCCTCCTCGGCCTCCCAGAGTGCTGGGATGACAGGCGTGAGTCACCGTGCCCGGCCTATTTCTTTTTATTTTTTAAATTTTTTTAAATTTTAAATATTTCCCACTGAAGACTTTTTATTAAAACAAAATATTTTTAATATTTTAAAATATTCTTTTTATTCCTGTTTTTTCTTTTTATTCCTGTTTTTTCTTTTTATTCCTTTTTTTCTTTTTATTCTTCTTTTTTCTTTTTATTCCTCTTTTTTCTTTTTATTCCTCTTTTTTCTTTTTATTCCTTTTTTTTCTTTTTATTCCTCTTTTTTCTTTTTATTCCTTTTTTTCTGTTTCTCCTTTTTTTCTTTTTTATTCCTTTTTTTTTCTTTTAATTCCTTTTTTTTTTTCTTTTTTAGCAGGCAGAAGACATAGCAAATATGCAATGTAGTTTAAACTTTCAGTGATAGAAAAAGAAAAACAGGCCGGGCGCGGTGGCTCACGCCTGTAATCCTAGCACTTTGGGAGGCCGAGGCAGGAGGATTGCTCGAGGTCAGGAGTTCGAAACCAGCCTGAGCAAGAGCGAGACCCCGTCTCTACCAAAAATAGAAAGAAATTAATTGACCAACTAAGAATATATATACAAAAAAAAAAAAAAAATTAGCCGGGCATGGTGGCGCATGCCTGTAGTCCTAGCTACTCGGGAGGAGGCTGAGGCAGGAGGATCGCTTGAGCCCAGGAGTTGGAGGTTGCTGTGAGCGAGGCTGACGCCACGGCACTCACTCTAGCCTGGGCAACAGAGTGAGACTCTGTCTCAAAAAAAAAAAGAAAGAAAAAGAAAAAGAGATTACGTAAAAAGATTACGTTCTGACGTCAGGGAACGGAAAGGAGGAAGAACTTTAAAAATCAATGGTTTTCACCCATAAATAAACTCACCAGCTGTATTACTGGCAGCACAGTAAGAGCTGTCATGCGGGACCTCAAACCCATCCTGGTGGCGACTGCTAAGAATCGTATCTCGGGACGGTTAGCCGAGCGTGCTGCTGTCCCGATCGTCGGAGCACGTGTGTACTTCTGCGCTGTCATCACTGTGTTGTCATTGCCCACCCAGCCAAACCCGGTCCCAGCGGCCTGAACCAAAAGCTGGGCCAAGTGGAGAGACTGGAAGGAATCAGGGAATCAGGGAAGAAAAGCCTCCAAAAAAGCTCACACTATATGAATATGCGCTAGTGGGAAATGCAATCTCGTGTCTCACGATTAAAAACCGCACACATATATGCAGCTACTGATCTGGCAAAAAAAAAATTAAAAAAAAATTTTTTAAAAAAACCGCACACATGTACACACATGCGTGCATGCAAACACATGCGTGCATGCAAACACATACGTGCATGCAAACACATGCATGCATGCAAACACATGCGTGCATGCAAACACATGCGTGCATGCAAACACATGCTTGGGGCACAGCTCCAAGCAATAAAGGGCCCGCAGGGAAGGAAGGGGAGAACACGCTTGCTGAGCGATCCTTACCGAATGAGTCTCGAGAAATCTACAAGTCAGTATCGGTCACACCTGCAGATCACTGCAGGGGGGGGACCCTTGGCCAGGTCCAGAATGGCATCTAAATGGATTTGGGAAAGGATATTTACTCGTCCCTCCAAGCCACTGCAGTCCTCTGAATCCACGTGTCGGTCACCCCAATTAAGTGCAGCGGAAATAAATATCTATCACAGTGCGGATTTATCCACACGTCTTGCAATTCGCCATATACATGCATTGCGTTATTTAATGGCCTGTTAGGATTTTTTTTTCAAATAACATTTTTTTTTTTTTTTTGAGACAGTCTCACTCTGTTGCCCGGGCTACAGTGCCGTGGCGTCAGCCTCGCTCACAGCAACCTCCAACTCCTGGGCTCAAGCGATCCTCCTGCCTCAGCCTCCTCCCGAGTAGCTGGGACTACAGGCATGCGCCACCATGCCCGGCTAATTTCTTATATATATATATTAGTTGGCCAATTAATTTCTTTCTATTTTTAGTTGAGACAGGGGTCTCGCTCTTGCTCAAGCTGGTTTTGAACTCCTGACCTCGAGCGATCCTCCTGCCTTGGCCTCCCAGAGTGCTAGGATGACAGGTGTGGGCGACCGCGCCCAGCCAGGATTTTTTTTAAAAAATGTTCATTGCTTAAAAATAATGAGACTCTCGAATGCCTTAGAAACCCCCACACAGAAAACATTCGCACTGGCACCTGGCAGGAGTTTAGCAGAGCATGCATTTCGAACTGTTGGCCAGAATAGCCCCATGCGAGTGACAATTTACACACAAGTCACATCTTGTCTTCTCCCTTGTTGTCGTGGAAAAGGTCAAAGCCATCAGGCCGAAGCAAATGGGGCTAATCGTTCAAGCCAGAGCAAGGGAAAGAGATTACGAGATCCTCATTTTCTCACCCATTGAGAATCGCCCTGCATACAAATAAAAATGACTGGGAAAAAATTCAGAACACTTGCCAGGAAAATGAGAGCACTAAAATAAAACGATCTCTCGTCGGGGAAAAGTCTTCCCAGCTCAGGCCAAACACAAAGCTCTCAGATCGACGAAAGGCAAGAGAGCAAGGAAGCAAAGCAAAGCCTCCCGAAAACAATCTGATTCTGCTTCTCTTATTCTCAAAACGTGATCGGTGACACAGAACGCTCTGCGTGGCCTTGCAGAGAGATGCCACTATCCCCGCACGGGGAGCAGGTTTTGCTGGAAAGTGGAAAATAATTCCCTTTTCCTTTATTTGGCTGCAAATATAAATGGTGCATCTATAAGCATGCTAGCAAAACTGTTGTCAAGACTGATGAGGTTAATTAATGAGAGGGCACTGATGTACACCTGCCTTGTAATTTTTTTTTTTTTTATTTTTTTGAGACAGTCCCACTCTGTTGCCCAGACTAGAGTGAGTGCCGTGGCGTCAGCCTCGCTCACAGCAACCTCAGACTCCTGGGCTCAAGCGATCCTCCTCCCTTAGCCTCCTCCCGAGTAGCTGGGGCTACAGGCCTGCGCCACCATGCCTGGCTAATTTTTTCTATATATTTTTAGTTGGGTGATTCATTTCTTTCTATTTTTAGTACACACGGGGTCTTGATCTTGCTCAGGCTGGTTTCGGACTCCTGACCTTGAGGGATCCTCCTGCCTCGGCCTTCCTGAGTGTACCTGCCTTTTAAAACCTTACAAAAAATGCCCGAGCACGGTGGCTCAAGCCTGTCATCCCAGCACCCTGGAAGGCTGAGGCGGGAGGATCGCTCAAGGTCAGGAGTTCGAGACCAGCCTGAGCAAGAGCGAGACCCTGTCTCTACTAAAAATAGAAAAAAATTAATTGGCCAACTAAAATATAGAGAAAAAATGAGCCGGGCGTGGTGGCGCATGCCTGTAGTCCCAGCTACTCGGGAGGAGGCTGAGGCAGGAGGATCGCTTGAGCCCAGGAGTTGGAGGTTGCTGTGAACGAGGCTGACGCCCCGGCACTCACTCTAGCCCGGGCAACAGAGTGAGACTCTGTCTCAAAAACAAACAAATAAACAAACAAACAAAAAATATATATATATATCTATACATATATATAATATATATTATATTTATGTGTATATATTGTATATTATATAGAATATGTATATATATTATATGTATATATATTATATATAATATTATATATACATATATAATATATGTGTATATACATATATATACAAAATACATATAGAAAAAATATGTAGAGAAATAGAAATATATAAAATATATAGAAATATATATAAAATGTGTATGTATGTATATATATTTGCCCAGCACAGAACAAGGTGTGAAAGAGCACACAATAAATTCTTTTTTTTTTTTTTTTTTCCACATTCCTCACATTTGTAAATAAATTCTTAATGTTGGTTATCTTAGAAGTGTGCTTGGAGGAAGAAGACAGGATACCTTTGTGCTGTTTATTATATATTAATAATATGCACAAATTCCGTATGCAATTTATTAAACCCAGTAAAGAAGAGACGTCGCCATCAGTGACCCCCGTCCACACCCAGAAGCCTAAGACAGCCCTGTGGCTGCTGGAACTTGGGCGAGGACGACCATCTCGGAGCATCGGGGCTACCAGGAAGGGAGACCGTATTGGGGCCCACGCGGTGGCTTCTGCGAAGTCCGCACTGGATGGGGAGGAATGAGACCTGTCACAGAGGGAGGGCAGTGAGCCGCCGGGGGCCCCTGCGCCTGTAAACACCGAAGACAAGGCGGCCGGTGGGTCGCACAGACCCCAGGCGAGGTTCCCTTGCACGGTCCTCTAATGACATGGGACTGCCACACGGGGGGGGGGGGGGGGCCGGGCGATCCTGACCCAGATTCTCGCAGCGTCTACACTGTGCAGCAGAGCGTGTGTCTGATCCTGCGAACAATCATAACAAACACGTCCCTTCGCTTCGTAAATCCGGGCTGCCTGATTGCACGTGACACATCTAGGGGGACAGAGCCCCTCACGCCTCACCTCCTCCTGTTTTGTTTTTTTTTCTTGAGGCAGAGTCTCGCTCTGTTGCCCGGGCTAGAGTGAGTGCCGTGGCGTCAGCCTCGCTCACAGCAACCTCCAACTCCTGGGCTCAAGCGATCCTCCTGCCTCAGCCTCCTCCCGAGTAGCTGGGACTACAGGCATGCACCACCATGCCCGGCTGATTTTTTCTATATATTTTTTTTAGTTGGCCAATTAATTTCTTTCTATTTTTAGTAGAGACGGGGTCTCGCTCTTGCTCAGGCTGGTCTCGAACTCCTGACCTCGAGCGGTCCTCCCGCCTCGGCCTCCCAGAGTGCTGGGATGACAGGCGTGAGCCTCCGCGCCCGGCCTCCTCCTGTTTCTGTATGTAGGCCACAGCGACTTAAACAGGGCTCTCCGGCTGCAGAGAGAGATGGGAACAAGAATATCGATCGGGTCCCTGGAATAGGGATTATGACACCCAAGGAGCCCCTGGCTAACCAGGACTGATGAGGAGGCCAGAGTCGGTGGAATTCTCCTAAATGAGGCACGAGGACAAACGTGGGATTCTTTGCAACAGAAATAAGGGTGTTAGGGTGCTTTTCTGTGTTGTTTATTTCAGTGTGAATCATTTCAACATTGTTGGCAGTAGCAAAAAAAGAAAAAAGGGAAAAATCGCCTCAATCTCTCATCGGTAGGGAAATAATTGAATAAATCGTTGTCCACTCGCTCGGGATGATTATGCAATTAGAGAAGCAATATAATTTAGAGGTTAGGAGGCAGACAGCCTGAGTTTCTTGCTGTCCCACTTCCTAAGCTGGTGGCTCTCACAAATCACCCCATTTATCTGGGCCTCACTTTTCTCAAATGGAAAAATGTCGATAATAATAACAGGGTCTGCTTCATAGGGCTGATGAAAGGATTAGACACATGCAAAGCGTTTATTAGAGTGATTTGGACCTACCAAACATTAAATAAAGGAAGCCATTAATAATTAAGACTTGTGGCCGGGCGCGGTGGCTCACGCCTGTAATCCTAGCTCTCTGGGAGGCTGAGGCGGGCGGATTGCTCGAGGTCAGGAGTTCGAAACCAGCCTGAGCAAGAGCGAGACCCCGTCTCTACTATAAATAGAAAGAAATTAATTGGCCAACTAATATATATAGAAAAAATTAGCCGGGCGTGGTGGCTCATGCCTGTAGTCCCAGCTACTCGGGAGGAGGCTGAGGCAGGAGGATTGCTTGAGCCCAGGAGTTGGAGGTTGCTGTGAGCGAGGCTGACGCCACGGCACTCACTCTAGCCTGGGCAACAAAGCGAGACTCTGTCTCAAAATAAATAAATAAATAAATAAATAAATAATTAAGACTTGAGTCTAGCTTATATAACTTAATTGAATTGATATCCTTGGCAAAATAATGTTCAGAATAGGATAATATTAAAAAGTAACCCTATGTATCTATCTATATATATATATATATGCCCGGCACAGAAAAAGGTATGAAAGAACACACAATAAATTATTAATGTTGGTTATCTTAGAAGTGTGCTTGGAAGAAGAAGACAGGAGACTTTTGTGTTGTTTATTATATTAATAATATGAACAAATTACTTATGTTATTAAATCCAGTAAAGAAAAATATGTATATTTAAATCAAAGTATATTTAGATTGAAGTTTAGGCCCGGCGCGGTGCCTCACGCCTGTCATCCTAGCACTCTGGGAGGCCGGTGGGGCAGGAGGATCACTCGAGGTCCAGAGTTCGAAAGCAGCCTGAGCAAGAGCGAGACCCCGTCTCTACTATAAATAGAAAGAAATTAATTGGCCAACTAATATATATAGAAAAAATGAGCCAGCCATTGTGGCGCATGCCTGTAGTCCCAGCTACTCGGGAGGCTGAGGCAGGAGGATCACTTGAGCCCAGGAGTTGGAGGTTGCTGTGAGCTAGGCTGACGCCACGGCACTCACTCTAGCCTGGGCAACAAAAGTGAGACTCTGTCTCAAAAAAAATAAATAAATAAAAATAATATGCATAAATTACTTATATAATTTATTAAATTCAGTAAAGAAAAATATGCATATTAAAATCGAAGCATGTGTTTAGGCCCAGTGTGGTGGCTCACACCTGTCATCCTAGCACTCTGGGAGGCCGAGGCGGGAGGATTGATCGAGGTCAGAAGTTCAAAAGCAGCCTGAGCAAGAGCGAGACCCCATCTCTACTAAAAATAGAAATAAATCAATTGGCCAACTAAAAATATATAGTTAAAAAATTAGCCGGGCGTGGTGGCGCATGCCTGTCGTCCCAGCTACTCGGGAGGAGGCTAAGGCAGGAGGATCGGTTGAGGCCAGGAGTTTGAGGTTGCTGTGAGCGAGGCTGAGGCCACGGCACTCACTCTAGCCTGGGCAACAGAGCGAGACTCTGTCTCAAAAAAAAAAAAAAAAAAGAAGTGTGCTGCTAGGGACAGAGTAACACAACAGGTACGGTGACGTTCCCGGTTGTCAGAGGAGGGGATGGGTTAGAACGGGAAAATGTCTAAATACTTCTGAGCTACCATCGAAGGAGCCGGAAGCCAGGCACAGGGACCACGACGTGACTTTCTGTTTTGGGCACGAGCCCCAGGGGACGGCCGCACACGCAACTGTCACCGGCGTCACCGGGCCGGTTACGTGGCATAGTGGCAGGAGGGCTCGCTCGCTGAAAGCCCAGGGGCCGCGCAGAGTGGACGCAGTTAGCTGGCTGCGGGGTTCGAACCTCGCCCCCAGCCTGCAGAACAGGCCCACTGCCCTACTCGGTTTTGCTCAAGCTCGGGGCCAGACGCTGAAAACACCTCTTGTGCACGAGCCCAGCCGGCAGACGCGATCACGGCTGTGACCCCCTCCCCGGCACCAGCCCCCCCAGGGTCAGGGACGCTGCTGCAGCCCCTGCTCCAGCCCCCGCCCAGGCCAGGCTGTCTCACGGCCGCCCAGGAGCCCCCATGAGATGCATAAATCATGTATCTCAATTCAGATCTGATCTTTTTTGTTTTTTGAGACAGAGTCTCACTCTGTTGCCCAGGCTAGAGTGAGTGCCGTGGCGTCAGCCTCGCTCACAGCAACCTCAAACTCCTGGGCTCAAGCGATCCTCCTGCCTCAGCCTCCTCCCGAGTAGCTGGGACTACAGGCATGCGCCAGCACGCCCGGCTCATTTTTTCTATATATTTTTAGTTGGCCAATTAATTTCTTTCTATATATAGTAGAGACGGGGTCTCGCTCTTGCTCAGGCTGGTCTCGAACTCCTGACCTCGAGCGATCCTCCCGCCTCGGCCTCCCAGAGTGCCGGCATGACAGGCGTGAGCCTCCGCGCCCGGCCTTGCATTTTTATATCTTACCCTGTGCAGAAACCACTGGTCCCACTCGGGTGCACAGGAATACAGAGGAAAGCAAAAAAAAAAAACCCACACTGTGACGCTCGTACTGGAAGCATTCAGATCGGGGAGGAGCTGAATCAGTGGAGGCTCAGTATGGGATGCAGAGTTCTTCCCTGGGTCTCGAGTTGCTGCTGGCGGTGTGTTTCGGTCCATGCACCTCGCTCACCTATTATTAACCCTCAAAGACTTATTTCATTACGGAGGATCAAGCCTTTCCAAAAAAAAAAAAAAAGATAAATAAATAATGAAATACAAAAGCTACTTAATATTCAGAGGTGTCACGCGAGCAGTAAAAGTGGCATTCCCTGTTGGTGGTTTAATTAGGACAAGAAGATGCAAAAAGCTGTCACTCGAGGGGGGGGGTGTGGCTGCAGGGAGGGAAGCCCTGGCGGGGGCTCCACCCGGCGGCCATCTGTGCCCAGACACAGAAGCGAGACTCCTCGTCTGGCCTCCCCACTCACGAGCAAGCCCCTCCACGGGGAAGTTAGCTGGGTTCTGCAGCACGGAGCTGGGGCCCTGCAGATATTCTCGTACTGCGACCTCAGGTCTGGCGTGGCCTGGACAGGGAAGGTTGGGAAACACTTGTAACCGCCTTGTGCCTCAGTTTCTCCACTGGGGAAACACGATTCACAGATGCCCAGTCCCTCCACCCATCTGCCTGCCCGAGCAACAGCTGCTGAGCATTTTCTTTACAAATGCCCGGTGGCTTGCCAAGTGACAACACGGCCCCGAATCACACATTCTGATGTAAATGCACCAGCAAGAAGTGGCAAAGGGGCTTCCTTTTTTTTTTTTATTTTTTTTTTTTATTTTTTTTAATTTTTTTTTTTTTATTTTCCTAAAGCATCTTCCTCTCTCTGAGCAATTGATGCTTGCTTATTCCGGAGGTGATTGTTCAAGTCCTGGCTTTTCTGTGGTATTCCTCCTCCCCTGTTTTTTTTTTTTTTAAAAATCATCCTTGGCCATCTGCTCCGTGGATAATTCTCTTCTCTTTAGTTTCTTCTTTAGACAATAAGTAATCATAATACCAAAAAAAAATCACTGCTGCAGTTTATCGTACGTTTGCATTTAGTCCTTACAAGTTTTGGTGAGATGGGAATTCACATCATCATTATTTGTATTTTATAGATGAAACTGCAGTGTACAGAGCTTGGGTGACTTAATCAAAGCCCCCAAATTAAGTGGTAATACTGGGATTAAAATTCGGGTTACTTAAAAAAAAAAAACCACACAATTCGGGTCACTTTGATTCCAAATGCCACACACAAGATTACTTTTGCTTTTCTGCCATAGAAAAGGGAAAAAATATCCAACACATATATACAGGTCGGAATGGTCAGGATTTCTGTTGTTTGGCAATTATTATAAAATATGGGGACAACAGAAATGACTTGATAAAATAAAAGGCACTCCAAAAGCAATGAGGTAACTTGGCTTGGATCCTGGAACAGAAGAAAAGACCTGGGAAAACTGATGAAGTATAAATAATTGAGCTCATAGTGGGCAGTGGAAAGAGAAAGAAAGAAAGAAAGAAAGAAAGAAAGAAAGAAAGAAAGAAAGAAAGAAAGAAAGAAAGAAAGAAAGAAAGAAAGAAAGAAAGAAAGAAAGAAAGAAAGAAAGAAAGAAAGAAAGAAAGAAAGAAAGAAAGAAAGAAAGAAAGAAAGAAAGAAAGAAAGAAAGAAAGAAAGAAAGAAAGAAAGAAAGAAAGAAAGAAAGAAAGAAAGAAAGAAAGAAAGAAAGAAAGAAAGAAAGAAAGAAAGAAAGAAAGAAAGAAAGAAAGAAAGAAAGAAAGAAAGAAAGAAAGAAAGAAAGAAAGAAAGAAAGAAAGAAAGAAAGAAAGAAAGAAAGAAAGAAAGATGTAAATAAAATCTGAGTCAGGTTTTTAAAACAAATCACTTCTAAAGACTTCTTGCCACCTATATCCAAAACTGGAAATATTATTGCCATTAGCAAGATTAAAAGTTGATCATTGTTTAGCTTATAAGCATTGTTTTGAGTATTTACTTCATGTAACATCTAACCTACAAGCTTTTCCTTGAGAATCTTTATAGGAAAAAAAAAATTAATTTTGTATATTCATGATTTTCTTGACCTAAATAGCACAGACAATTAAGAATTAAGTAACCAAAAAATCAACCAGTACATTGAAAAGGGTTTCATGTTTTGGAAAGGAAATAAAAATATCAATATTGATACTGCTTTAATTTATCGAGTATAGGATTTCTAATTTCCTTCTTTAAACAAATTTGTGTTATATATTGTATAGGCTTATTTTATACATTATTGAATCAATCTGTTTTGAATAAAATTAGATTTTGTTAATAATGCTTAGCATGCAATAAGTTTCCAGTAAAAACATATTCGTAACAACATAGGTTTAAAACTATGTAAGTTTTCAGATGAATAAAAGGGACAAAGAGAATAAAATACAGTCACATAAAACTAAAATAACATTGGCCAGGCGTGGTGGCTCATGCCTGTCATCCCAGCACTCTGGGAGGCTGAGGCGGGTGGATTGCTCGAGGTCAGGAGTTCGAGACCAGCCTGAGCAAGAGCGAGACCCCGTCTCTACTACAAATAGAAAGAAATTAGCCGGACAACTAATATATATATAGAAGAAACTAGCCAGGCATGGTGGCGCATGCCTGTACTCCCAGCTACTCAGGAGGCTGAGGCAGGAGGATCGCTTGAGCCCAGGAGTCTGAGGTTGCTGTGAGCGAGGCTGACGCCACGGCACTCACTCTAGCCTGGGCAACAGAGCGAGACTCTGTCTCAAAAAAAAAGAGGAAATTTGCATACAGAC
This sequence comes from Microcebus murinus, assembly GCF_040939455.1. Classification (NCBI taxonomy): domain Eukaryota; kingdom Metazoa; phylum Chordata; class Mammalia; order Primates; family Cheirogaleidae; genus Microcebus; species Microcebus murinus. The sequence continues at coordinate 14,472,826 of NC_134132.1, read as the reverse complement.
ATGGACACAGAAAGAAGATGGCTTTCAGAAGGACCCAACCCTGCCAAGATCTTGATCTTGGGCTTTTAGCCTCCAGAACTGGGAGAAAATGAATTTGTTGTTTAAGCCACCCAGTTTGTAGTCCTTTGTTATGGCAGCCTTAGCAAACTAATACGGATGCTTAATACAGTTATTTCATAATGCATATACTTCTGGTCAGGAAAAATGGAAAAGACTATTTGCAAGGAGGAAGTCTCCTGTGTTCATGTTTTCTTTCCATAGACAAGGCCATAAAATGTGAAAGATTAAATATGTTCACCTGCTCAAATAATCCATTTCTAAAAAGGTAAAGAATATACAAATTATTTTTTCTTTTCCTTTTCTTTTTTTTGTTTTAGAGACAGAGTCTCGCTTTGTTGCCCAGGCTAGAGTGAGTGCTGTGGTGTCAGCCTCGCTCACAGCAACCTCCCACTCCTGGGCTCAAGCAATCCTCCTGCCTCAGCCTCCTCCCCGAGTAGCTGGGACTACAGGCATGCGCCACCATGCCCAGATGATTTTTTCTATATATATATTAACTGTCCAATTAATTTCTTTCTATTTATAGTAGAGACGGGGTCTCGCTCTTGCTCAGGCTGGTCTCAAACTCCTGATCTTGAGCAATCCTACCACCTCGGCCTCCCAGAGTGCTGGGATGACAGGTGTGAGCCACTGCGCCCGGCCCCTTCCTTAAGTTTTAAAAGGGAAAAAATCTTAGTCAAGTTTTTCCGTGGCAAAAGAAACAGACAGAAAGAGAAAGATAGTGCGGCTAAACAATATGGCTTTATTGAGCGCTCCCGGGTGACGTTCGCGGGTCCCAAGAGAGGGTCAGGCGGGATCTCAAAGCCGCGTCCGTCTGGAGGGGGTGGGGGCCTTCATACTGTTTGGGGCCGGCTCGGGACTTTTGGCGGGAAGAGCTGGGGGTTTCCCACCGTGACCTTGGGTGGTCGCCGAGAAACAGGAGGGGCCGGCGGCATTTGCGGAATCCAGGGGCCGAAAACGTTCTTATCCAGGTGGACGTCCAGGTGTCACTTGCTTTCCGCCTGGGCCTGGCAGTCGTCCCTGGCAGGTCTGGTCTCGAGAGCCTTCCCTTTCTGATCCAGGGAGGGAAGTGGGGGCCCCCCGCCACCAGGCTTATGAGCCGCACACAATTGAAAAGCGTACGGGGTTATTCCTTCTCAGACGCCCTAAATTAGAGTCTGCAATCCACCTCCTGGGTGACTTGGTTGAGTCACTCAGCTTCCCTGAGGCCGCGTTTCCTCCTGTGTGGATTGCAGGCGACAGCAGATGACAAGGGGACACGTGCATCCCCCGGGGCAGTGGTTGTCCAAGCCAGCCGCAGCCTCAGTACGCGGGAACTTGCTAACGAGACAGATCTGGGCCACGCTGCAGACCCACTGACTCGGAAACTCCGCGGGGAGGGCAGCGATCTGGGTTCTGACAAGCCCTCCCCGTGATTCCGATGTGAGCTGCCATCGGGATTTCGTGTCGATTGCGTACGAGCACAAAATGCAAAGAGTTGTGCGTAGAAACGCTGTGCAGCCAGGAGCTGATAGCATCGTGAGCATCCACGACCGTGCTGTTTAGTGCAGTAGTCGCTGCTCACAAAGGTCACTTACTGGCCGGGCTCGGGGTGGCTCACGCCTGTCATCCCAGCACTCTGGGAGGCTGAGGCAGGAGGATCGCTCAAGGTCAGGAGTTCGAGACCAGCCTGAGCAAGAGCGAGACCCCATCTCTACTATCAATAGAAAGAAATTAATTGGCCAACTAAAAATATATAGAGAAAAAAATGAGCCGGGCGTGGTGGCGCATGCCTGTAGTCCTAGCTACTCGGGAGGAGGCTGAGGCAGGAGGATCGCTTGAGGCCAGGAGTCGGAGGTTGCTGTGAGCGAGGCAGACGCCACAGCACTCACTCTAGCCCGGGCGACAGAGTGAGACTCTGTCTCAGAAAAAAAGAAAAAGAAAGAAATCTGCTTGGGGAAAGAAAGTCAGTGCTGCCCGGAAACATCAAGTCAGCAGAAATTTCTATCACGTCAATCAAAAAGGTTCACAGCAAGGAGGGAGCGAGCCAAGTAGGGCGACCTCCCCGCCCCTCCTGGTCCTGCCCAGTCCCTGCTCTGGCTCCCTGCTGTTGATTGATGGCTTCCAGGAGGAGATGGCCCGTCACCATGGAGACAGGCAAGCGTCTGCCACGACTTGCAGGTTAGTCCAGCTTGTTGTAAAAATGAGACAAAATAGACAATCTAAGAAAATGCTAACTTTCCTGGTTAGGTGATGCATGCATTCGCTTTTTCTTTTTTAATTGAGATATTTTTACAATTTTTTTCTCTTTTTTTCTTTCTTTCTTTTATCCCCAATATTCATGTTTATGGAAGTGATATGTGCATTGATAAAAAAAAAAAAAAGAACAAAAAAGAAAATTAAAAATTGAATTAGGCCTGATGCGGTGGCTCACGCTTGTCATCCTAGCACTCTGGGAGGCCGAGGCGGGCGGATTGCTCAAGGTCAGGAGTTCAAAACCAGCCTGAGCGAGACCCCGTCTCTACCATAAAAATAGAAAGAAATTAATTGGCCAACTAATATATATATATATATAAATTAGCCGGGCGTGGTGGCACATGCCTGTAGTCCCAGCTACTCGGGAGGAGGCTGAGGCAGGAGGATCGCTTGAGCCCAGGAGTTGGAGGTTGCTGTGAGCGAGGCTGACGCCACGGCACTCACTCTAGCCTGGGCAACAAAGCGACACTCTGTCTCAAAAAAAAAAAAAAAAAAAAATTTAATTAAAAAAAAAAGCTAACTCATGGGGAAAAAAAGGAAAAGCTCAAAATGGCATGGTATTGCCAGAAACCAGTGAAATTAACACAGATGGGAGACGGATGGGCTTTTCAAAAATATGTATAAGGTGTGATGTTACCAACACATCCTAAATTCAGCCTGTGGCGTGGTTTTTAATTTCATGCTGGGAATTATTCACCACCAGAATAGTTCCTGGGAAAATTGGGTGCCCAAGACAAGACCAGCTACCGCTCAAACTGAGCTCTTGGCCTTGCTAGGCACTGTGCTCACTGCTTCCCGTGTTCTCCCTCGCCATCCTCACTCCCATTAGATTTATCCAAAGATAAATTCCATTTATCCAAAGATAAAAATCTCTATTTTTGCCCGTGAGGACTTGCTCAGGGTCACAGAGCTGATAAACGACAGAGTCGAATTCAAACGAGAGGCAGTGCGATTCTGTGAAAGGCTGTGAAAAGTTTAGGAATGGATAAGTGGACAAAAATAGATAGAATCTGACCCAGGAAAGCCCAAGAATTTCTAGGGATAGTCATCGTTGTTTGCGGAAAGTGCTAAATATATAATAAGTCAGATGATGGGATGTGAACTCCCTAACCTAGGAGGTTGGGGAGTTGGAGGAACGGTCTGTTACAGGCATGCACGAGCATGGAGCAAAGCTGACATGAAATAAATTCTGCATTTGTTTCTCTCTCTCTCGAGACTAGTGTATTCTCAGTCTCACTGGGGAAACTGAGGAATCTGCAGAGAGCCCTTCTATTATCATTGCAGTACTCTGATTTTCTCTTAGGAAATTCCTGTTGCCACTTATTTTCAAAGTATTGTCTGTCTATGAAAGGAGAGGTTTCTTAATGACACCAGGCACAGATGGTGGTTAAAGCTATTACAATGTAATATAAGAGAAGAAGAATATTAGTCTTCATATTGCTGAAATTATCGACCAATAAAATAAGCATCACACTAAAAGCATAAATGTGAGAAAAATGCACAGTAATAGAAACATGGGTACAGGCGAAAAAATATTTCATTAAATATTTGCCATTTGTAACTGATGATTGAGGCCAGGCGCGGTGGCTCAAGCCTGTCATCCCAGCACTCTGGGAGGCCGAGGCTGGAGGATCGCTCGAGGTCAGGAGTTCGAGACCAGCCTGAGCAAGAGCGAGACCCCCGTCTCTACTATAAATAGAAAGAAGTTAATTGGCCAACTAAAAATATATAGAGAAAAAATATATACAACTGATGATTCAAATAGGCAAAGTCACGCAAAGAACATATTCTGATAATACACTATTTATATTTAGAGATGTTAATTTAAACAACTGTGGGACTTGAGAAAGTAACATATTTTTTAACCCCTAGATATATGTTTTGCTATCTAGGGGTTAAAGAATGCGTTTCACATTTCACAAGAATCAGAACACACAGAAATACAGCGATGTCCTGTTCTTTTCCAATATTGAACCTGTAGTGGACAAATTATTCGCTATGGTCAAAGAAAAAAGCTAGTGACCTACTTGAGTGAATTCATCAAGCTCCCCACGGGGTCTGCATTGACAAGAAAATAGCATGACCTGCACACAATGAAGGGGTCACGTGAACAAAGATTTACACATAAGTAAACAAATAAATTAACAAGACAAAGAGGACAGAGTTAGTCAATTCCAAGATTGGCTGTCATCAATTTTTTTTTTTGTTTATCTTAGAAACTCCTTCTGTTCTCTAATTATAGATCTGAAAAGAACATTAGGCACCATTATTTTCTAAAATAAAAATGTAAGCCATCGTGTGCATTTTTTGCACGAACAAGAGCGATGAGAGGTTTAAATGCTCAACTGAATTAGTTCTGATCTTCCTCCTGTGAGCTTGGAAACCAAAGCAATAAGTAAACAAGCTGTAAGCACAGACCAGATACTCTTTCTACTTCTTGCTTTAAAAAAATAAATAAATAAAAACACATACCAGATGCAAAAAAAAAAAAAAAATTTGCTGGGGAGACAGACGATGTGTGAATTGGGCAGGTGAACATAAACTGAATTGGGTTCATACATTGTTAAAAATATATATACAGCAACAAATGTCCATGAATCCCATCCATTTGCACAGACAGGACTAGAAAGTGGGAATGTGAGCAAGTGGGCTGTTCTCAAATACCTACTATTATTTTCCAGGATCATTAAAATCAGATTGAATTGTTATGGATTTTTCATGAGGCAGCGTTAGACGGCGGCTGGAGCTGCCATCTAATAAAATCAGTGATTTGCAACACAGGAATTCTTCACGCCAAAGAAGGAGTCTGCTAATTTAGCACACCGGGAAGCTCACTGTTTTGCTCCAGAGAGAGAAAACCTTTATGGAATACCAAGGGAGCTTGTAGATAAAAATGTGCATGTTGCTGTCCCTAATTTTTAACATAGTGCAAAGGTTTTTTCTCTGTCTGTCTGATTTGCTTCTTAGCGTTTGCACGATTGCAGGGGTTATCCGTTTGCATGCCTGGGCCACTCTTGTTCGCTGCTTTTGGGAATGGGGAGACCAAGATCCCAGGCAATGCCTTTGTTGGTTCTGAGAGGCCCCACGTGGCCTCATGGTATGGCTCGTTTCTAAATACCATCTCTAGGACAAAAGGGGCCCATGATCATTAGCTCACAGGCACTGCTAGTAAGCCTTGACGAATTGGGGTACAGCCCCCCCCAACCGCGTTTAATGCTCCTGCAGGCATTTGGCTGTGAGCAGCTTGCTTTGTGCAATGCCTAGCTTAATAACTTTAACTTTAACACATGTTAAATAATATTCAAAAATGTTATTTGAAGGCCAGGCACGGTGGCTCACGCCTGTAATCCTAGCTCTCTGGGAGGCCAAGGCAGGCGGATTGCTCAAGGTCAGGAGTTCGAAACCAGCCTGAGCAAGAGCGAGACCCCGTCTCTACTATAAATAGAAAGAAATTAATTGGCCAACTAATACATATAGAAGAAGTTAGCCAGGCGTGGTGGCGCATGCCTGTAGTCCCAGCTACTCGGGAGGCTGAGACAGAAGGATTGCTTGAGCCCAGGAGTCTGAGGTTGCTGTGAGCGAGGCTGACGCCACGGCACTCACTCTAGCCTGGGTAATAAAGCGAGACTCTGTCCCCCCCCCAAAAAAAATAATAATAATAAAAAATAATATTCAAAAATGTTATTTGAGCCGGGCACAGTGGCTCACGCCTATAATCGTAGCACTCTGGGAGGCTGAGGCAGGAGGATAGCTCAAGCTCAGGAGTTTGAGACCAGCCTGAGCAAGGGCGAGATCCTTTCTATTTCTAAAAATAAAAAGAAATTAATTGGCCAACTAATATATATATAGAAAAAATGAGCCGGGCATGGTGGCGCACGCCTGTAGTCCCAGCTACTCGGGAGGAGGCTGAGGCAGGAGGATCGCTGAGCCCAGGAGTTGGAGGTTGCTGTGAGCGAGGCTGACGCCACGGCACTCACTCTAGCCTGGGCAACAGAGTGAGACTCTGTCTCAAAAAAAAAAAAAAAAAAAAACTTTGAGGCTCAAATGTCTACCTATGAGATTTGTATCAGCTGTGTGTCACGTGGCTCACAACCTTCACGCACATTCTGCCTCTCTTCCCTCCCTCACTCCCCTCTCTCTCCCACCGAGGAGGCCTCTAGCAAACTTCCTGCCAAGTATTTCCTAATATTTTCATTTCTACATTGTCGATGATGCGACACCTAATTATCCTTTGTTTGAAATGGTTGACATCAGCCAGACGCATTTACAGAATTTCATTCCTAGATGACACACCTTTTGGCTAAATAGCTACCAAACTTGTCTAGAGAAGTCTAATGAGTCACTATGAGTAAGCTGCTCTATGTAATTTAGTAAGAAAAAAAATTCCAGTAAGAATCTTATATCCAGGCCGGGCGCGGTGGCTCACGCCTGTCATCCCAGCACTCTGGGAGGCCGAGGCTAGAGGATGGATCGCTTGAGGTCAGGAGTTCGAGAGCAAGAGCGAGACCCCGTCTCTACTAAAAATAGAAAGAAATTAACTGGACAACTAAAAATACACAGAAAAAAAATTAGCCGGGCATGGTGGCGCGTGCCTGTAGTCCCATTCCAATGTGAAGATGAATGACTTGTGTTTTGCAAAGTGTTTTTATTTTATTTATTTATTCATTTATTTTTGAGACAGAGTCTCGCTTTGTTGCCCGGGCTAGAGTGAGTGCCGTGGCATCAGCCTCGCTCACAGCAACCTCCAACTCCTGGGCTCAAGCGATCCTCCTGCCTCAGCCTCCTCCCGAGTAGCTGGGACTACAGGCATGCGCCACCACGCCTGGCTAATTTTTTTTTTCTATATATTTTTAGTTGGCCAATTAATTTCTTTCTATTTTATAGCAGAGACAGGGTCTCGCTCTTGCTCAGGCTGGTCTCGAGCTTCTGACCTCGAGCGATCCTCCCGCCTCGGCCTCCCAGAGTGTGCAAAGTATTTTTAAATCCCCCGATGAGAGCCGCTCGTGCAGCCGGCTGCTGTGTGGTTAGCATGTGCTTGCTCTAAACTGGTTAATCCCACCAATAATAGTCCAACACCCAAGAAAGCCCCAGATTAAAGGCCATGCCCAGGAGTCCACCGATGGCTTTCAGACTGCAGGCCCCACGGGGCATCAAGAGCGAAAAAGTCAAATTTGAACTCACATCTGACTTCTCCCTGGAGGCTACAGCCTGCCACCACGCCATCAGGTTCTTGGAACCTTGCCAGGCTAATAGTAAAATGATTTCTCATGGGACCATCGGAGGGGGAAAGACTGAGTGGAGATTGATCTTGCTATTTAGAAAAATAATTAGCAAATAAGTCTGGGTGATAATCACAGAAAATCCAAACTGATTTAAAATGTGTGGCTTGTTGGGCCGGGCGCCGGTGGCTCACGCCTGTCATCCCAGCACTCTGGGAGGCCGAGGTGGGAGGATCGCTCGAGGCCTGGAGTTCGAGACCCCGTCTCTACTATAAATAGAAATAAATTAACTGGCCAACTAAAAATATATAGAAAAAATTAGCCGGGCATGGTGGCGCATGCCTGTAGTCCCAGCTACTCGGGAGGCTGAGGCAGGAGGATCGCTTGAGGCCAGGAGTTTGAGGTTGCTGTGAGTGAGGCTGACGCCACGGCACTCACTCTAGCCTGGGCAACAGAGTGAGACTGTGTCTCTAAATAAATAAATAAATAAATAAAATGTGTGGCTTGTAATGATCTATAAATTGATCAGAAACTATACTTACAACCTGATTATCCTGAGAAAAAAGGGAAACAATGCCCAGTTTTGGAATTCTATATAACAATACTATGCAATCAGTCTACTTCAGGAATGATTTTGTTTTTTTTTTTTTGATTGGCTGGCAATTTGAGTGACTTACACTTTAAAAGATAAAAATAAATTACATGGACTCAATAAGGAAAAAATAAAAAATTACTGTATTGCTTTTCCCCTGTCAAGCATTTTCCTGGCCTTTCAAGGTTTTTTTTTTAAGAATATCAAAAGCATCAAAATGAGCAAGAGGGTATAATTCGTAATTATGTGACCCAGGCACGACTCTAAAAGGTTTCCATGGTACCAACGGAACAGAGTTGGAAGCTAGCCTTGAAGTGGTTATAAGTGCAATGGAAATCTGCATTTGAAAAGTTCTGATGGTTTCTGGAGTTAGAGTTTTCACAAATATAGACAGAGTAAATCCTCGCCCTACAGAATAATCAGGAGTAGTCACATGAACATTATCAAACGTTATTGATTATACATACTAAATGTAGAAGCAAATTAGGAAAAAATGGTGACTTCACCAAGGCCTATTTTGAATTTTCAATTTTTTTCATATGTAGTGAAAGTCTAAGTGGCTTGAAGAATAACAGTAAATTCTATGGCCTTTGGCTTCCAGATTATTCTCAGCACTCCTCCTTGAGTCCATATTTCAAAAGAAGAAGACAAACTCAAGAAGGCCACCCTTTGGCAATAGCTCTTTGTCTTCCTGAATAAATTTCACAAGTCACTAGAAGTCATATACAATGGCTTGGCGCTAATAAGAAATTCAAAGAATATTCTTTTGATCGGCTAAAAAGGAATCAGAGATTTTCTGCCACTTAGTATGGTCACTATTCAACATTTAGAAGTGGCCACATTCTGGGACTGCAAACTAGTTCAGCCTCCGTGGAAAGCAACATGGAGATACCTTAAAGCCATACAAGTGGGTCTACCATTTGATCCAGCAACCCCACGACTGGACGTCTACCCAAAAGAACAAATGACACTTTATGAAAAAGACACCTGCACTCGAATGTTTATAGCAGCACGATTCACAATTGCAAAGCTGTGGAAACAACCCAGGTGCCCATCCATGCACGAGCGGATTAATAAAACGTGGTCTGTGCACACCATGGAGCACTACTCAGCTCTGAGAAACACGGTGACCCAGCACCTCTTGTGTTTTCCTGGCTGGAGCTGGAGCCCATCCTACTAAGGGAAGCGTCCCGAGAACGGAAACACAAGCACCACGTGCGCTCACCAGCAAACTGGTGTTGACGGATCAGCACCTAAGTGGACACACAGGAGTGACGTCTATCGGGTGTCGGGCAGGTGGGAGGGGAGGAGGGGACGTGTGTAGACAGACACAACGAGTGAGACGTGCACCGTCTGGGGGATGGGCACGCTTGAGGCTCTGACTCGAGGGGGGAGGGGGGCAAGGGCAATATACGTGACCTTGACATTTGCACCCCCATCATATGCTGACAAAAATAAATAGAAAAAAATATTTAAAAAAAAAAAAGAAGTGGCCACATTCACCAAGATACAGAATCCGGGAGAGAGAGGGATAAAGCTGCACTTGCTACCATCTCTACGCCCAGTTAGGTTTCTGTCCATAACACGAGGAGGTGCCACCACAATGGCAGCTAGGCCCAGAGTAACAGAGGAGGCAGATGGAGGGTCCTTAACTACGAACATGCTTATTAGGAGCCTTGTGGTAGGGCCTGGGTACCTAAACACCAGGTTACTACGAGCCTAGCAGCCCTAGAAAATGGTTAAATAACCAGTGATAATAATGATCACCTTGTCTTGAGTGTCTAGCATAGGACAGGCACCTTGCAAACATTATTAATATTCATAACCCCACGAAAGATCAGAATGATTGCTCCCATTTTACAGGTGAGAACACGGAAGGCCAAGAAGTTAAGTCATTTGTCCAAAGACCTGTAGTTACTGCAGTGCAGAAAAGGCATAATTCAAACGGGCCAGCCTGGCCAGGCGAGGTGGCTCACGCCTGTCATCCCAGCACTCTGGGAGGCCGAGGAGGGAGGATCGCTTAAGGTCAGGAGTTCGAGGCCACCCTGAGCAAGAAGAGCGAGACCCCGTCTCTACTATAAACAGAAACAAATTAATTAGCCAACTAAAAACACATAGAAAAAATCAGCCAAGCATGGTGGCGCGTGCCTGTAGTCCCAGCTACTCGGGAGGAGGCTGAGGCAGGAGGATCGCTTGAGCCCAGGAGTTTGAGGTTGCTGTGAGCGAGGCTGACGCCACGGCACTCACTCTAGCCTGGGCGACAGAGTGAGACTCTGTCCCTCACCTCCCCAAAAAAGGCATCTGTGTCAGTTAGATGCTTCAACTGCACTTAACATAAAAGCCAGTTATACCAAGGTGTTGGATGTCCAATTCTGGCACCGAGAATGATTAAGCGCTATGACTAATCCTCCCACCACAAACAGTATAAAATTCTTAATAAATTCTTTTTCGTCTTTTAAATGAAAAGCTGAGCATTCCAGTTAATAATAAATATTCAGAGGCCGGGCACGGTGGCTCATGCCTGTAACCCTAGCACTCTGGAAGGCCAAGGCGGGAGGATCGCCCAAGGTCAGGAGTTTGAAACCAGCCTGAGCAAGAGTGAGTGAGACCCCTGTCTCTACTATAAATAGAAACAAATTAATTGGCCAACTAATATATATATATATAATTATCTGGGCATGGTGGCACATGCCTGTAGTCCCAGCTACTCGGGAGGAGGCTGAGGCAGGAGGATCGCTTGAGCCCAGGAGTTGGAGGTTGCTGTGGGTGAGGCTGATGCCACAGCACTCTATCCTGGGGGACAGAGTGAGACTTTGTCTCAAAAAAAAAAAAAAAATCAGAAAGTTAATGCTAAGAACTTAGGGTAGGGGGAGAGATTTAGGGTCCATGTAAGAAATTAGGTGTTGGCCTGGCACGGTGGCTCACATCTGTCATCCTAGCACTCTGGGAGGCCGAGGCGGGAGGATTGCTTGAGGTCAGGAGTTCGAAACCAGCCTGAGCAAGAGTGAGACCCTGTCTCTACTAAAAAAATAGAAAGAAATTAGCTGGCCAACTAAAAGTATATAGGAAAAAATGAGCCGGGCGTGGTGGCGCATGCCTGTAGGCCCAGCTACTCAGGAGGCTGAGGCAGGAGGATCGCTTGAGCCCAGGAGTCTGAGGTTGCTGTGAGCGAGGCTGACGCCATGGCACTCACTCTAGCCCGGGCAACAAGCGAGACTCTGTCTCAAAAAAAAAAAAAAAAAAAAAAACAATGCAGCAGTTAAGAAGCTGAATATAGCGAAGGAAGACAGGATATGTTTAAAACACAAACTTAAATGATGGGAGGAAAAAGAGCATCACCAGGAGGTTTTATATAGCACATACGGGAAGAGTCCTCTTCTCAGCACTAAAAAATCACATCATATCCATTGTATCATTTCAAACGCTCTGGTAGGAATTCAATAATCCATTGCTATAAAAAGCACGCCAAACCAAAAATATTTGAGATCTCCAAATGAGCACTTTCTTGACTAGACAAATCCTAGGCACATAATCTCACCCTCCATAATCTCAACGGTGTAGAAGGAAACTGTGAAAGAGTTAAACATTAAAGAGGGAAAAAAAGGTAAACACTTGGCTTTTATCATTTCAGGCGCCAATCTGTACATTTTTCCTACTTGGGTCTACTTGGGTGTAAATCGTGGACTGATCTGAACTCACTTGAGCTGCTCCTGCCCTAACCTGCAGGTGGTCAGCTCTGGGCCAGCCTCCCTGTCCGGGCTGCTCAGGGACGGAGCTACCTTTAGTCACACTCCCACCCAGCATGCCATGTCCCAAAATGACACCTCATTTCCTACGGGGACCCTAAATCTCTCCCCCTACCCTGAGTTCTTAGCATCAACTTTCTGATTTTTTTTTTTTTTTTGAGACAAAGTCTCACTCTGTCCCCCAGGATAGAGTGCTGTGGCATCAGCCTCACTCACAGCAACCTCCAACTCCTGGGCTCAAGCGATCCTCCTGCCTCAGCCTCCCGAGTGGCTGGGACTACAGGCATGCGCCGCCATGCCCGGCTAATTTTTTTTTATATATATTAGTTGGCCAATTAATTTCTTTCTATTTATAGTAGAGACGGGGTCTCGATCTTGCTCAGGCTGGTTTCCAACTCCTGACCTCAAGCAATCCTCCCGCCTCAGCCTCCCAGAGTGCTAGGATGACAGACGTGAGCCACCGCGCCCGGCCAACACCTAATTTCTTACATGGACCCTAAATCTCTCCCCCTACCCTAAGTTCTTAGCATCAACTTTCTGATTTTTTTTTTTTTTTGAGACAGAGTCTCACTCTGTCCCCCAGGCTAGAGTGAGTGCCGTGGCGTCAGCCTCGCTCACAGCAACCTCCAACTCCTGGGCTCAAGCGATCCTCCTGCCTCAGCCTCCTCCCGAGTAGCTGGGACTACAGGCATGCGCCACCACGCCCGGCTTATTTTTTCCTATATACTTTTAGTTGGCCAGCTAATTTCTTTCTATTTTTTTAGTGGAGACGGGGTCTCGCTCTTGCTCAGGCTGGTCTTGAACTCCTGACCTTGAGCGATCCTCCCCGCCTGGGCCTCCCAGAGTGCTAGGATGACAGACGTGAGCCACCACGCCCTGGCCCCTATTGTGTTTAATCTACACTGTGGTATATTCAGAATAACAGTGAAAAATAAGATTCTATTTCCTTGTACAGTTTTAAAAAAAAAAAAAGCTGAGACTAAACTGAAATAGTCTATTTGGTCCAAAACAAATATATACTCAATATGTGACATTAGAAACTAGATTGTACATAAGCTCTCAAGCCATGTATTGAATAAGAGCACCCCCATCAGGCAACTTTTTTTTTTTAAATAATATTTTCTTTTTATTTTTTATTTCTTTTTACGTTTTTATTTTTCTTTTTCTTTGCACGCATCACACTGGGGAACAAGCCACTATTTAACTTATGGAGCTATATAGCAGTAACATTGTTAAACTGTCCCTTGGTTTCCAAAAGGAGAAAATTGTGAAACAATAAGCAGAAATTGCAGAAGCATATGCCAACGATCCCAAAATTGTCCCCCAAAGTCATCTTACCCAAGTTATCATTTAATAAAGGCGATTGCTGGCCGGCCGCCGTAGCTCACGCCTGTCATCCTAGCACTCTGGGAGGCCGAGGAGGGAGGATCGCTTGAGCTCAGGAGTTCGAGACCAGCCTGAGCAAGGGCGAGACCCCGTCTCTGCTAAAAATAGAAAGAAATTAATTGGACAACTAAAATATAGAGAAAAAATGAGCCAGGCGTGGTGGCGCATGCCTGTAGTCCCAGCTACTCGGGAGGAGGCTGAGGCAGGAGGATCGCTTGAGCCCAGGCGTTGGAGGTTGCTGTGAGCGAGGCTGTCGCCACGGCACTCACTCTAGCCTGGGCAACAGAGTGAGACTCTGTCTCAAAAAAAAAAAAAAAAATTGCAGCCATTTTTCTTAAATAAACGATCCCTGGGTTATTACAAGTTGTTGGTTAATTTCTAGAGTTCCTAAAAAGTTAATTCTGAAAATTTCTGCCAGTTTTTTCATCTCTTAAGGAAGGGGAAAATTGGCAGGGGTGGGAGGGGGAGCAGTCCTAAGGCTCCTGTTTTTGCTGACATTCCCCATAACATTTTTTAAGCCAAAAATAATCCAAATCATGGCTGAGCATAAAAGCAGTAGTAGTCAGATATAAGCATCATGGGAATGGAGTTGTAAAATAATGAAAACAACAAATAGTACATGTCTTTTGTGAAGCTGCCCCATAAGACCCATTTAGAATATCCACTAATTTCCAATGCCTCTTCATACTCCTTTAATTAAACCTACTTTTCCCTAAAACCCAGATAAATGAGAATAAGCCAATTGAGTCTCATTGATTCTCTGTTTTGTTTAACCACTAGAGTTCTGATTTGTTTAATCAGTAGAGATTATTTTCCACTATTTTTATTGCAAAGGTACCTTAATTCAGCTACAATATTTCTTTTTTTTTTTTTTTTTTTGAGACAGAGTCTCACTCTGTCACCAGGGCTAGAGTGAGTGCCATGGCGTCAGCCTCGCTCACAGCAGCCTCCAACTCCTGGGCTCAAGCGATCCTCCTGCCTCAGCCTCCTCCCGAGTAGCTGGGACTACAGGCATGCGCCACCACGCCCGGCTCATTTTTTCTATATACTTTTTTAGTTGTCCAGCTGATTTCTTTCTATTTTTTTTTAGTAGAGACGGGGTCCTGCTCTTGCTCAGGCTGGTCTCGAACTCCTGACCTTGAGCGATCCTCCCGCCTCGGCCTCCCAGAGTGCTAGGATTACAGACAGGCGTGAGCCACTGCGCCCGGGCTAGCTACAATATTTCTGTAGAGAAGTGTGCTCTACATTCCAATCAATCAACGTGTAAACTTTGGAAACCCAACAAATGTGTTAACAAAGAACTGGCTGTATGCAATTAAAGGCTGACATCCATAATGTGAAAATAAGTGGCGTGGCCTGGTGGAGGTGAGACTTAAGCTGGATTTTGAAAGGCAGAAGAGGAATTAGGAGAATGTGGGGAAATTATATAAACAAAAGCTTCCGGCCCGTAATTGGCATAGTGCGCTCTCAAAGAAGTGAGCAGACTTAACCGAATACGGTGGTGATCAGTGTGGGAGGAGAAGAAGGTCAAAACTAGGAAGACACTGGGGTTGGGGAGGACAATGGAAACCATGGGTGGAGGGCTCAGGGGGTGAGGGACAGGAGAGACTTCAAATAGCCCCGGCTGGGCGCGGTGGCTCACGCCTGTCATCCCAGCACTCTGGGAGGCCGAGGCGGGAGGATTGCTCGAGGTCAGGAGTTCGAGACCAGCCTGAGCAAGAGCGAGAACCCCGTCTCTACTAAAAATAGAAAGAAATTAATTGGCCAACTAAAAATATATATAGAAAAAATGAGATGGGCATGGTGTCGCACGCATGTAATCCTAGCACTCTGGGAGGCCGAGGCGGGAGGATTGCTCGAGGTCAGGAGTTCGAAACCAGCCCGAGCAAGAGCAAGACCTCGTCTCTAGTATAAATAGAAACAAATTAATTGGCCAACTAAAAATATACAGAAAAAATGAGCCGGGCAAGGTGGCGCATGCCTGTAGTCCCAGCTACTCGGGAGGAGGCTGAGGCAGGAGGATCGCTTGAGCCCAGGAGTTGGAGGTTGCTGTGAGCGAGGCTGACGCCACGGCACTCACTCTAGCCTGGGCGACAGAGTGAGACTCTGACTCTAAAAAGAAAAGGGGGAACTGCTGGGTTCCTGGGTGTTTCTCTGGGAGCCCCGATGTTCGCCCCCTGAGTCTGAGCGAAGTAACTGAGCTGACCAAAAGAGGAGCCAGCGTGGCAAACCTGGTGGCATTTGCGGGTCTTCGTGTGCGATTAATGAAAGGAAAGGGAAGGGCTGTGGGAAGCTGCAGGGAAAGAGACAGAAGGAAAGGTGAAAGCAGGCCTGTGGGAGCCTGAACGAGTCGCAGGAGAGAAGAAGGCAGACCAGAATGAGGATGAGGAAGGCGCTTTCTTCCCAGCTCTCATTCCCTTCCTGCAGGAAAGCCCGGAGGGGCCTCTCTAATTGTTCCCAACACAGCGGCAGCGGCTTCCTCCTTCAAAGCTGTGCTCCGTGCTCCCTCTGCTGGCTCCCGCTTATCCCGATCACGCTTAAAAACCAACTATCATGCAGCATAAGGCCTACATCTGGGTGGCCTTCAGTTTTGGACACCTAGACAGCCTCTCTTTTTTTTTTTTTTTTTTTGAGATAGAGTCTCACTCTTTTGCCCAGGCTAGAGTGCCGTGGCGTCAGCCTTGCTCACAGCAACCTCCAACTCCTGGGCTCAAGCGATCCTCCTGCCTCAGCCTCCTCCCGAGTAGCTGGGACTATAGGCATGTGCCACCACGCCCGGCTAATTTTTTTCTATATATATTAGTTGGCCAATTAATGTCTTTCTATTTATAGTAGAGACGGGGTCTCGCTCTTTCTCAGGCTGGTTTCGAACTCCTGACCTTGAGCGATCCTCCCGCCTCGGCCTCCCAGAGTGCTAGAATGACAGGCGTGAGCCACCGGGCCCAGCCTCGCCAGTGCTTTTTAGCTGTCACTGCACCTGTAACAAAAACATTGCCTCTAAGCTGGTAAGACACACTCATTCAAGATTTCCTCTATATAAAAAGATACACGATTCAACAAGGCATTTTTGTCAGGAGCTGCTGTCCAGACCAATTTCACTGCTTCCCATCAAACCCCATTTGACTGCACCGGGTCAAAGGAAACTGAATCGACTATCTGGTTTCACCTCCTGCCCGTCACACAGAAGGACACTGGTTGTCTTTCCTTTATTCATGGGGAGCAAGAAAGTAATTCTCATTAATGTACTTACAACAATAAGCACTGCAATCCCATATCTACTTATATCATAGTATTTTGCACAATTACTTCATGTTAACTTGACAACGATCCCCATTTTTTTCTTTCTTTCTTTTTTTTTCAACATCTCCGCTGGGGTCCAACTGTCCCCATTTTGCAGATTATGAAACTGAGTCTCAGAGAGGTTAAGTTACAGGACAGAAGGGCACAGAGTAAACGGCGATGCCTGTATTTGAATCCAAGTTCGTGTCACTTCCAGGCCCATGCTCTTGACACGGTATCTCAGTGATGAAAGCATGCAAGCTTACCTGCAGCTCACGGTTTAAAGAATTCTTGTCAAAGCGCCCAAAGCCTGGGATAACCAGTTATTCAAGCACGCCTTCCACTCTCACCTCCCACCCTCTGTCCCATACACCCTTCCCCTGCCACACCGGCTGATGCTCGTGCCCAAACCCTACCTCCTGCTTTCAAGCCTTTACGAGGCTGTGCCCTAGACCGTCCTATCTTTCTTCCCCCCCAATTTAGAGAATGCCAACCCACCCTCCCAGTCGGACAGTGGCTTTGGGACACGAGCTCACCCTCCCAGCTTCCCGAACACTCTGCTAATCTTCCGGCCACAGCACACCTGTGCCCCTTGAGACCCGCACTTGTAGCAAGGGCTTCTGTAATCAATACTGTTACAGATTTGCTAGAACATGGACTTCTCAGAATCAGGGACTGCATCATTCCACAGCCGTGTTTCCCCGAAAATAAGCCCTCCCCATAAAAAAAGCCCCAGAAGGATGTCTAAGCACCTGCGCTATAGAAGCCCTACCCGGAAAATCAGCCCCAGTGATGGGCGTGGCTATGAAAATCAGCCCTGGTGATGGGCGTGGCTATGAAAATCAGCCCCGGTGATGGGCGTGGCTATGAAAATCAGGCCTGGTGATGGGCATGGCTATGAAAATCAGTCCTGGTGGTGGGCGTGGCTATGAAAATCACCCCTAGTGATGGGTGTGGCTGTGAAAATCAGCCCTGGTGATGGGCGTGGCTATGAAAATCAGTCCTGGTGGTGGGCGTGGCTATGAAAATCAGCCCTGGTGATGGGCTTGGCTATGAAAATCAGCCCTAGTGAGGGGCGTGGCTATGAAAATCAGCCCTGGTGAGGGGCGTGGCTATGAAAATCAGCCCTAGTGATGGGCGTGGCTATGAAAATCAGCCCTAGTGACGGGCGTGGCTGCGCGGCGCATCTGCACAACCCATGCGTGTCTTCGCGGAGCAGGAAAGAACACGAGCAGCCCTTCTCATCCGCCCCGTGAGAGCTCTGGTGCTCGACAGGAGAGATCGGGGCCGGTGGCTCTAAAGGAAACAGAGTCGCAAGACATTCAGGATGGGATTCGGGGTCTGGAGAGTGAGGATGATGTCCCAGATGAAGACGACTTCATTGTATTTGAATCAATGTAGGTGGTTGTACCGTACTTAAAAAAATATAACACACCCCCTGAAAATCAGCCCTAGGGTGTCTTCTGGAGGAAAAATAAATAGAAGACCTTGCCTTATTGCTGGGGAAACACGGCATTTAGTGCATTGTAGGAGTTCAGCAAATGCTTGTAGAATTAATGCATGGATTTTGTTTTAAATCAAGGCCTACATTTTGCATGTCCTAGGTTGCAGGTGAGGCACAAGCAGGTAAGCAATATGTTATTTTTTTTATGTATCTATGTATATTTAGTTGGCCAATTAATTTCTTTCTATTTTTAGTAGAGACCGGGTCTCGCTCTTGCTCAGGCTGGTCTTGAACTCCTGACCTCAAGCGATCCTCCAGCCTCGGCCTCCCAGAGTGCCAGGATGACAGGCGGGAGCCACCGCGCCCGGCCTAGAAGTGAGCAATAAGAAGCCAACGGACAAACCACGGCTAAGGATGACCAGGAAGGAGAAGGGCTCCACCCCCAAAGAGGGCAGGCTTTCCCAGAGACCCCGCCCCCTGCCCCGCTGAGGCCCCGCCCCTCGCCCCGCCCGTCCATCACCGCTCGCGCCTGCGCAGACGCTGCCGCAGCTCCGCCTCGTCGCCCCCCTGAAGCCGCCGGCGGTTTGTTCCCGCCCCGCCCACTATGACGATCACATATAGCTGCATTGCTAATGGCCGCGCAGTCCTAGCGGAGCTGGCCCTGACAGGCGGCTCCTACCAGGTACCTGGGGGCCGGCGCCTCCGCCTCCGTGGGTTCTGCTCCGGGAGGGTGGCGCCCGCCGCGCTCGCCCCTCAGGCCGCGATGCTGAGGCCCGGCCGGAAGCCCCGCCCCGCGAGAGGCCCCGCCCCGCGAGAGGCCCCGCCCCGCGAGAGGCCCCGCCCCGCGAGAGGCCCCGCCCCGCGAGAGGCCCCGCCCCGCGAGAGGCCCCGCCCCACGCATCCTGGGCAGGAGCACCACGTGGGAGGCCCGGAAGTTAGGGGCGCTGCAGCAGGCGCCAGGTTTTGGCGGCAATTTGTAGGTGGGGCGTGGGAGCTCACCTAGCACTCTGGGAGGCCGAGGCAAGAGGATTGCTCAAGGTCAGGAGTTCGAGACCAGCCTGAGCAAGAGCGAGACCCCGTCTCTACTATAAATGGAAAGAAATTAATTGGCCAACTAATATATATATAAAAAAAATATTAGCTGGGCATGGTGGTGCATGCCTGTAGTCCCAGCTACTCGGGAGGCTGAGGCAGGAGGATCGCTTGAGCCCAGGAGTTGGAGGTTGCTGTGAGTGAGGCTGACGCCACGGCACTCACTCTAGCCTGGGCAACAAAGTGAGACTCTGTCTCAAAAAAAATAAATAAAATAAATTAAACTTATGCTTCATTGGTTAATTAAGAAGGGAGAGAGGAAGTTGAAGGCTTCCCTAAGGAAGAGGCCGCTGCCTCTGAACCACACGGGGAGGAGGAAAGTCTTAATAGAAGGGGGCGTGGCCGTATGTAACTGCAGGAGAGGGTTAAAGGTTTTGGGGTGTTTTTTTTTTTTTCAGTTTTAATTTTTATTTGTTTATTAATTTTTGAGACAGAGTTTTGCTCTGTTGCCCAGACTAGAGTGAGTGCCGTGGCGTCAGCCTCGCTCACAGCAACCTCCAACTCCTGGGCTCAGGCAATCCTCCTGCCTCAGCCTCCCGAGTAGCTGGGACTACAGCCATGCGCCACCACGCCCGGCTAATTTTTTCTATATATATTTCTAGTTGGCCAATTAATTTCTTTCTATTTTTAATAGAGACGGGGGGTCTTGCTCTTGCTCAGGCTGGTCTCGAACTCCTGACCTCGAGCCATCCGCCTGCCTCGGCCTCCCAGAGTGCCGGGATGACAGGCGTGAGCCAAAGGTTAAAGGTTTGGCAGGAATGCAATGCAGAAAGCTGACTAGGGAGGAGAAAAATGATGGCAAGGGGCCTTAAGAAACAGTGCAGGTAGGAAGGAAAGAAAAAAGTGTCACATCTTTCCTCAAGGCCAAAAATAAGTGTCACAAAACATTTTTCATTCATTTGAGTTCTTGGCAATTGTTTTCTTAGAAAGAGATCAGTAAACAATAGTGAATGCAACCTTTTAACAAAAAGAAGACTGCTTTGGATATTCAGAGAATAAGAGCTGAATATCTTTAATCCATTAACATTTATATTTTAAGTGACTAGTGGTCGCTGAAAAGATATTAGATTAGATATTACTTCCCAGCCTTAAAGTCGTATATGAAATGTCATTTAAAAATAAGATTGTGGCCGGGCCAGGTGGCTCACACCTGTAATCCTAGCACTCTGGGAGGCCGAGGCGGGAGGATTGCTCAAGGTCAGGAGTTCAAAACCAGCCTGAGCAAGAGCGAGACCCCGTCTCTACTATCAATAGAAAGAAATTAATTGGCCAACTGATATATATAGAAAAAATTAGCCGGGCATGGTGGCGCATGCCTGTAGTCCCAGCTACTTGGGAGGCTGAGGCAGAAGGATCGCTTGAGCCCAGGAGTCTGAGGTTGCTGTGAGCTAGGCTGACGCCACGGCACTCACTCTAGCCTGGGCAACAGAGCGAGACTCTGTCTCAAAAAAAAAAAAAAAAAAAAAAAAAATAAGATTGTGTAGTACAACCTATATTTGCTCACTTATATGTATATACATATATTATTTTAATGTTTTTCTTGATATTCATATGAATATTTTACGAATATTCTACATAATAGAATATTCGCATTAGAACATTCTACGTACTATTACGTAATTCTACGTAATATTTTACGAATATTTTATGAGTATTTACCGCTTTCGTCTTACCACGCAATATGAATCACCACCCATTATTTTTCCTCGTTAACTGCTCTTCCTTAATAAACTAATCAAAACATTGGTAAATTTAGGAGGGGAATAATGAAAGACACTATAATCTTCTGCAAAGTAAATGCTGATGGTTTATTTTTAGGAAGCAGTGGCTAAGGTTCTTAGACTAGTGCTCCTTACAGCTGAACCAAAGACCATATTTCCAATGGAAAGGTAAGGTATGTTCTCATATAAGTTTAATTTTTGAACTATTACCAGCTCCTAATTCAAATACTTATGTACCCATAATGAATAAAAATAAAAGCAACCAAAAAAAAGAACTAAGAAATGAACTAAAGAAGATAAGCTGGGGAAAGCAAGCAGCCGTTCTTGTTGCCATATTCCTACGTTTTTCTGGATTTGGGGGGAGTAAATTATGGAGGCACATTGGAAGAGTCTTCAAGCCTCCTCACATGCAACTCTAACAAGGAACGAAAGAATCAGGATAGGTGCACTTCAAGAAGCTGTTGGAGTAATCCCAGCACTCTGGGAGGCCGAGGCGGGAGGATCGCTCGAGGTCAGGAGTTCGAAACCAGCCTGAGCAAGAGCGAGACCCCGTCTCTACTATAAATAGAAAGAAATTAATTTTTCTAATATATATATATATATATAGAAAAAATGAGCCGGGCATGGTGGCGCATGCCTGTAGTCCCAGCTACTCGGGAGGAGGCTGAGGCAGGAGGATCGCTTGAGCCCAGGAGTTGGAGGTTGCTGTGAGCTAGGCTGACGCCACGGCACTCACTCTAGCCTGGGCAACAGAGCGAGACTCCGTCTCAAAAAAAAAAAAAAAAAAAAGAAGCTATTGGATGTTTAATTCTTGCTTCCCTGACTCATCCTGATCTCTAAAATATTTGGTTTTTGGCAGTTTCCAGCTTTTAAATTCTAATCTATAACAGAAGGCCAAGAAGTGCCCAAATTAAATATGTCTACCTAAAAAAATATAGAGATAGTAAAAATCAGAAAACATAGCATTTTCTATTTGGCCAGACTCTTGATTCAGTCTTGGAATGGGAGTGACTTCTATCAAAGGCATTGTGAATATATATGTGTATATATATATATATATATATATATATGTATCATATATAATCATTTGGTTATATATATATTTTTTACGAATATATATATTCGGTTATATATATATATATAACCAAATGATTAATTTTCTCTGTAATGTAACTTACTATTATTGATTCGATTTTAAATACATACTCAAATCTGATAGACTTTTGATTTAACATAGCTTACTTTAACTTTTCAAGTATACGAACGACCTTCCATTTATTCTGATTATAATAAGTTATCCGTCTAGTTTTCATACCACTAAGGAGAGCTTGAAAAAAAAAAATGCGATGAAATTCTCTGTGTGGGCACTTAATTGCTTCAATATGGTCATGTCAACAAATGTATCCTTTTCCAAGCTACGTCTACCATGCCCTCTTCATTGATGGGATCACTTATGTGTGTGCTACAGACAATGCTTTCGAAACTGTGGCACCAGCTGCATTTCTTAAAAAAGTAAGTACCGTTTTATACTACTGTGAGAACTTTTTCAGTGGCTAAAATTATGAGGTCTCTGTTTTATGGCTGATTAGTAGCAGTGTCACTAACCAAAAGCATGTCACTCATTCTGCCGTCTAAGAAAGCAGAGCCTTTCACGACCTTGACCTTCAAGAGATTTCTCACCCTCATCCCTCGTCTGTCTCCGGCTTCCACACTTTGTAAGGACCATCGGCTCAGACATAGTAGAAACTCACTTTATTTTGTTTTTGAAAACTAAGAAAAAAGGGGCCGGGCGCGGGGGCTCACGCCTGTTCATCCCAGCACTCTGGGAGGCCGAGGCGGGAGGATCGCTGGAGGTCAGGAGTTGGAGACCAGCCTGAGCAAGAGCGAGACCCCCGTCTCTACTAAAAATAGAAAGAAATTAATTGGCCAACTAATATATATAGAAAAAATTAGCCGGGCGTGGTGGTGCATGCCTGTAGTCCCAGCTACTCAGGAGGAGGCTGAGGCAGGAGGATCGCTTGAGCCCAGGAATTGGAGGCTGCTGTGAGCGAGGCTGACGCCACGGCACTCACTCTAGCCTGGGCAACAGAGTGAGACTCTGTCTCAAAAAAAAAAATAAAAAAGAAAGTGTCATGACATTTAGTTAGCATTGTTTTATCGTTGTTTAGTGGATTTTGAGGGTGGAGACAGGAGAGGGAAATGAAAGCACGATTTAGAAAATATTATGGGCTCCCATTTTTCCTCTGCCAGGGACAAACATCTGCTCTCCCCCACCCAAGCCCTCAGAAATACCAAAGCCCCAGGGCAGCTCCTGCAGCACAGGGTGCGAGGTTACAACACAGCAGCAGTGGCTACGACAGGCACAGGCTCAGTCCCATCAATGCCACACCTTACCTGGCAAGCGGGTGCCCTGCCACCGAAAAAGCCAAAGGCGGGGTGTGTGCTTCCTTTTGTTTTCAGGTCTCTGCCAGACTCCGCTTCAGACGCGCGCTGGCTCTGTGAGTGCCCAGCTGAAACGACGTGCAGGGGCTAAATGCTTCCATCAATTTTCCCAGGTCAGCGATACTTTCACGAGAAGTCCCCTGGTGTCCCGGGAATGTTTTCCTCCAACCCATGCGGCTGCTGCAGACTTTCAACAAGTGTTGGGAAAGTACATGGTACGTGACCCCACACTGTGCCCCCAAAACGCTGTGGGTATCGAAGCCGAACAGATCCGTTAGCAGTTACAGTTTCGGCCTCTAAAGATGAATGGTATAGATCTGGCTCTATGTAACAATGAGGAACGATGCCCACGATCTGTTTGTTTTTTTTTTGTTTTTTTTTTTTTTGAGACAGAGTCTCACTTGTTGCCCAGGCTAGAGTGAGTGCCGTGGCATCAGCCTCGCTCACAGCAGCCTCCAACTCCTGGGCTCAAGCGATCCTCCTGCCTCAGCCTCCTCCCGAGTAGCTGGGACTACAGGCATGCGCCACCATGCCAGGCTCATTTTTTCTATATATATTAGTTGGCCAATTAATTTCTTTCTATTTATAGTAGAGACGGGGTCTCGCTCTTGCTCAGGCTGGTTTTGAACTCCTGACCTCGAGCTATGCTCCTGCCTCGGCCTCCCAGAGTGCTAGGATGACAGGCATGAGCCACCGCGCCCGGCCTTCCCACGATATCTTGATAAGCTAATAGAGCAACATAGAGGAAGTATGTATGGTATACTATTATTTATTTTTGTTGTTGTTTTTGAGACACAGTCTCACTCTGTTGCCCAGGCTAGAGTGAGTGCCGTGGCGTCAGCCTAGCTCACAGCAACCTCCAACTCCTGGGCTCAAGCGATCCTCCTGTCTCAGCCTCCCGAGTAGCTGGGACTACAGGCATGCGCCACCACGCCCCGCTAATTTTTTCCATATATTTTTATCGTTGGCCAATTAATTTCTTTCTATTTTTAGTAAAGACGGGGTCTCGCTCTTGCTCAGGCTGGTTTCGAACTCCTGACCTCGAGCCATACTCCCGCCTCGGCCTCCCAGAGTGCTAGGATGACAGGCGTGAGCCACCGTGCCAGGCCTATTATTTATTTTTAATAGCTTGTTAAATATGTATATTTGGCCATCTCGCTCGGTATAAATTCCTGTTCCCATTGTCCCCCACCTTAAAGCATGTGTCCCCGGTGTCCTGCTGGGACTTAGCTTTTCCAACCTGTTGGAGTGACCACCCGTAGGCTGTGACACTTGATGAGAAACAAAGCTCTCCTTTCCAAAAAAAAAAATTGGAAAATTTAAGAAAATCAAATCAAATCAAAGAAGTCAATCAAGTAAAACCTCTAGGCCGGGTGCGGAGGCTCACGCCTGTCATCCCAGCACTCTGGGAGGCCGAGGCGGGCTGATCGCTCGAGGTCAGGAGTTCGAGACCAGCCTGAGCAAGAGCGAGACCCCATCTCTACTATAAATAGAAAGAAATTAATTGGCCAACTAATATATATTGAAAAAATTAGCCGGGCATGGTGGCGCATGCCTGTAGTCCCAGCTACTCGGGAGGCCGAGGCGGGAGGATCGCTCAAGGTCAGGAGTTCTAAACCAGCCTGAGCAAGAGCGAGACCCCGTCTCTACTATAAATAGAAAGAAATTAATTGGCCAACTAAAAATATATATAGAAAAAATTAGCCGGGCATGGTGGCGCATGCCTGTAGTCCCAGCTACTCGGGAGGCTGAGACAGGAGGATCGCTTGAGCCCAGGAGTCTGAGGTTGCTGTGAGCTAGGCTGATGCCACGGCACTCACTCTAGCCTGGGCAACAAAGCAAGACTCTGTCTCAAAAAAAAAAAAAAAAAAAAAAAAAAGGAAAACCTCTAATCCTTAGTTTTAATTGAAAATTAAAAACTAAAAAATACTTAGGCCCCACGCGGTGGCTCACAAGTATAATCCTAGCACTCTGGGAGGCCGAGGAGGGAGGATCACTCAAGGTCAGGAGGTCGAGACCAGCCTGAGCAAGAGCGAGACCCCGTCTCTACTAAAAATAGAAAGAAATTAATTGGCCAAAAATATATAGAAAAAATTACCCAGGTTGGAGGTGCATGCCTGTAGTCCCAGCTACTCGGGAGGCTGAGGCAGGAGGATCGCTTGAGCCCAGGAGTTGGAGGTTGCTGTGAGCGAGGCTGACGCCACGGCACTCACTCTAGCCTGGGCAACAGAGTGAGACTCTGTCTCAAAAAAAAAAACCTAAAAAAATATTTAATTAAAAATTTCTCTAGCCTATCTACTGAAAAAGCCTAGAAACAGTGACCAACCCAACAGCAGTGAGCCACCTTAGTGTCTAGAAGATTCTAAGAGCAAAGGTAAAACAATGGAGAAAAGATAGTTTTTTCAACAAATGGTGCTGAAACAACTAGACATCCACATTCCAAAAACATGAGTATAGTTTAAAAACATTACTAAAATATTTTGAAATACACTTTCCACTGTTAATTGAACACACTGATGTGTCCCTTCCCTCCAGCCCGCCTTTTTTTTTTTTCCCCCAAGATTATGGTGGGACAATTTCAGGCTTAGCTGATCACGTTTAGTGAAATAGAAGCGAGACGTGCCTTTGACACTTTCGTTTTGATTTTAACAATCTACTATAATGAATTTCATTTATAAAAATAAAATTTGTATTATATTTTACTTCCGTCTAGATGAAATACAATAAAAGTCAAGGTGACGGCGCTATTTCCATAATGAGCACTCAAGTGACTGACGCGAAAAACGTTATGACCCGAAATATTGATATAATGTTGGAAAGAGAAGAAAGATTAAACATCTTCCTGGACAGAACAGAAGATCTCCAAAGAACCGTGAGTGGCTCGCACTCGTGATCATGTCCAAATGGTGCTCTAAGTCACAGGATTGGCCGGGCGCGGTGGCTCACGCCTGTCATCCTAGCACTCTGGGAGGCCGAGGAGCGAGGATCGCTCAAGGTCAGGAGTTTGAGACCAGCCTGAGCAAGAGCAAGACCCCGTCTCTACTCAAAATAGAAAGAAATTAGCTGGACAACTAAAAAAATATATATATGTAAAAAAAAAAAAAAATTACCCAGGCATGGTGGGGCATGCCTGCAGTCCCAGCTACTCGGGAGGCTGAGGCAGGAGGATCCCTTGAGCCCAGCAGTCTGAGATTGCTGTGAGCGAGGCTGATGCCACGGCACTCACTCTAGCCTGGGCAACACAGTGAGACTCTGTTTCAAAAAAAAAAAGACTTTTTTTGACATTGGTAAAAACCAGCCTAAATCTGTTCTGATAAGTATTAGACTGTGCTTGTTAGTCCAGAAATGGAAAGAAAACATGAAATTTGTGTGTATTTTTTTTTTTTTATTTCAGGCCAAAGAATTCCAGAAATCAAGAAAGATTCCCAGGAGGATATGGTGGAAATACTACTTCAAAAAGATCGTGATTACCACTGTGGCCGTTCTCCTTTCAATCGTTATCATTCTCTTAAGTACAAACATTATACCAACCTGACCCTTTCCCTCCCCATCCCCGACAGGTGCCAATAAATTGTTGTATGTAATTATAGAGTTCTAAAACTAACAATTATGGAATCGTCCTCTAGCGGTAGGAGGATGAGAGGAAAAGGAGGGTGGGAGTATTCCCTGGTCCTCTTAGTGCTCCTTGTCTCTGTGCCTCTTCCATTTCTGTGATCCTGACAAGTTGCTAAAGCTGTGCCTGTTTCCAACAGGGCTGCTAATATACCCTGTTTCCCCTAAAATAAGCCCTACTCATACAATAAGCCCCAGCAGGATGTCTAAGCATGTGCGCAATAGAAGCCCTACCCCGAAAATCAGCCCTAGTGATGGGCGTGGCTATGAAAATCAGCCCTAGTGATGGGCGTGGCTATGAAAATCAGCCCTGGTGGTGGGCGTGGCTATGAAAATCAGCCCTAGTGACGGGCGTGGCTATGAAAATCAGCCCTGGTGGTGGGCGTGGCTATGAAAATCAGCCCTAGTGACGGGCGTGGCTGCGCAGCGCATCTGCACAACCCGTGCATGTCGTCGAGGAGCGGGAAAGAACACGAGCAGCCCTTCTCATCCGCCCCGTGAGAGCTCTAGTGCTCGACAGGAGAGATCGGGGCCGGTGGCTCTAAAGGAAACAGAGTCGCAAGACATTCAGGATGGGATTTGAGGTCTGGAGAGTGAGGATGATGTTCCAGAAGAAGACGACTTCACTCTATTTGAATCAATGTAGACGGTTGTGCCACACTTAAAAAAAAATAACACATGCCCTGAAAATCAGCCCTAGGGTGTCTTCTTGAGGAAAAATAAATGTAAGACCCTGTCTTATTTTCGGGGAAACACGGTACTTACTGAACAGAGAGTTGCGTCTCCCACATAGTACATTGTATTTAAGTGTTAACTATTACTTAGTAGTAAAAAGATGACTGCATTTACGACATTGACTAAATCCCTGCAATCTTTCTCCTTAGCCAGGAATGAACTTGACCTTAAAAATACCCTTAGAAATATGAGAATTTTAACATGAGGGCAGTCCAGAGACACACACTCTTCTACATATTGTTTCATTTTAAATGAAAATTCAAACCATGGTGTTTGATGGTAGGCATTTCCTCATGTAAAGATCAAAAGATTAGGAAGCCTTATCAATCCTGTAATAAATCACAGATCCTGTCCTCGTATCTAACCACCCGAACAGCCTTCAAAAAAAAAACACCAAAAACACACTTCATCCAGTAACCTCAACTTACTAAGATTGCTAATAACTAAAGCATCCAACTTTACTTTGCAGTTAGTACCCAAGTATCACAAGTTCTATTTCCCAGAAATGGGAAAAGAAGCTTGAGGTCTGAAGTCAGTTTTAAATATCCTTCAGCGATTCATGGGGAAGAGAGGGTTCCACCCTGCAGGATAACTCTGTTTTAATTCTGGTAATGCTCAAACATCAGCGTTTTAAAATAGCCACGAAGCTTGTTACTCCTCCGATGCAATACTTTCTTTCCATTCACAAAATATTTTTCCAAGAATTTTAAATGTTGGGCCGGGCGCGGTGACTCACGCCTGTCATCCCAGCACTCTGGGAGGCCGAGGTGGGCGGATCGTTTAAGCTCAGGAGTTCTAGACCAGCCTGAGCAAGGGCAAGACCCTGTCTCTATTGAAAATAGAAAAAATTAGCTAGGTGTGGTGGTGCATGCCTGCAGTCCCAGCTACTCTGGAGGCTGAGGCAGGAGGATCGCTTGAGGCCAGGAGGTGGAGGTTGCTGTGAGCGAGGCTGACACCACGGCACTGAAGCCCGGCAACAGAGTGAGTCTCTGTCTCAAAAAAAAAAAAGGAATTTTGAATGTTAGAAACTTTGGAGTTTCTGTACTTTATACCCAGAAAAAAATAGGTTATGTGTTGAATACTTACTCTGATACAATGTACTGAGTGCTTTGGGAGAGGGGCGTGTCATCTAGTTTTACAACGACACTTAGAGGTAAGACTATTGAGTTGGTGTCATGCAAAGCACATACAAGGGTGGCTGGTACAAACGTGCAATGTAACTTAGTTCACCTATCTTACTCTGCAGATGAAGAAATAGCAAAGTTAAATGACATGCCCAAAGGTCACCCAGCTACAAAGCTGAGATTTTACTGACTCAAGTACTGACCGTAGTATACAGTCATAAAATCCATATACTTAAGTTGGAGTATATTTTCTGATTCCATAATTGTAGGTCAGACAAGAACTGCCAGTCCTGGCCGGGCGCGGTGGGGTGAGGCCAAGGCGGGAGGATTGCTCAAGGTCAGGAGTTCGAAACCAGCCTGAGCAAGAGCGAGACCCCGTCTCTACTATAAATAGAAAGAAATTAATTGGCCAACTAATATATATAGAAAAAAATTAGCCGGCCATGGTGGCGCATGCCTGTAGTCCCAGCTACTCGGGAGGCCGAGGCAGGAGGATCGCTTGAGCCCAGGAATTGGAGGTTGCTGTGAGTGAGGCTGATGCCACACACTCACTCTAGCCTGGGCAACAAAGCGAGACTCTGTGTCAAAAAAAATAAAATAGAAATAGAAATATATAGAAAAAATTAGCCAGGCATGGTGGCGCATGCCTGTAGTCCCAGCTACTCGGGAGGCTGAGGCAGGAGGATCGCTTGAGCCCAGAAGTCTGAGGTTGCTGTGAGTGAGGCTGACGCCACGGCACTCTAGCCTGGGCAACAGAGCAAGACTCTTTCTCAAAAATAAATTAATTAATTAATTTAAAAAAAAAAAAAAGGAAAAGAATTGCCAGTCCTATGTTTCTTGTCGCCAGGTTGGTAGGTTGTTTAGAGGGGCAGAGAAAAGAGCGTGGGAGGAAGGACAGTCATGTATTTTGCTGCCATTATCTTTCAACCCGTATAAAACCCACCTCTTAACATGTGTAGTTTACAATTTCGTATGAAATATATTTGTATCCTGATTGCGAGAGAGTACTAACGTGATTATTGCCAGAAAACCATGGACTTAAAAGATATCACCCCATCTAGCCTCATTTTACATACTGGGATGCCAAGACCCAAAAGCTTAAATGAATGATGGGCCTTTGAAACGTTCTCTTCACATTCTCTTTCCCAATTAGTCACCAAAACCATGGACTTCTATGTCAACTCTCATGACGGTTCACCAGGCAGAGGAAGGAGGGAATCTGTGGGTGCCCAGGCAGAGCTTGAAGACGGTCCCATCATGGGTGACGGCTGTCTCTACTTACCACAAGCCTGGCCACAGGACGCTGCTCTGTGTGTTCCGTTTGCCCAGCGCATGCAGGCATTAACATCTGGTATCTTCTCCTAGAGATGATTTCCACGGCTCTTAAACCTGGTAATAGCAACACACGTGAAGCTTTGGTTTTCAACCCTCAGCGGGAGGATCAGAGTTGAGATTATCAGGGCTCCATCCCGGAAGATTCTGGGGTCTGGGAAGGGGCCTCACGTTGTGTGTGTGTTCAAACTCACAGTGAGGTCGAGAACTTCCCAACCTCAGAGCACTCCCACGTGCCTTATCATTTTAATGTCCATACCTGAGAAAGTTGCTGTTAATATTACAGTTGGAAAAGCACAGGCTTGGCGTTGAATTTACCCAACATCATGAGTAAACGAGCCTCAGAACCAATCACCTCAAATAACCCACCCCACTGAATAAACTAGAAAGTTTGAGAAGTTGCTAAATAGAATGCCCCATCCATTTGAATAAACCCAAAAAGGACGATTTTTGACTTGTTTTGAAAGTTCTCACTATCCCCATGATAGGACCAAGGACTTTTTAGCAGGACTTTGTAATAAAATCATGGCAGATCCTAGAATATTAGGTTATTAAGTAAGAAATGTCTAATTTCCTTAAGTACTAAGTTTAACAGTTGGTACCTCTGACATTTCACGTTGACACTTATTTTTAGTAGCTGGGACTACAGGCATGCGCCACCATGCCCGGCTCATTTTTTCTCTATATTTTTAGTTGGCCAATTAATTTCTTTCTATTTATAGTAGAGACGGGGGTCTCGCTCTTGCTCAGGCTGGTTTCAAACTCCTGACCTCGAGCGATCCTCCCGCCTCAGCCTCCCAGAGTGCTGGGATGACAGGCGTGAGCCACCGCGCCCGGCCCCTCCTCAGTCTTTCAAACATACCTTTTGGCTTGCGATTATCTTTCAAATTTTTTTTTTTAGAGCCATTTTTGTGAAAGCATGGATAAGTCAAACATTCACGTTCTTTTTGAGTGTGAGTTCTGTCGTGGAATCAACACAGCATGGACAGCTCAAAGTATCAACGAAGTGCTTGGGAGGGGTGCGGGGAATGAGCTCGCAGTACGTGGATGGGTTTGAGACGTTCCATTCTGGTGATTCTGATCTTAAAAATGAGCCACATGGGAGACCTGAGACCAAGATGGACAACGATGAGTTGATAGCTGTAGCGGAAGCGAATCCATCTCAGCCTCCGCGTGAATTAGCAGCGAGGTTCGGCGTTACTATTCCAACAGCATTGGCGCACCAGAAACAAACTGGCAAGGGAAAGCAGGTGGATAGAAGGGTACCAGCATGGATTAAACAAGCACCAGAGAAAAGAAACGGTGTCAAAGCTTGCCTTTCCTTTGCTGTCTCGACGTAAGAAACATCCTGAACCATTTCTACACCGTGTTGTTGCGTGTGGTGAAAACGGATTCTTTCTGGCAACCCAAGCATATGACACAATGGATAAAAACGAAGTGCCAAGACACAGTCCAGAAACCAAATATTCGTCACAAATGGTGTCTGTTGGGTGGTCCGGCGCTGGTACTGTATGCACTACGGCTTCATGAATCCTGGTTAATCCAGTACAGCGGGTGTCTACTGCAACCAAGTGGGTGGAATGACGAGGACGCTCGTGATTGAGCAGCCGAGAGCGGTCAACAGAGACAGGCCGATCCTCTTGCAAGACAGCACTGGATGACACGTTGCACAAACAGCACTGCCCAAGCTGCAGAAACTGGACTCCCGAAACTCATGTCCATGCACCATATTCAAAACCAGACCTTGCGCCAACCGTGTACCACTCCTTCCGGTCTTTGCAGCACTTCTTGCAAAGAAAACTACTCAATTCTCAACAAGCTGTGGAAAACGCCTTTGGTGACTTCCCTGCAGGGCTTCTTTGCTGCTGGTATAAACAAGCTACCAGTAAGATGGCAAAACTGTCGATAGTTTACACGCATACTTTAATTCGACTGCTAGTTCTAGCTATAATAAACTGCACTTTTGATTTGAAACCGGACATTTCATATTTAATGACCTAACAAAACCCATTATTTAATTCTGGTTTCTGACTTTTAGAAGAAAAAGGCAAATCACAAGCTGGTTACAAGGCCGGGCGCGATGGCCCATGCCTGTCATCCTAGCACTCTGGGAGGGCAAGGCGGGCGGATTGCTCGAGGTCAGGTCAGGAGTTCCAAACCAGCCTGAGCAAGAGTGAGACCCCGTCTCTACTAAAAATAGAAAGAATTGGCCACCTTATATAGAAAAACTGAGCTGGGCATGGTGGTGCATGTCTGTAGTCCCAGCTACTCGAGAGGCTGAGGCAGGAGGATCGCTTGAGCCCAGGAGTTGGAGGTTGCTGTGAGCGAGGCTGACACCACGGCACTCACTCTAGCCTGGGCGACAAAGCGAGACTCTGTCTCAAAAATAAATAAATAAATAAAAAATAAAAACAAGCTGGTTACAAAGAGGTTACTTGTTCAGAAGACATGCTCAGGCCGGGTGCGGTGGCTCACGCCTGTAATCCTAGCACTTTGGGAGGCCGAGGCGGGCGGATTGCTCAAGGTCAGGAGTTCGAAACCAGCCTGAGCGAGACCCCGTCTCTACCAAAAATAGAAAGAAATTAATTGACCAACTAAAAATATATATATACAAAAAATTAGCCGGGCATGGTGGCACATGCCTGTAGTCCCAGCTACTTGGGAGGCTGAGGCAGGAGGATCGCTGAGCCCCGGAGATTGAGGTTGCTGTGAGCCAGGCTGACGCCACGGCACTCACTCTAGCCTGGGCAACAAAGTGAGACTCTGTCTCAAAAAAAAAAAAAAAAGAAGACATGCTCAGTAGGCTAGGGACTGACATGATGGTGACCACTCTTAGGTGGCCAGCAGTGACTGACCCACACTTCTTTAAAAGTTCTGAAGAGACACAAAAGTAGGAAATGAAATGGTGAAATAATATTGTATTTATATTGGATAAGTACCTTAGTTAACATTATTGCCATTAAACATCTCGTTCAATTTACCGTTTTCCAAAACCTTTCTAATACAAAATGGTAAATGCCATGCAGCACTTTGAAGTTGTCTCACTACATTCGACACCAAACCCAGCAGAGAATAAATGCTGAACACCCCCACACAAAACCTTCCTATCCTCAGTAACCTTCCTCATGAACATTCTGGAGAAAACTGGAAACTGCCCTTCTCATTCTATCAAATTCAGTGGCTCTTCAACTTGTAGTAATAACATGATTTGACTAATTGTGATAACCTATCCAAGCTTTCAAAAACAAGGCCATCATTTTAAATTCTTATGTCATGTTTAAACATCACAGTAGTGGCCTTACCTTTTCAACTAAGAAAATAAAACCTACGTCATTACAAGGCATTCATCCAAGAGGGAAAAGCTTAAATTAAAAAAAAAAAAAAAAAAAGACAATGCAAAAAACACGTGAGTGCTGTAAGAGTTTAATTGTAAGACAAAAGCGCTACTACATTATAATCTAAACATAAGTAATCTTTCAGAAAAGAAAACTTAGTGCAAATTAAAGCCCCATGAAAGCCCACTATCAATTTCATTTGAAGACTCTACAAGTAGGCTTCCAGAACTGGAAACATTTGGCTCCAACAGAATTTGCTTGGGGAGAACGTGTCTTGAAAATGTTAAATGGTACAGAGAACATCATGTTAGTTTAAAATCAAGTCAACCAGGTACTAAAAAAAAGACAAAAAAAAAAAAGACATGCTGATAAGGTCTTAATACATAAAACGAATTGATTAGTAGTAGCATGCTTTATATATCAGTGATTGTAGAAGCAATTTACAACAAAGTTCTGAGCATTTCAAAGTTTTACTTACTGCCTATAATAATCAAAGAGCCATCTTCAAATTAAAAAAAAAAAAGACTCCTCTTTTCATCAGCCTCAGAAACTGGTGTTTCATAAAAATGTGATTAAGCTCTATGTAATCCAAGATCATCCACACAACCAAAAAAAAAAAAAAAAAAAAAAATCCGATTACTCCTTTTCAGTATTTATTCAAAGAGCTCCCATGACATGTCAAATGTCACATTTAGGGACTGGCATTAACAGCCCTCTTAAGTTTCTTTTAATACTTTTTTTTTTTTTTTTGCTAAGAGAAATAAGAAGCCAAGAACGTAGCCTTCTTTACAAGTTCTAGAGTGCAAACAGAATACAGCCTGTCTTACGACAAAACAAAATGTACATGAATTAACCTTGAAGTGGATCCTTGCCAAAACCAAGTGACGTAAGGTGGGTTTCCCAAAATAGAATCCAATCATCTCCATTACCACTGTGCAATGAATTGGTGCCCATCTGTATACTTTCTTTGAAGACTTTAAAGAATTCCTCCCGTAACAACTAAAATAACGAATATAGATCACTTATAACAAGGACATCTTGCTCTTACTTAGGATCTAACTCCTATAAAAGCACTTCATCCTTTTTAAGTAGTACAATCATTCTGTAAGGTCCTTTTTTCCTTGTTCTTATAAGACCTGCCTGTCCCCCAAAATTCCCTGCCTTTACAGGGCTTACTGGGAAAAACTTACTAACACTTAGCAATTAACTTACTGCCGGCCTTCCTAAATTACAGTCTCTCGATACCACATTCCTTACCTAGGGCTATATACTATGGCCATTTATAGTGGGAGGCTGCTAGAAATCACATCCTTCCTGGAATCTAAAAGGTGCTGAGGTTAACAGGGCAACATAGAACCAGCCCAATGCAAGGCAATACTAGCAAGTCAATTTCAGTTGGAGATAACTGAGTACCAACTCATAATAATAATGCAATGGATGACTAAGATCAGTGACAAACCACAAGAGGGCAGAGGCAAGATACAGACAATATAGGGAGTGCACTGGTTGTAGAACATTTTAAAATAATAAAAACCAACTCATCATATTCCCAGCCGACAGCCATCCCTACACCTCCTCCTTTCCCCCATTTGGTACACTGCTATTGCTCACTGCCACTTTGTACTGTGTTAGAACGCTAAAAATCAATTCTTTCGAGCTAGACTTAGGGTCCATGGTTAAAATGCTGAGTGGTTTTGCTAAACATACTTTTGTTTGTCTTTACACAAGAGGTAAAAAGAAAAAGAGAGTTTAACTTTCACCATCTTAAAGCATTAGTGTAGAAGATCACTTGGGGTGTGTGAAATACAGAATCTCAGGCAACACTCCCTAACAAATCTGATTTGTTAATATTAGGTGATGCTGGCTGGGTGTGGTGGCTCACGCCTGTCATCCCAGCACTCTGGGAGGCTGAGGCAGGAGGATCGCTCAAGGTGAGGAGTTTGAAACCAGCCTGAGCAAGAACAAGACCCCATCTCTACTAAAAATAGAAGGAAATTAATTGGCCAACTAAAAATATATAGGAAAAAAAAAAATTAGTCAGGCACAGTGGCTCATGCCTGTAGTCCCAGCTACTCGGGAGGCTGAAGCAGGAGGATCGCTTGAGCCCAGGAGTTTGAGGTTGCTGTGAGCGAGGCTGGCGCCTTGGCACTCACTCTAGCCTGGGTGACAGAGTGAGACTCTGTTCTCAAAACAAAACAGGGCCGGGCGCGGTGGCTCACGGCCGAGGCGGGCGGATTGCTTGAGGTCAGGAGTTCGAAACCACCCTGAGCAAGAGTGAGACCTCGTCTCTACTATAAATAGAAATAAAATTAATTGGCCAACTAATATATATAAAAAAAAAATTAGCTGGGCATGGTGGCACATGCCTGTAGTCCCAGCTACTCAGGAGGAGGCTGAGGCAGGAGGATGGCTGGAGCCCAGGAGTTGGAGGTTGCTGTGAGCGAGGCTGATGCCACGGCACTCTAGCCCGGGTGAGAGTGAGAATCTGTCCTCAAAACAAAACAAAAAAAAAAATTAAGTGATGCTGATGTAGACAGCCTACAAGGCCTCTTTGAAAAGCCAAGCAGATTATAATCAACCTGTCCCAATATACCAGATTCCAGGCAACTGATAGCAATTAACAGGCCAGGCAGATTCAACTTGTACAAACTGGGCATTTACCTTGCCAGAAGCAGTTTACCCAATGGAAATTTCCAGGCAAGACTCTAAACTATGCTAATAGTTTAAATACGGCAGTAATGAAGAAAGGGTGTACCCCCCCCCCAACCTTGCCAAAAGTAGCTTAAAAAAAAAAAATCGCTTTATAGTTTAAGGTCATCTTCAAATGTTAGTGCACTGATAAATCGCACTCTTAAAACTGCATCCAAATAAATTTACTATACTGAGAAGTATCACGGTATTCATGCATGGATCTAGATTCTGACATTTCAGATGAAACGAATCCCATGCGCCGTTCTAATAAACTTCAGGGGACTAAAAAATAAAATAAAATGAAAAACAAGAAAAATTAAATTAAAAATTAAAAAATTAAAAAAAAAGAAACTGATCCCAAATGAAATAAACTCACACAGTTCAGCATCGACACAAATACTGTGGCTAATTAATAGGTTCAGTTTACCCCCATAATATGCCGAAATAAAAAAAAAAAAAAATAGGTTCAGTGATTCTGTTTTTCAAAATATCCTCCTAAACTATAGAGTGCTTTTCAAAGCGCAAGACAGTCTTAAAAACTATAAAAAAGAAACTTTCCAGGCAGAATCAAAGCACACTGACTAAATTACTTTCTAAAGTATGGGACACACAAAGGCCTGATAACTGGATCCTAACATCAGGGAGACTACCTTTCAGAATCTAAGCACAAACTGTCACCTGGACAGGTGGTTCCACACACAAGCACTGGATTCTAACCTGTGCACAACGCAGCAATTGCCGTCCCGGTGTGGGAAGAGGAATACAGTCACATGACCTGCACTTAAGGCTGGGGAAGGGATGAAGAGGAGGACACCCAGGACCCCAGAAAGGAGAAATTAACTCACCTGGTACGAGACACCTAGTCACCCAAAAGGTATCAAAATCGGATGAGGACAGCAGGCTTAGGACGCTCATCATTTGAGTGGTAAGTGGGACTGGTAGTTCTAACAAGAGCCTACGAAACTGAGAATTGAGAATCACATAACACTACGTCCATCAGTAAATACAGGTTGGTTCTATGATAAACTAGCAGACTACTTACTACTTTTACTTTGTTGGCCAAATTTTAGAAGGGTACCGAGTTTCCTGTTAATATTTTAATTTACCTGTCCCTTTTTTTTTCCCCCTAAATCTCTCACCACCGACCGCCCACACTCAAAAACGCTGCTAAAGATAAACCGTATTATTTATGCCCAGTGACTACTGAAATCCTAAAACCCAGTAATTTATAAAAAACTGTTGGGGGGAGACATTCAAAAATCATACCAACTAAGAGACAACAGAAACACAATTTTAGAAGCTGCCAAGCTTTTAAATAAACGGTTAACCGAGCAGACTTCAAGAAAACTGAATATTTTGCCAGCTTTCAACAGTGAGGCTATAACGCAGAATGCCCACAAAAGCTTATGATTTGGCAGCCCAAGTAACTGTAGAAATACGGAGTAAAAAGGGGCTAAAGGCTGGGCGTGGTGGCTCACGCCTGTAATACACTCTGGGAGGCTGAGGTGGGAGGACTGCTCAAGGTCAGGAGTTCGAGACCAGCCTGAGCAAGAGCGAGAGCCCTGTCTCTACTGAAAATACAAATTAATTGAACAAATTAGAAAAAGAAAGAAAAAAAATTAGCCGGGTGTGGTGGCACATGCCCGTAGTCCCAGCTACTCGGGAGGCTGAGGCAGGAGGATCGCTTGAGCCCAGGAGTTGGAGGTTGCTGTGAGCTAGGCTGATGCCAGGGCACTCTAGCCCGGGCGACAGAGTGAGACTCCTGTTTCAAAAATTAAAAAATGTATAAAAAGGGGCTAAAGAGATTGACTGAGAGTGTCTGACCGTTAAACTCCCGGATTCTCTGTCCTGTGGGACAACTGAGTGCCTCTCCCCGCACCCGGGCAGAGACTTAGTCTCGGAAGCAGGCGAGAGAGGACTGTCTGGACTGAACGGGCACGGTGATGAAAATATGTGAATTAAAGTAGTTTACTTGTAAGATCCCTCAGCCTCGTTCCCCCAAGTGGGATCTGAACACTGGCAGCCGGGATTTCTACTCTTCAGGCGGGAGGGTGGAAGAATTCTCTGGTGAGCCTGACCAGCTTGAAAAAAAACAAAAAACAAAGATGTATCAAGACGGTCCTCAATGAAATGACACAGCCAGATCACCCACGAGCGAACCCCACGGTTTGACAAACTGACTCCCCTCCCGGCCCAACACGCATATTCACAACCCCCAGTTAGCTTTTAGAATGTTCCACTCCTAAACAGTGAGCCAAGGATCACCAGACGTCTCAGGAAAATTTCTAACAGGAAAACCAGAAGCCAGAGCAACACCAAGATTAAAGCATCTTGGAAGTGACGAACTTACTTGTAAACAAGTTTTCACTAGTAACCTTAGAAAAGAGCAAAAGACAATGTGTCCATGTAATGTGTTCCTATTTATAACAGATGGTGGGGTGGGGCCTTAGAATTTAAGAGATGACTGAAATTTGTCATCAGTGTTAGAAGATTCAAATTGTAGAAATTGCTCAGAAGATAAACAGACGAAACTAGAAAATAGAAAAAAAAAAAAAAATGTATGTCCAGGGCTCATGCCAAAATAACAAGAATTCCAGAGAAAAAAGATTAGGGTGGTGGATGGGAAAAGAAATGAGTTCAGTAAGATTTCCGGTATCTGAAGAACAAGTTCGCACAGTGACAACACACTTTTGAGTGCCCAGCACAATGGGTGAAATAAACCCAAGACACAGTCATGAAACTTAAGAACACCAGTGACACAGGTGAAATGCTAACTTCAGAAAAAGATTTTGTATGTAGTGTCCAGAGCTAAAATATCTTATTTCTTTATACCAACCCTGGAATCCTCTATCCAGCCAAACTAATCCAGTACAGACAATGACCTTTTTTAGACAGGAAGGCCTCCGAGCTACCGCAAAGATGAGCTGCACCAAAGAGTCACAGGACCTGGGGAACAAAGGATCTAAAAATCAGAGTCAAACAGAACCTCAGAAATGATGAAGCCCCAGAGCTCAACAGTTACCCGACAATTCTTACATGGCATTCAAGATTTAGCTTGGCTAATGAAATGCTTCCAGTTCAGACTGGAATATGGAAAACCACCAAGAAAACACGAGACTGGTAATCAGCAAATAGCTTTGTATGAAAGGAAAAATTTTCAAGTTCTGTAGAAGTTTAGAAATAAACTAGTGCCCGGCAGACAGAATATGTAGGCCAAGAGGTAATGCCTGAAATGGATCTGAGAATAGCACTTTAGAAACGTGACTTAGATGTATAAAAACCGAACGACTTAAAAATCAGCTTAGGAGATGTTTTTCTGCAAACTCTTTAGACTTCAGGGACAATAAAAGTTGTTTTTCCTGAAAGCCAGGCGTTGGGGATGATCTCCAAAACTACAACAAAATTACTGGGTCAAACAAATCTGAGTACAGCTTTAGTCTATCATTTTCTACTAATTAAATCTGAAAATAATACAGGGCTTGTAAACACTTTAACAAAGAATCAAAATTAATCTGGTAGCATTTCCTTAAGCCGGGCTAAACCCGTTTTCAACCCAGTTTTTAGCCCCCCTTTAAAAATTTTTATGTAGGATAGTTACATAAAATAAGCAGTGTTTCCACGATACTAAGACTCATCCCAGTTTGACAGCCCCAAACAGATCTTTTTCACTGACTTACATCAGGGGTCAGCAAACTTTTTCTGTAAAGGGCAAGACAGTAAATATTTTAGGCTTTGTGGGTCTGTCATAACCACTCAACTCTGTCACTGTACAACAAAAGCAGCCATACACACTAAACAAATGAGCACAGCTGTACTGCACTATTATTTCCACAAAAACAGGCTGCAGGCCCCCAATTTAGATCGCCACCATGAAAATTTAACTTACTTTAATAATACTGTCTGCTCATTAAAACGTTTGCTTACTTGGAGAGAGCAAATTCTTATCAGATACAATTTAACTCCACAAAAGAAAAAAGATAATCGCTTTGCTATATAACTATTAGACCACTTCTCATTTACTACTTTTTTCTAACTATTCTAAATAGTCTGGTTTGAAGTAACTGACTAAACAGAGTCTTAAATTACCACCCAAGGTTGAACACGTATTAAAATTCACTTGAACAGTAACTACGAAGGATTTTCCATCTAAGTTGATGGGTATCAATTCCCTGAACCCTAAAAACAGAAACCAAGAACCTTCCAACTCGAAATCTATCAATTCGTACAATTTCGCAGATAAAACAAATGATAGGAAAGACTATTTTTGGACTTAATCCTAATGCTATCACAGACTCCCGGTTACACTTTCTTAGAATAACTCAAAACTCCCAGGTACACTTTTCAAATCCTAGTCTGGGATATCCTTAAGGCCCTCACAAAGAAAAAAAAAAAAAAAAAACCTAAAAACTTTTTGAAGAAATGGGAAGTAAAATCAAAACAAATAAGCACACACACATAAGCACAGTATACATTTCTTTAATCCTCCCTCCATACTTTAATGTCTATAAAGTATAAGCCCACCACAGCTCTAAATATCTCTCTGAACTTAGCTGCATTTCTATAATTAACAAGATTTTTTTAAGTCCTCATTTTTTATTTAATGGAAGCATAAAACATTATTTGTGCAAAAGAATTCTTGCACATTTATCCATATTTGTTCTAAAAAGCACAATACATATTAAGCAAAAACTGAGCATTGGGGGAAATATTCATATAAATCTTAATGGCTACATAAAGGAAGTAGTATTAAAACAACCAACAAACAAATTGACTACATTGATTCACTTCCGATTTGGACAGGGAGGACACGTTGTGGCAAAAATCAGATTTTGCTAAAAGGATTTAAAATGTCACTGCAACTTTAACCATGTCCTCGATTTTGACAAGGTTTATTATTCTCCACATTTTTTTTTGCTTCTAATAATAGCTGGAATCCATGACAATTTTTAATATTCCTCAATTTTTCCTATTCTGATGATAAAAGAGCCAATACATTTTTATACAAAAGGATTTATTAAAAAACCAGTAAGACACTACTACATCATGACACTGTCACACTGGGCTTTTAACACAAGACTTGCTCTACAATACTGGGAGGGAAGGGCATAAAACACAAATTGATTCTGAAGCATAGCAATTAAGAAATAAAACAATGAAAGCAAATTTCTTTTAATGAGAACTCAGAATTAAACTTCAGAGGGACCCAACGTCATACTTCCATTCGGGGACTTGATACAAAAAATTTAGTTTGAACTGCTATTAGCAGGTGGCAGGAGCCACCTTCAAATGAATCTTCAAATTGGAAAATACTGCTTTCACCACCTGGAGAGAAAAAGAAAAAAAAAAAAAAGTCACTCGAGGTAGGCCGCCACACTTAACCAAAAAGTTACATAAAACTGAGTTATCCCTATGTTCCACTATATGTAAATACTGTATAACATTAAATGTGTGGTATGTTTTATAAAATTAAAGCTGAACAGTAGAGTCCATGAGCTGTAAATCCACATGTGCACCACTCGTTTAAGATACGATATTGCTTTCACAAGTATTCTTTAAGATCACAAAAGTTTTAAGTATTTACCCAAAGAACTCATTAAAAGGTCAGTCAATTTGGTAATAGTTTGACCCAAGAGCATCTACTATTTAAACTTATTTTATTGGATCAGCATATTTCTTGTCCATCACAAGTTTTATACAACTAAAAGAAAAAGTTATCTATTATAAATAATTATATAGGCAGTTGTCACAACAGGAATTCAGCTCAAGAACTTCTTGCAATTACTGCTACAACGTCTATAAATGGGAAAAGCAAGCATTAAAATAGATTAATAAAATATAAAATTAAGACTGGAAAATCCAGAGACAAGCTGTATCCTTAGAAGAATAAATAGTTAAAATTATTCAGTAAGCTGACGTATTTAACCATTACTGGGCCTGTAAAAAATGCATTAAAATTACATTACAAATAGTTTTTTTAAAAAGCAAAGAAATAAGTGAAGGCAAAGCTTGAAGTATCCATTTTATTTTATAATGCTGATACAGGATGTTGGAAGAGACCATACCAAACGGCAGCATTCGAGAGCGAGAGCATCTCGTACCCTGTCCGCATTGAGCGGGCCTGTGAGAATCGTGAAGTCAGCGCGACACAGGGCCTGCAAGGAAGTTCCCGCTGGCGGGTACAAACAAGGTATAATGTCAGAGTTAGTAGGCAACACTTTTTTGCAGCTATTCCTTAATTTGTACCCATTAGCAGTACTTTACCTGTTAACTTTACTGACTTGTTAATAATAGGACAAAAAGTCAAAAAGCTTATAAGCACCTGTGTTACATAACTCGAAAAGTCACTACGTTACAATACGGTAAGCACTTCTGGGTGCTGTGAAACTCTAAAATAATAGTAAGCATTGTTTTATATACAAAAAGATTATATAAATTACTATTTTAAATGAGAGAAATCTATTTTTTTTTTAGAACATACCTTTTGGGGATAAGTTGCAAATGGAATAATTTAGTATGGTTTGTAGCTATTTTGATGACCGCCTCGCCTGGATACTTTCCCATAACCACTCTGCTGGTCTAAAATAAAACAAGTGTTAGAACCTGGTCTGTAGTGGTTACATGCTAATAACCAGAACAATGCCTACTTTTCAATAAGGTCAAAAAATCAGGGATATCTTAATTCCCAAGTGTGAAAAATTCACCCTGAGCAATCATTTTGCGAGTGCCTACAAGGGGAGGCCCTCAGAGTGGGTGGATTACGTGAGCTCTTGTATGAAACGGGAGATAATCAATCCCCTGACCCCTACGGTTTTTCAAGGGTTCAGGTTTCAAAGCAGGGATAGTTGACCTTTTCACAACCACCAGGCAAAACCATCTTAAAATTTGGAACAGGAGATTGTCGACCACAATCAATGCTTCCGTACCTTGTGCCCTTCTAAGCAAAGGGCCCCAATCTCACCCAATCCATCTTTGCTGACCTCCTTCTGACTTTAGTTAGCCTATTATTGTGCAGCAGGCCTAGTCACCTAAGAAAAGAATGTAACTCCAAGAACTGGTCTAACCAAAGAAGGAAAAAAACACCACCTAAGACAATGCTATCAATGCAACCTCTCTCTCCTCCAAAAGAATGTTAAGACTGCTTCTCCAGCAAAACCCCGTCTCTGATAACTTGTTGCCACAGATCGAGGGGGGAGGGGGAGACAGCCATCTCAGTTGCACAATGAAGTCAGGGCTTCCCGTGTCTAAATTTCAAGTTTTTTGCTCTATCAAGCTCAACACCTGTTGTAAATGAGTTTCTATGTTAATAATCCTAAAGTGAGGATACGAATTTAACTGGCAACATGTGATATTTATTCCATTTTTATAAGATTAAGACACATCATGCCAAGATTATTGGATGGTCCAAGAATTGACATTTAGAGAATACCTCGAAGCTTTCTAGATCTGAACTAAGCTTAAAATTTTCAAATGCAAGAAAAACAAAAGCCCAGCAAACACATCCAGTGACACACATACACTCTGCCCTTACGGTGTGCATGTGATGCAGGCTGGGAGGAACCTAGCAATCAAGTGGCTGCAGTTTCAAGTTTCCAGGGATGTGGAACCTGAAGACAGTTGCACTTGGCAAAGCTACGCTGACCTTTCTACCTATCCAAATTTGTACAGAATCAATGTCAAATAGCAGTTAATATAAAAAGCATAGTACTTACTGCTATAATCACCATATCCATAGTAGTTGTTGTAACCAGTGTAGTCATATCCTCCATAACCACCGTAACCTTGGCTGTTATATCCATAGTTGCCATAGCCTTGATTCCAATAGTTACTATATCCCTGGTTCCAGTTCTGACTGGGGCCTGCAGCACATTAATAGGTTCACTAAAGTCAGAAGATCAGCAAAGATCTTTACTTCAGGATAATTAAAAAGCAGAAAAGCGTAAGATAGAGTAAACTTAGGCTCTAGCTTACCACCACCTCTTCCACGGGCTCTTCCTGCAAATCCTCCTCTAGATCCCCACTGCTGCTGCTGCTGGTACTGTTCCTTCGACATGGCTACTTTTATTTCACACTAAAAGAGAAAAATTATGTCATTAAGCTGACTCAAGTTGCTCGAGAAGTTTATAATAACCAGAACCGCCAATGCTACTTAAATAATTGGCTACTTTGATGCTCTCCTCAAAATCAGTTTATCAATTAAATCAGCCATTAGTGCGTAAGAATAATCACTTATGATATCCAAAGTAGTGTTTGCTGGAGATACATTACTTCATTCTATTTGTCATCACGTTCTAAAACAATTCTGGT
Organism: Microcebus murinus; assembly: GCF_040939455.1. Lineage (NCBI taxonomy): Eukaryota > Metazoa > Chordata > Mammalia > Primates > Cheirogaleidae > Microcebus > Microcebus murinus. The sequence goes on along the minus strand of NC_134132.1, from coordinate 14,428,480 downwards.
AAAAGCCTAGATGAAAATTCGTTTAAAAATAACAAATGTATCCCTCTTGCTCCCCAATAAAAGCAAAAAAAAAGTGGATGAATGCCTTTGATAAATAAGAAGCCCATGAAATGTCTTTAACGCACACACATGCGAACTGATGCCTTTACAGGAAGCTAGAAGATTAAACTCCCTACGACAGCTATTGATAGTCGGCTCTGCAAGTAAACGTAGGCTTAACTTACTTTACTAAGACCAACATTGTGGTATTTCTTTTCCATTATCTTCTTCACTGGTTCTTCTTCCTTAAAGGTAATAAAGCAGAATCCACGCCTCTTATTGGTCTTGTTGTCCATGGGGAGCTCTATGGATTCCACCTGTTACCAAAAAATCAAGTTTTAATATGATAGGCACTAATAATTTGCATTTTTGTAATATTAAAAGGACAAGTTTAGTAGGTAAAAAATGCAGGAACGTATTGAGCCCTGGAGCTCTATTCAGCTAGGCCTCTCCCTCTTCATCCTAACCCTTCGAAAGGGGTTCTTCAAACGGGAACATCCACTCCCCACCTAAAGCCTCACAACTAATCACAAAAGTGAGATTCACGACATTTGCTACCTAACTCAAGGGTCACAGACTCAAATGCCCACAGAGAACAAGGAGAAAACAGTCAATTTTAAGAAAAACCAGAATTAAAATGTCTGCATTTGGGAGAAAATGAGGAGTGGGGTGGTGAGAACTACCAAAGACAGGAGAGTACATGACATGCCCTACTCAGTCTTGGAGATACCGCCACGCAGGAACGCAGTGGCAGTTCCAATGCTGCTTGGTCTTGCAAATATTTAAGAAGAGCTAGATACTCAGATTTTTGTGGACAGGAGCTCAATTCCTAAATACTAACAACAAAACATATAGTCTGTTTGAATCAAATAATAATAATAAAAAAAACCTGCAGGCTGCATCTGGGGCCTAAGGTCACACAATTCTCAACCTTACGACTCCTTCATTCATAAAAGAAGCCTCTGTACCTATTTCACTGATGAGTCCATAATCCGTCTCATTAAATTTGCACTTAAATGTGTTTAAGTTGCTATGGTGCCATACCCTATTCTTAATTCATTTCTTTCCTATCCCAAACAATTTGCTTTCTATTCTGGATCTCTTCTTCCTATCAGTTGTATTTTTCTTTCTTCTACTAACTTGATAAATTTCTGCCTGTTACATCTGGCATACCCTGTGCCTAGCTATACTTCGCATACAGTGGGCGTTCGATAAAAGAGGGGAGAAGGCAATCACCTAACCTTGAAGGCCTGCTAAGTATTTACAGTATCCTCATTCCAAAATATATCATAAAATCTGCCCTAGTAGTTTTGAAAAACCCAGTGACACTGAGTCCACTTAATGTGACAATCACATTCACCCTAATTGTGACAAACTGGGTCAAAACGTTTGTAACATACCTCACCAAAACCACCAAAGTACTCCCTTATTTTCTCTTCAGGTGTATCTGGAGAAAGGCCACCAACAAAAATTTTTTTAACCGGCTCTTTTGTTTTCATTGCTTTGGCCCTTTTAGGATCAATCACTTTCCCATTCAATTTATGTTCTTTCTGATCCATGACCTAAGGAAATTGAAGTTTTCATTTTAAATATGTCTTAAACTAAAGTTCAGACTATAAACTTACTTAAAAATAACTAGTTAAATATAGCTAATGCCAGGCCTACGTTGAATGGCTCAGGATTAAACTGTCAAGTCACATGGTGATGTAACATCAACCAACATACACCCCTGTTTAAATCTAAAGATCAGGCCAGGAGTGGTGGCTCACGCCTGTAACCCTAGCACTCTGGGAGGACTGCTTGAGCTCAGGAGTTCCAGACCAGCCTGAGCAAGACCCAAAGCCCGTCTCTACTGAAAAATTAGAAAAATTATCTGGACAACTAAAAATATATAGAAAAAATTAGCCGGGCGTGGTGGCGCATGCCTGTAGTCCCAGCTACTCAGGAGGCTGAGGCAGGAGGATCGCTTGAGCCCAGGAGTTGGAGGTTGCTGTGAGCGAGGCTGACGCCACGGCACTCTAGCCCGGGCTACAGAGTGAGACTATGTCTCAAAAAAATAAATAAATGAATAAATAAATCTAAAGATCAGTAAGGTGTGTGAGTGTCAGAGGGGACAGAGGGCGGGAATCATCACCTTTAACTGCCAGCAACATACACAAAACATGGGCTACTTCCCTTTAAGCCCAGGACCAAAATGATGATTTGGTCAAAAGTTGCTTGCCTCACAAAATTTCAAAACCTGTATTTCTGTGAACGTATTACAACACATCCTTTTAATTAGGCGTCTTTAAGTCTCAGTATTTTTCAAAGTTAACTTTAAAGTTCAGTAGAGCCTGGCACAAAAATTACGCAGAAAGCAATTCCTGAATCCGCCTCACTTCATAAAATTTATTGGCAAGAACTAGTATCCTTTCTTTCTATACTCGCAGAAGGGGAACCACCAGTGGGCAAAGTCACTGTATCACACTATCCATGTTTTAGTATTGTATATTAACTGATGAGAACACGTAACACACTACCTTATCTACACTCTCCGACTCTTTAAATAGCACAAAGCCAAAACCCCTTGATCGCCCTGTGATAGGATCTAACTTCAGAGTGCAGTCTACAACTTCACCAAATTTGGAAAAGTAGTCCTTCAGATCTTTCTTTGTAGTGTCCCAGCTAAGGCCTCCTATAAACATTTTCCTGTAAAGACAAAAAGCAATATTAAAATGCTAAAAAAAAAAAAATTTTTTTTAAATTTTACCTTAAATAACATTCATATCAATAACACACCTTTTCCAAACTGCACCAATCTACTGGGCAGTATATTAAAAGAACACCCTATTCCAGAATGTTCTGCGTATCACTGCTGCTCCTGAATAATTACAATAGTGAGCAAGCAGCAAATTAAGTCTTTCAACTTGCTAAAAAGACAAATGTATACCCAAAGTAAAAATACCGTACATTTAGTTTTTCTTAAATTACAAGTTAAATGTTAAAAACAGAATCTTAGCTTCAATTTTATCTTCCAAATCGTTATTAAACTTGTCAAAAAGCTATGAAGTCTCCAGTGATCACAGCAACCAGCATCATGTCTATGCTGAAGCTCCTTTTCTACTTTGAACAGTTTTCTCATTAACAAAATTACTTAGCACGTAAAATGGAAAATTTGGAAAATTCTGTGTCACAATTAAGTTGTGAACCAACTTTTTTGATGTGCTAAGACTCCTCAGTAAAGACAAAAGTAATCTGTAATGTAAATAATTTAGTAAAAATTATCCACTGAAGCACAACCCACTAATTCACTTTTTATTTACAGTAGAAGGATTTATTTACAGTCTATTTACAGTAGAACCTCAGTTAACCAGCAATAAAATACTGAAGCCTTTAAAAATGCTAAAAGTGGCAGGTGGTAAGTAGAAAACCACCAAGACACTTTAAGACCCCATATATATATTCAAAATAGAAAAAAAATTAAGATAAAGTCTTATGAACATTATTACAGCAAAATGCCAGCAAGCTCAGCTCTGGCAGCTGTGACCCCTTTCAAATCTGCTCCTACTGCATGTCCCTCCCCCCCACCAAAAGGGGTACCCTACACCTCACCTCCTACTCTTTAAAGTGACAGGACTGTAGATTTTTATCTTAAGAGTTAACTGTCAGAATTTGTTATGTGATGGCTCAGTATTTCACCACGAGAATAACCTCAAGCTCACTCAACATACTCTCATCTTCACAACCGAGGGCGGGTCTTGAGCAGGGATGGGGGTGTGGTCCTAACTTAAAGCTCTGCACAGAAATTAAAGGCGGCCTTTCATTAGGAAGCATCTCCTTCTTGTGGGCTTGTAGGGTATTGCCACCAAGGCCCATTCTTGTATCATGAAGCCAATTAATTGTCCCTTTACTTCTCCTCCTAGAAGATGCCTGATTAACTGAGGTGCTACTGATCTTACTCTAGTATTTTACCAGACTTGTTTTACTTCTAATGACAAAACTAACTTTTAGTGCAAAAGAAATCTTACTTTAGACATATACTGTATTTCCCATTTCAGGTTAGATTTTCAGCTTGTACAGTTGTCTACAGCTGGGCCTTTCATATATTTAATTTTCAGGACTTACTCAAAATTTCCATGCCTGAAGTAAGGCTTATAAAACCCTTTTGGTATTTTATAATCAATTTGAACATAACAAACACATCCATAATGTTTTGTGTAGGTATTTTAAATATTTACTTATTGCTAATTCCATGGAAAAATTTTGGATTGGATTATTTTCTCAATAATATACATGTTCTTTCATTTGAATAATGTGCCTTCTAAGATATAAGCCTTATTTACATAATTTGCTATTAAACACCTTATTTAACCTAAAGGTCAAGAGTACTTCCTTCACAGATGAAAGTTCATTACCAACATTCACTCTTTCAAAGGGAGGACACTATCTTTTTAGTAAGAGAACTGACTATAAAGCAATGACCTCTTGCTCAGATGTCCATGGCCAAGTTCTAGAACAGAAACAACTTCAATTAAGTTGAGATTTAACTACTGTTACCATTTCTACTATTACAGAAATTTACCATCGATAATTGAACAGTTTGAAATTATTTCAGCCTGAAAAGAACAGTTATAACATAAGCCTTATTTTAAAAAGCTGAAGTTCAAAGGTAAGAAAATTCTGTCTGACCTATTCATCAGATATATAGAGACAGAACTGGTTTTGATTTTATTTAACCAATGTTTAAATAACATAAGCAATGTTTATGCTGGGGAAGTGTCCTAAATTTAAAATTAAGAAACAAAACAATTATGAAGGAATAAAAGCGCCAAGAATGAGGCATGTTCTATTAGTATTCACAAGCCCCAAATATTTTTGACAGATAGGAAGTAGATTTTCTTAAATATTACATAAGCAGACTAATTAATCAACAGACCCAGTTAAGTGCTAAGAAACTCCTCACCTTGAACATAGTATTTATTATAGAAGTTGTTCAATGTGCCTACCTTAGAGCTGTAAAGGGTCACTGAAGACACTATCCTTCCTAAACTACTTATCAAATCCCACTTATCCAGAATATTAAGTATTCTGGTCAACTAGTTCTCAGAAAACTAGAACAAAATATTTAGTAAAAAACTTTCAGCTCCCCAACGCCTTTAAAGAAAGTAAGAAGCCATGTAATTCCACTTCCTTATAGCACTGTCCACCTTGCCTAATCTTTCCCCAATTGTTTAACCTTCAACTATTTGGAATGATTTTTTTCTAACATATCACACACTCTTCTGCCTTCTTAAACTTCAAATACAGTAGCAATGATTTAATACTCTATAGATCAGCCATCACTAATATATTATGCCAAAACAGAATGCCCACTGGGTCTTCTGAAATTAAAGAGCTATTTATTAATACACCAAGTAGTATATCTCATTTCTTCACAAGTTCTACTTTTCATTTTTGCCAGATTAATCACCAGTTGTTCCAAATTGTCTCCCTTTCTCTTTTGTGGAGTAAACAGCCAGCTCTCAAACTTTCCAAATTTCATGACAAGAGTAAATAGTCTGAGCAACAGCTTAAGTGGCTCTTTGAGACAACTGTTAATTAATATTTTGGCAGCCAGAAAGCACTCTGGCTTTTTCTTCTGCTCTAATTAAGAAAGGTTGCTGAACAACTGATAACCTGGTAGGTGAATAGGCTACAATGAAGACAAACTGTGCCAAATCCGTTCCACCTTTACTAAACAGAACATATTAACTCCATTCCATCTTTGTTCAGTAGGCACGGCGAGCTATAGCTGTGCAATACAGTGGGAGATAGGTCTGTTTACCTTAATTACGAATAAACAGACACTTAGTTCAGCCTCCCAGAATGTTGGCATGCACTATCTCATTCAAACTGAGATGGAATAATACCAATGTAACTTATCTGTATTTCCTACGACTGTATAAAGCACCAACACCTACTGTCTGTCCAGATGATCTCTGCTGCCTTGAACAGGACTCATTTGCAAACTGCTGTCACCTGCAGAGGTGCACTTTCCAGTGGAGTGGAGACAGGACTCCAGAAACATCCTAAGCAGCCAAGCTAAAACTACCAAGACTTGTTCAGGCAGCAACAAAAACGGCCCCTAACGCTGCAACGTAAGCTTAAAACCTGACCTTTAGTCATAAGTGAATAAATCCCAATTAAAATGTAGTACTTCATCTCGAGTATTTTATTAGCAAAATTTAATTTCTTAATCCTAGCTATGAAGTAAATATTCAGCACCCCAAAGGCTGAACACAGTATTCGATATAACATACCTACTCAACGGTAGAAGCCTCTGCTTTCACACTGATGTTACACAAAATTATAAAATTAAATGACGAGCATGAAGTTATACAACTCAGCGCAGTGTCAGAATTTAGGGTGTTTTGTGGGACACTATCACCTTTTAATGCAAGTAAGTTTAGAGGCAATAAAGCCAAACTGGCTAGGTTTAAATTCTACACCTATCACTTACTGACTGTATGACCCAAAGTAAAAAAATAAAATCCCGAGACTGTTTACCCATCTGTAAAGAGCCTACCTCAGATATCTGCAGTGAGGATTAAATGAGTTAATACACTTAAAGGGCACAGAACAGTCTGCCACACCCTAAGTGCCCAGTAAAAATAAGTTACTGTTTTGAAGGGGCAAAGCACAGTCTAAACATAACTTAATAAAGCAACATTTTCATTTACTCAATGGCCTTTTGCTAGCTGCACAGGATTTATAAACTTTCAGCAAAAAAGGGAAGATAAAAGGCCAAGAGGAATTTTATATAAATGGATCCTAAGATTATTTTCAATGCTGCAGGCTTGAAATAACCTAGAAATTTCATCTATTTTACATATATGCCAGTAATTTGAGTACAGAATAATTTAAAACATAAAAGGCAATAATTATGGAACAATGCCAGCCGGTGGAAATATTCCGATTTAATAATCATTTTCTCCCCCATTAATAAACTTATTTGGACTCTTGAGGTCACTAGGTTTAACACTCTGGAATCTTAGGTATTTTATTTATAGAGACTTCCCTTAGTAAGCCTTCCTGTGAAACACCTTATTCAAGGCAAAATGTTAAATACCATTATACTCCCTCCCAATTTTGGAATAGTATTCTTTAAAAAAAAAGTATTTCATAACTTTAAACACTTCCTATCAACTCATGATCTTAATTAACATGTGGCTTCATAACAAGTTCTGACAGTTTTAAAAGATACAACAGAATGTCCACCTGATACACATTTCAGGTATGAAACATAACTGATCAATCACTGTCACCTTTTAGAGTAATGTAACTCAGCACACCATTAATCCTTACTTAATTTGTCTGGTATTTTACCCATTGTAATTATCCTATTAAAATCCTAAGGATTGGTTGATGAACCATAATGAAATCTCCCCAGCACATCAGATATAATTATTTTTCTTTAGAAATTATAGATTTATTTTAGTTGTATCACTTGTTACCTATGGGGGGGTTACTTTGCAACTAAATAATATCACATGGTAGGGCATTTACTTTAGAATTTGTCAGAAAATGACCCTTGGAGGTATCTTGACAAACTTTTAAAAAGTTCAAAAAATAATCAGCCTTTTTAAGATCTGATCTGGTGTACAATACATGGAAACCACTTTTTAACTATTTAAAAGACAGACATTTAGGTGGGCCAATAAACAAATTCTCCCCCAAAATCCTTTATCGTCAATAAAAATATAAGTTCTAGTATTATTTCCCCATTATTAAAGACTAGGTATTCCTTCCCCAGCTTTCTATAAATGTTAAGATGACATCTTCAAGGTAAGTGTGAAAAAGAAATATTTTTATTCGAGACTAATGTACAATAGATCAAACATTTTCAAAGCAAGATTAATCGCTCTATATTAAATCTCATTACTGCATGCTTCAGAATAAACCTAAATGATGACTACAGAAAAGATAGCTCAGCTGAAAATACGTGACATCTACTAAACTAAAAATGGCAGTTTTAAAACATAAACTTTAAATGCTTAATCCAACATTTCCCTTTTTTTCTTCATTACAAGGAAGCATGACATCTTGTATTTTTACTTTTTAAATAAAACTCTCAATCAGCTTTATAAGGTAAACTCCCATTTACCTAGAGGTTAAGGAATGGTGTTTCCTTAACCTAGAGGTTAAGGTTCTGGTTAACTGAGATTACTACAAATTAACAATTTATTTTCTATAATCAGAAAATAATTCACCTTTCTTAATTTTTAGAATCTTTCAACGCTTTAAGATCACATTACTTTTTAAAAATATAAGGGAAAATTTGCAGGAGATTCATCCCATGACATTGTCTGTTGGTTGCTTCTTGAGAGCATCTGCTCATAATCTCACCCGTCTTACTCGTAAAACTAAAGGGAGAGAGAGATTTCCTAGCTCTGTGGTAGTCTGAAGTCTAGATAAGCAGGAGTTTACAGTGCAAGACCGGATGCTTAAAGCTACCAATCTTGATTATTGGCCAAACACACTGCCAGTAAGTAGTCTGGCAAGTCTTCCCTCCCCACCCCCATTCTTAAATACCTAGCTCCAACATATAATATACTCCAGAAACTAAAACATGCTTACCTTTACTCCACAGGAGTAAATCACTGGCAGTATCAACTATTAGGGCACTGGATAAATACACACAAGCTATGAAAGCAGGCTATGCAGGCAATCTTCCTGTGGTGAGCACTGATTCCAACACACAGTCAGCAAACCAAGTAACAAACACGGTGTATTACCTGAAACCACACTGTTGGAAGTGAAGCAACAGAAAGAGACCCCCCGCTTCTAGCATCCAGTTCACAGTGCCCTATCTACTAAAACGGTGAAGCAGAACTAAAGTCAAATCAAACTGGGACTAACACAAGTTACGCTTCGCTCCATTTGTGGATCTGCACACTCCTGAGGTGCGCAGATTTAAGTGGAATGGGGAAAAAGGTTGTTATTCTACTCCTTTTTAAATGCTTTCAAGCATGGTGTGCATTATCACTTGAAGGCTAAAACTAATCATCCTTCTGGTTGGCCATAAAGCACAAACTGAAACAGACTCAAAATGTTTTTATTTAAGACAAGTATGTCTATCTCAAAAAACCCTGAAAAACTTAAATGGCACGGTCCAATTCCAAACTTAGAAGGACAGATGATTTTTAGTATTTTTCATAACAGAGGACAATTTAAAATGAAATAAACAGTCCTTCTTTAAATGTTCATCATCAAGATTCGGGGGGCATCAATTTCTGCAATGTTAACCCTGGAAACCTGTCAAAGGTTCCAAAGAATGCTAACAATATTCTAAACTTTACTATTTAAATAAACCCAACTTTACTGTATCAAAGGCCAGTAATTTGGCATGAGACTGCTCTAGAAGTAATTGTTTCACAAAGCAAACAATGTTCAGATTGCTCCAGAACACTAGAGTATAGATTATAATCGCAAATATTTAAAACAAAAAAAATGTGAGCCCATACTTTTAAGATTAGACAGGAGACAACCTACAGCAAAATTCACAGAATCCCCATATAGGAAGAATCAAACTTGCGTCTATACGCTAGTAGTCATGAGACCAGATCTACTGTCCTGTTAGAGAAGCACTGCTGTACTTTGGCTTATTAAGTGAATGGGACTAGTTTGCTTCCTACTCAATCCAATGCAGGAAAGTCAATGTACCTACCTTGCAAAATTATCTGATCACTAACATTCTAGTTTCCCGCTAATTCTTTAAATTTTAAAAACACTGCACCCAGGGAGCTTGCTACATGGCCAGACACTAAAATTTTAAAGTACCTACCCCAAAAGAACTGTAGCACTGCAGAGAATAGAATGAATTCACACCACAAAGCAAAATGGGAACTTCCAATGCAATTGCTTAGAAATAAAAACTAGGGATGTTAATGCTGGAAAGAGTAAATCGAGATGAACTCAGGAAGGCATTTTACTATGGAAATAAATACTTATTCTAAAGCACCAAGGTATACTGTAGAAACATTCAGAAGTATAAAAGGAATGCATTCCTAAAAACAACTATCCATTTCTTTACATGCAAAAGGAAAAACTGTCTAAAACAAATTACTAAAGTACTTTAGGATAAAATTATAATCACTTTATTCTCAAATAAGACCTGTAGAAGGAAATGCACCTAGAATTGTTTAAGAAGTTAAATTTAGATGATTTCACATCTACTAACCAGTCTTATCCTCACTATTGAGACTATCTTATAAAACTGTCACCCCAAATCCCTCAAAATGAGAGGCAGGGAAAGGAATTGGAGTGGCAAGTGCAGACACCAACAAGATTTAAGGTTTTGAAGTGTTGTTTTTTTTCCCCAAAAAAGGAAAACAGTTATCTGGAATAAGATAAACTGCATGACTGGGCAGTTAAAAATGTCAAATATTAGACCTTAAAAATGAGAACTACGTTTTTTATAACTGTAACTTAAAATGAACCTAAGTAAAATCTTATTTTCAGTGAATGGCAATTGGTCATAATCTAAAATGTTCATTAACTGTGAACATTTGTTCTTTTCTGATTAAGAGGTCACCCATAAAAGTTGTAAAATTATAGTCTTAGGTAGCAAGGCAAGTATAATTATTTTAAGAGTCAAAACAATTTCCTTAATAAAAGTTTATGTCATTCCTAATTACTCAAAACAGTTACTTACGTAAGAGTCAAAATATGTAATGGAGAAAGAGGTACAGTTATAGTTTAATCTTAATGTGCCATTATCCACTAGCAATGAAACTGAACTGTCAGGGCCTACTAGTCACCAATTGGAACAATGTTCATCTAAACATCTGTATTCTATAGGTCAAACTCTGACCCCAGTCAATCTTTTATCCTTTTTGTTTTCCTTTTGCCTATTATCTCCAATCTACTTTTTCTCCAATCTAAAACTGGACGGATTTCAGAGGATGAGAGTAAGTAAATCTTTTGTAAAATCTGAATGTTATACCAAACGGGCTCCTAGGATTTGAACACAGAATGTAGTCTGTGCAGATGTAAGGCAACTATCTGCAAATTACTGGCCTTCTCATCTCCAGTGTTGGTGGATACAAAGCCCTGAAAATTCAAATATGATCCTAAAACCAGAAAGACTGACATATAGGGGAAGGGAAAGGATGCATAAAAAGAATACTCAACCTACCAGCCTCCAAAGAGAAGTCATGCAATTTTGAATACATGTCAACCAACTGTAATTAATAGTCCAGCCAAATCACACTGAAAATAAAAAATCTGGTAAGAGCTGTAGTGGACAGCCACATTAGCCCACCTCTGAATGGTACATATCCAATTCTTATTAAAGGTGTATTTACAAATATGGTTGGTGCTAAAAAGAAACATTTTTGCATAATACACACAGTACTACTTTAAAGAACTGTTTTACTTTTGACATTGCCAGCATATTTCAGTATAACATGCAAGACACTTTAAACACACAATATTTCGTATCAAGTAGTCTTAATGTTTACTATTAAACTTAAGAATTCCAAGAAAAATATTTTTCATCTTAACATATGGGAAAATTACAGTATTTCTTCTTGCCCAGATATAAAAATATCATTACGAATGATATTTAGCTTAAATTGGCCAAACGGCAATTACATGCATTACCACAGACCAAATACCATGTAATGGCATCAATTTTGCCCAAAGATTACACACGACGTCTAGAAAGCTTCTATACCCCAGGTACAAGACATCCTACTGTACTGACGTCTAGAATTTCCTGGGGATCAATGGGCAACTAGCCAATACACAGCCTCTGCATGTTATGACTACTGAAACCTTTATAATACAGAAATAAAATGTAAAAGTTTTACCATTCTTCCCGCTGTGCCGTCGCTGCTTCAGAGTGTCGTGGGGAGGAGTTTGAATGGCTAGGGAATTAACAACCGGTACAGCAACCAATCAAAATTCTAGTTTTAGTTTTTGACATTGTTAGGGTTAAAAACTTTAATTCATTTACACTTCAGTTCAACAGTAGGTAACTACAAAGGCAGCTGCTTTGGTGATTTGAAAACTCAGGGCTGATTGAAAGCCTGCCCCAAACAGCAAGTTTTATGCAATTAATCATTTTGGTGCCTCTGTCCAAAGAACAGATTTCAGAAAACAAAAACCAAAATGGCTTTAAAGTTTCCAAATATTAAACATATTCCTTTCTCAAATTAAGCTACATACACTTTTCAAGATTAGTTCTTGTTTCATTCATAAAAGTTCGTTTCCCCTCTCACCTCCACTCCCCCAAAGCCAGTACAATCAGCAAAACTGCCTGACAAGAGTCTGCCTGGGCTGGGATTGTTAAATTCTATATTCCAAAGAGCTCTCCACCCTCCTTCCCCCCCCCTCCCCAAATCCTGTGCTCTTTCCAGCAAAGAAAACTGTGTTTTCTAATACTGGGTTAATTTTACCTTCCACCAACACCTTCCTCGTTATAGTGAGAAAAATTCGCACACACACACACCCATTACAAAAAGGAATGGAAGTGTCAACCTAAGATCAGTCAATAACGGGCGTTAGGAAAAATCCAACGAAGAACCCCGATTTTAGTCCCCCCTGCTAACTCCCATGTATTATGCTCCCGCTCTCAAAGGCTGCATCATTTCAATGTATTTCATGCAGCCTTAGACAGTACATGCAACTGCTACTCCAACTAGAGGAAGCAAGTTAGTACTCAAAAACCTGCAAAATAGAAAAAAATTATCCCATGGCACGTTACAGGATTTGTTCCCGTTAGGAAAGAAAGGGCGGGGTGGGGCCTCCTTTTAAGTGGGTGAGAGAGGGCGGGAAGGAGAAATCAAAAGGGCCCAAAAAAAAAAAAAGGAGCCTGGACACCAGAAAATGAGTAGAATGGGGGCCAAAAAAAAAAAAAAAAAAGCAAGGCGTACAGAAAGCGTTAAGGTAAGAGCGCGATCTGCGCAAAACGTCTGGGGGAACCCCCCACCCCCATAGCGCAGGGCGCGAAAAGGGTGCGCGGTTAGAATAACCGGCGGGGCGGGGCAGGGGCAGGGGCAGGGGCAGGGCGGAGGTGCGGGCCCCGCCGGCCGGGAACTCCACGGGAGCCCGCCGGGCAGAGCAGGCGCACCAGCCACCAGCACGCTCCGGCTGCGCTCCAGGCCGGGCCCGCAGGCCTCACCGGGCCCGCAGGCCTCACGCGAGCGGGCGAGCGAGCGAGCCACCCATCGTGCGTGCATGCATGCATACATTCGTGCAAGCAACCAAGCAAGCAATGCACGCACGCACGCCGCCGGGGCAGACGGCCCAAGTCCCGGGGCGAAACTTAACGACACCCCAAAACAACAGCAGCAGCAGCAGCAGCAGCAGCGCCTGAAAAACACTTGGCCTGCAAAAAAAAAAAAAAAAAAAAAAGGCAAAAGCAGGCGGCGCGGGAAACAAGAGTCCCGGAAGGACAAGCCTCCGCGGACACCCCCCCCTCCGCCCAAAAAAAAAAAAAAAAAAAAACCCATGTGCTTGCTTATCATCATCGTATCGGGACGGTGCAAGAGCAACGAGCAAAAGGACAAACAGAAAAAAAGAAAAAACCCTTAGCCATCCACACGGAAAGGCTTTCGTATAGCTTGTTTGCATTTTTTTTTTTTTTTTTTGCGCAGGACTTTTTTTGGGGGGGGGGCAGCAGAGGGGAAAAGGGAGCCAAAAAAAAAAAAAGAAAAACAACAACGATGCACCCCCCCCCCCAACGCTTCTCCACGCTCTGCAGGCGGGAAAAGGAAAGGAAAAAAAAAAAAAAAAAAAAAGACACGGGGCGGCCCGGGCGCGGGAGGCGGAGGGCGGGCCGGGCGCCGCGCGGTGACGGCGGAAGGAGGGCCCGCGCGCGGTGGGGGAGGGGGCGGCGGCGGGCCGGGCAGCGCTGCGGGCCCCGGGGAGCCCGGCCGGCGGCGCGGGGAGGCCGCCCGGGGGCCCGGCGGGGGGAGGGGAGGAGGAGGAAGAGGAGGAGGAGGAGGATGGGACGAGCCGGGCCTCGCTCTCCTCCCGGGCCGCCCCTTACTCACCCTTCGTCCTCCTCGTTCTTGCTGGCGTCGATCTTCGCCCCTTCCGACTCGGCGCTGCCGCCCTCCGCGCCGCCGCCGGCCGCCGCGCCGCCGCCGCCGCCCCCGGTCCCGGCGCCGCTTCCCGCCGCCGCCGCCGCTGCCCCCTGCGCCGCCGCCGCCGCCATGGCTCCCTCCTGCTCGCCCGCCGGGCCGCCCGCCGCCGCCGCCGCCGCCGCCCCGTCCCCGCCGAACTGCTCCTCCGACATCGCGCTACCGCCGCCGCCGCCGCCGCCGCCGCCGCGAACCGAAACCAGCAGCGAAGGGATCCCCGCCGCCGCCGCCGCCGCCGCCGCCGCCGCGCGCCCGCGCCCGCTCGCCAAGCACCACGCCGCACCGCAGGACACGGACGGCGCGCGCGCGGCTGCCCAGCCTCCTGCGCCTCTGCCCGGCCGCTGCCCGCCTCGCCTCCCGCTCCCGCGCGGCGCACGCTCCCGCTCTCGCCCGCGAAGAGGAACCAGGAAAAAAAAGCAGCAGCAGCAGCGGCGGCCGCGCTCGCCTCCTCCTCGCTTTAATGGCGCCGCCGCGGACCACCTAAAATGGCCGACGGAAGAACGGCGCGTCCCGGTCACGTGACGCGAGAGCGCGCCCTTTGCGCCTCCCCCGCCCCCCGCCCCCTCCCGCGCTCGCTCGCTCGCTCTCTCTCTCTCTGGTCTCCCGCTAGTTTTGTTTCCCCCCCCGCCCCCCTCCTCCTTCCTCCTGGGTCCCGCCCTCTCGCTGCCTTTTATACCTTCCTCTCTCACGCGCAGCGCCGCACGGCGTGGCGTGGCGTAGCGTAGCGGGGGGGGGGGTGGGGGGGCTTTTAAGAGGAACCGGAAGTGACGCGCGATGCGACGGCCCGCGCGGGGACCATGGAGAACAAGGAGCGCCGTTTGGAAGGCGCAGCTAGAGGGGCCGCTTCCTCTGGCCCCGCCCTTACAGCGGGGGATGCTGGGAGTCCGGTCGCTCTCTTCCCATCGCGCGCCGCCGCCGCCGCCGCCTCAGGAGCGAGCGGGCGGGAAGGAGGCTACGTCAGGCCCCGGCTGTGGTGGCGCCTCCCCGAAGGCGGCGTCGCGGGGAGGAGCGGCAGGCTCGCTCCGCGGCCTCCTGAGGCGGGAAGCGCCGCGTCCCCGGCTCTGTCGCCGCCAGGACCGGGTGACATTGCGCTTCCCCGTCCGAGCCGCGCGGGCTGCCCGAGGCCGCCCGTGACGACGGCTTCTTTTTCTCTTCAGATTTGTTTTTCCACGGAGGGTTTTTTTTTTCCCCCCTTTATATATATATTTTTTCTAATTTTATAACTTAAAAATTTTTTTTTTCTTCATGTCTTTATTTTTGAGAATTTTATCTTCCTATCTTTAAAGCATTTAAAGTATTTTTTAAAGTTCTGTCACGTAGGGTCTTTGCCTCCCTGCTTTTCCGCTTGAAGTTTTTTTGTTTTTTTTCTTGTCAAAAGAAGCATATTTTAAGGAACGGATTGGTTTTCGCTTTGGTGGGGTCCTCTGAGGACCCTAAAAAAAAAAAAAAAAACCTACCACGACCTTTTTTTAAAAATTGCCCAAGCTGGACTTCCCTTTTGGACGAAAAATAATTTAAAAAATAAGAAGAAGAAGAAGAAAAAAATTTTAAAAAAAAGAAATTGTCAAGTGTTGCATCAACCAACGGTTCGCTTAGCGTTTATTTTGTTTTATTTTTTTTTTAGTGCTTGTCCTGAATAGAAGATATAAATGCGGTGCATCATTTCTTTACGAGGTTTCTGAGTTTGCTGTGTTGAGGATTTGGTTTTCTGGGTTGGTTTTTTTTTTTAATTTTTTATATACTTTTATTTATATATTTTTTGGACACCGTAACCAACAGTGGTAAGGTGTTTTTTTTTTGCTTTTTGGGGTTTTTTTTTTGTTTTGTTTTTTTAGAGCACTGTTAGACACTTCATGGAGTAAAACAGAAAAAAATTAATTCTTTAATGTGCCTGCTAGAAATCATAAATGCCTTGACTAGAAACTGGATCCTTCGGGCTTTGGGATTGGCTGCTTCCTGCAGTATTCCTAGAAGAATGTGGAGTTTCCAGGTACTGTTGCAGTCGACACGTAATCGTTTGCCTGTTTAGTAATTTGGCACTGGGGAAACAAAGGCCAATTTGCAAAAAAAAGAAGAAAAAAAAAAAAGCAAAGAACTCTTTCTAAGAGTTATCTGTTTTCCACTATGTTAGTTAAATTAATTCGTATTCGGTGGACACTAGGAAGAAATCTCTCCAAGGAAGACGAAATGGCTGGTTTCGTATCAATCGTGGTGGCTGAATTTAGACATTGCAGAATAATTAAACCCAGGAATACAAGTCAAATTCTGAAAATTCCTTTGCATCTTTTCTGCCTTAAAGAGAGGATGACTCTGTGCTTTGTTTTGATGTTAAGATGTGCAATATGCCCACATTTTTCAATAACAGTTGACTTTCCCAAAACATTCGTTTTGATTCACAGGTAGCCCAGTAGCTTCTGGAATTCTTGGGATTGACATGAAAAAATTCCACACAACCTAGGAATGATTTTTCGAGCTAACACCTTTATACGCTGCATGAGTATGTATGAGGCTGTGTCACTCATAATCCTTCATGTTATGGTCCAGATTTCTGTATCATGTCCTCCTGCATCCACCATACGTTCCTCTTAGAACTCACCGCAATCCTGCTACTTTTACTCTTCCTCCTCTGCCTAGTACGCTCCTATCCATTATTCAAAACTCCAATCAAATCTTAGTATTTATGTGAAGTCTTTCCAGACTTGTGGAGGCAGAATTAATCATCGCTTCTCACAACCCTCTCTCTTTACCTGTGTTTTGTTTTGTTTTTGTTTTGTTTTTTTGAGACAGAGTCTCACTCTGTTGCCTGAGCTAGAGTGAGTGCCTTGGCATCAGCCTCGCTCACAGCAACCTCAAACTCCTGGGCTCAAGCGATCCTCCTGCCTCAGCCTCCCGAGTAGCTGGGACTATAGGCATGCTCCACCACGCCCGGCTGAATTTTTCTATGTATTTTTTTTTAGTTGGCCAATTAATTTCTTTCTGTCTTTAGTAGAGACGGGGTCTCGCTCTTGCTCAGGCTGGTCTCGAACTCCTGACCTCGAGCGATCCTCCCGCCTCGGCCTCCCAGAGTGCTAGGATTACAGGTGTGAGCCACTGCACCTGGCCTACAGAAATAAAATTTAAAAAAAAAATAAATAGATTTTAGCATATCCAGGGTATAATGTTAAAAAGGAAAAAAAAATAGAGTACCTATTTCATTTGGCAATCTACAATAAACCATGCTGGAAGAAGCAGCAGGACGGACTCATTTCCTATTCAAAGTACACATACTTGAGCTGTTTCTACAACCATATTAAACAACCTTTTTTTCCCAAAAGGTGGTTAAAAATAAATAAACCTATAACCTGTCTGGGCCCGTTTACTCACTTGCAGAACACCACTCAGAATTTTAGCATTTTTGCGAGGGGAAAGTTAGCTTGTGATTTTTAGGTGACATGACCAGTGAACATTTCTCTTTCATTACTCTTGGTTGTCAGGAAGCTCTCGCTTTCCTCAGAAAATAGAAACTCCATCAACTCAACAGAAAAACAAAGTCTACCTACCGAAGACTCAGTTCTGCTTCATCACAAGGATGTCAATAGTACACATTTTTGATGCAATTAAGGAAAATCCAGCTCACATAGGATTCAAACGAACCTGAGTATGGTGGTGCACACCTGTAGTCACACCTACTTGGGAGGCTGAGGCAGGAGGATCCCTTGAGCCCAGGAGTCTGGGTCCAGCATTGCACCACTGGCTTTGAAGATGAAGGGCCAGGTGCCAAAGAATGCATGTGACCTCCAGAGCTGGAAAAAGTAAGGAAAGAAAGTCTCCTCTTGGCTGGGCACGGTGGCTCCTATCATCCTAGCACTCTGGGAGGCCCAGGTGGGAGGATCCTTTGAGCTCAGGAGTTCAGAACCAGCCTGAGCAAGAGCGAGACCCCATCTCTACTAAAAACAGAAAGAAAATTACTTGGACAGCTAAAAATATATAGAAAAAATGAGCCGGGCGTGGTGGTGCGTGCCTGTAGTCCCAGCTACTCGGGAGGAGGCTGAGGCAGGAGGATTGCTGGAGCCCAGGAGTTGGAGGTTGCTGTGAGCGAGGCTGACCGCAGGGCACTCTAGCCCGGGCAACAGAGTGAAACACTGTCTCCAGAAAAAAAAAAAAGAAGTCTCCCCAAAAGGAATGCAGCACCATTGACAATTTAGCACCGTGGTAAGACTTCCAGGACTGCAAAGTCATAAATTTATTTTATTCTAAGCCACTAAATTTGCAGTGATTTGTTGCAGCAGCAATAGGAATCTGGCCCATCTAACTTCTGTAGAGATGAGTCTTTGCTTGTCTAAATAACCTGTAGTGACCCCTTCTGAAATACTTGCTTTGCAGAGCAGTTGCCGATTGTATCACCTCTCATTTCATTGCTTCTATTTTTATTTTTTTAATTTTTATTTTACTTTTTTTTTTTTCCTAGAGTCTCACTTCTGCTGCCCAGCCTAGAGTGCCGTGGCATCAGCCTACCTCACAGCAGCCTCCAACTCCTGGGCTCCAGCGATCCTCCTGCCTCAGCCTCCAGAGTAGCTGGGACTACACCCATGCCCGGCTAATTTTTTCTATACACTTTTAGTTGCCCAGCTAATTTCTTTCTATTTTTAGTAGAGACGGGGTCTCGGTCTTGCTCAGGCTGGTCTCAAACTCCTGACCATGAGCGATCCTCCCGCCTCAGCCTCCCAGAGTGATAGGATTACAGGCGTGAGCCACCGTGCCCGGCTAGAAGCCAAGTTTTTAAGTAGGTAAGAGGAGGTGGGGTCTGGTGCACAAGATGAACTAGACACAGCTCATCTGTTCTATAGGAAGGAAGCTTGCATGACTACCAGGGTAGGTCAGTTAGGAGGTTTGGTGATAAACACAGTTCGTTCTGATTCCTTTTATTTTTCCCAATCATTCAGGAAGTCTGTCATTAGCTTAGAGGGTGGACAGAAGATTTAAGGATATTAGGGGAGGTGGAAGAAGAAATTCACTAGGCCCAGGAAATCCAAGACTTCAACAAAAATGTTGATCGGGACAGAACCCACACAGACCTTTGCTGAATACTATTCGAGATGTATAATACTCCGAAGAACTCACAGCCACTTCCGCCAGAAACTTATGGCAGGATGTCACCTATTGAACTTCTTTGGGTGTGGTCACTGAAGCAATTACAGTCTGTATTCTTATTTATTCAACGCACTCCCATTTCTATTGATCTTGAGAACTGATGAGAAATCCTGGGAGGAAATACTTTTTTGAGTCCTCCGTCTAGCTGTGACTCCCTCATCTGAACTGTCCCCCCAGCCAGGTGCGGTCCCTTGCATTTACGTCACCTCCCTTGCCATGACCAAGGCCAGCAGTGCACACCCGACCTAAGGTGGGCAATTGGATTTTCTCTCCTGGAACTCTGAAACGGGGAGACTGGCTCTCTAAGCAGTTGGCCAGAGGTGCTGGGGCTGGGAGGAACTGTTAAAGAACTGAGCAGCATTTTTTTGTTGTTTTTTTGTGGGGTTTTTTTTGGTTTTTTTTGAGACAGAGTCTCACTCTGTCGCCCAAGCTAGAGTGAGTGCCGTGGTGTCAGTCTAGCTCACAGCAACCTCAGACTCCTGGGCTTAAGCAATCCTCCTGCCTCAGCCTCCTCCCGAGAAGCTGGGACTACAGGCATGCACCACTATGCCCGGCTCATTTTTTCTATATATATTAGTTGGCCAATTAATTTCTTTCTATTTATAGTAGAGACGGGGTCTCGCTCTTGCTCAGGCTGGTTTCAAACTCCTGACCTCGAGCGATCCTCCCACCTCGGCCTCCCAGAGTGCTAGGATGACAGGCGTGAGCCACTGCGCCCGGCCCTGAGCAGCGTTTTGCACCACGGGAATCAGAGAAGCTGAGAACATAGGTGTGAGGGCTGGCAGTGAGGGGAGAGAGAAACACAAACAGGTAGATGCATAGAAAGAACCAGGGACGAGAGTCCACGGGGTCCTGACAAGATGCACTTGGTATCTGCCTTGATTCTTGGTTCTTGATGACATTCCAGTCCCCGACTTGTGTCCTCAGCTGAACTTCCTCCCTTGGATTATACGAAATGCTCCAGTTCCCCTGGATTCACTTTTTTTTTTTTTAAGACAAGAGTCTCACCCTGTCACCCGGGCTAGAGTGCCGTGGCGTCAGCCTCGCTCACAGCAACCTCAGACTCCTGGGCTCAAGCGACCCTCCTGCCTCAGCCTCCCGAGTAGCTGGGACTACAGGCATGCGCCACCACGCCCGGCTCATTTTTTTTGTATGTATTTTCAGTTGGCCAATTAATTTGTTTCCATTTTTAGTAGAGACGGGGTCTCCCTCTTGCTCAGGCTGGTCCTGACCTCCAGCGATCCTCCTGCCTCCGTCTCCCACGGTGCTAGGATTACAGGAGAGACCCACTGCCCCGACCTGGATTCACTTTCTACATGAGGATATCCGAGTCGATTTCTGTTACTTATAACTCAAAGAACCTTGATCAAGAGATTTATCAAATGCTGCACAGAAATCAGGATATTCTGAGTCTATAGCATTTGCTAATCTACAATAACCATTTCTGTCAGGGAAAAAAAAACAAAAGACAGGAGGCTGGATGATTTAGTGACTCAATCAAGACTCTTGGGAGACTTGAAAAGAAAAAGACCGTGGTCACTATATTCTTACAATACAGCTTTAATTTTTTTTAATCAATCATTAAAAAGTCTTGGCTGAGCACAGTGGCTCAGGCCTGTGAGCCTAGCACTCTGGGAGGCCAAGGCAGGCAGATCGCTCAAGGTCAGGAGTTGGACACCAGCCTGAGCAAGAGCGAGACCCCGTCTCTACTATAAATAGAAAGAAATTAATTGGCCAACTAAAAACATATGTACAAAAAATGAGCCGGGCCGGGCACGGTGGCTCACGCCTGTCATCCTAGCACTCTGGGAGGCCCAGGCGGGTGGATTGCTCGAGGTCAGAAGTTCGAGACCAGCATGAACAAGAGCGAGACCCCATCTCTACTATAAATAGAAAGAAATTAATTGGCCAACTAATATACATAGAAAAAATTAGCCAGGCATGGTGGCGCATGCCTGTAGTCCCAGCTACTGGGGAGGCTGAGGCAGGAGGATCACTTGAGCTGGGGAGTTGGAGGTTGCTGTGAGCGAGGCTGACACCCGTCACTCTAGCCGGGGCAGCAGAGTGAGAAATCGGGGAACTAGACCTTGGTCTCCCGTAGGCCTACTGAGATACTGCCACCCAGGGGGCTGTCCTTGGGAGGCTGCCCAGCCCCTGCCTGCCCCACCCTGCCCCTGCGCTTTGGCCTTGCTGACGGGAAGACCTCAGAACTGAAACTGACAGAAGACAGCTCAACAACCTCAGAGTCATTTTCAGGAAGTAAGAGAAGAGCACCAGGGGACCTCAGCTATGCCCACAGCTTCAAATACTGCCTCATATGGACAACTTTCAAGCCTCAGGTTTCTTGTCTGTTATTTTCTGTCATTTCCAGTGTCTTCTACCATATCTGGGCTTACATCATCTGGAATTCCCTCCTTTCCTTCAACATTTAACTTGCAGCCTTCTTTTTTTTTTTTTTTTTTTTTTTTTTGAAACAGAGTCTCACTCTGTTGCCCAGGCTAGAGTGAGTGCCGTGGCTTCAGCCTCGCTCACAGCAACCTCAGACTCCTGGGCTCTAGCAATCCTCCTACCTCAGCCTCCTCCCGAGTAGCTGGGACTACAGGCATGCGCCACCATGCTTGGCTCATTTTTTCTATATATTTTTAGTTGTCGAATTAATTTCTTTCTATTTTTAGTAGAGACGGGGTCTCGCTCTTGCTCAGGCTGGTTTGGAACTCCTGACGTGGAGTGATCCTCCCACCTCGGCCTCCCAGAGTGCCAGGATGACAGGCGAGAGCCACTGCACCCAGCCTAAAGCCTTCTTGATGTTCAGCATGTTTCTGGAAAAATCTGTTTTCCTCTATTCCTTTAGGGGCCCACTCTATCCCTAGCCAAGATTATCCAAAGATTATGATTCAGGAAACCAAATTCTCTGCAGCTAAACGTCTACATACCATATCATTCTTCTTCCTTTCCATTGCCAACTGTCTTTTTTGTTTTGTTTTGTTTGAGACAGAGTGTCACTCCATTGCCCAGGCTAGAGTGAGTGCCATGGCATCAGCCTCGCTCACAGCAACCTCCAACTCCTGGGCTCAAGCGATCCTCCTGCCTCAGCCTCCTCCCGAGTAGCTGGGAGTACAGACATGCACCACTGTGCCCAGCTAATTTTTTCTATTTTTAGTTGTTTGGCTAATTTCTTTCTATTTCTAGTAGAGACAGGGTCTCCCTCTTGCTCAGGCTGGTCCCGAACTCCGGACCTCGAGCGATCCTCCCGTCTTGGCCTCCCCGAGTGCTGGGATGACAGGCGTGAGCCACCGCGCCCGGCCTCTCCATTGCCAACTCTGTGTTGAAAATGCAGTTTGTGCGCCCAAGTACTTCATCTTGTGACCCAGGATGTCAAAATCCCTTAATATATATATCCCAGGTCTCTTCCACAAGGGAGGGAGGGTGGCCATCCCCATAAATGAGTAGAAGTGGATGACGACTGTCAAGTTGGATGAAACTGTAGGCCATGTGTCACTTTCGGGCAAGATGCTCAGGGAAGACAGTGTACCTCTGCGTGGCCCACGACAAGGACCGGGGCTGCCTCTGTGCTCTTGCTCAGGAAGTGGGCAAACCTCGTGCATCCACGCTCAGCTCACTGTGGCCTCGTGTGCAGCAAGATAGGCTCAGCATGTAGTCAACAGCCCGTCCCTTCCTTCTGGGTCTAGAGACTCTGTCTACCACTGTGCTATTTTATTTGCTACTGTATTCTTATTTTTACTGTAATAATTTTCTGCTGTTTTATGATAGTCTTAGAAAAAAATGATACAATATATTTTCACTATATATATATATTTTTTTTTTTTGAGACACAGTCTCACTCTGTAGTCCTGGCTAGAGTGCCGTGGCGTCAGCCTCACTCACAGCAACCTCAGACTCCTGGGCCCAAGCAATCCTCCTGCCTCAGCCTCCCCAGTAGCTGGGACTACAGGCATGCGCCATGCCCGGCTCATTTTTTTTTTTTTTTTATCTATTTTTAGTTGTTTTGGCTAATTTCTTTCTATTTTTAGTAGAGACAGGGTCTTGCTTTTGCTCAGGCTGGTCTTAAACTCCTGAGCTCAAGCAATCCTCCCGCCTCGGCCTCCCAGAGTGCTAGGATTACGGGCGTGAGCCACCACGCCTGGCCACTGTGTTATTTTATTTGGTACTATTTTCTTATTTTTACTTTAATAATTTTCTGCTGTTTTATAATAGTCTTAGGAAAAAAATAATGCAATAATTTAAAAATATACAAGTACGTACATTTATTTATTTGCCACAGAAAAATGACCCGGGCATGGTGGTGCATGCCTGTAGTCCCAGCTACTCAGGAGGAGGCTGAGGCAGGAGGATCGCTTGAGCCCAGGAGTTGGAGGTTGCTGTGAGCGAGGCTGACGCCACGGCACTCACTCTAGCCTGGGCGACAGAGTGGGACTCTGTCTCAAAAAAAAAAACTATGTTGGTATCTCAGACACTGCACAAGGATTGGAAAGGCACACTTGGGGACTCTCATCCAGGAAGTTATTTGCAAGATCAGAGCAGAACTGGATGCATGAAGACGCCTGTCCCCGCTAACTGCTGCCCTGCTACGCACAGCTGCTGCTGCTTTGGACGTTGACACCGTCCATTGGAAACTCCGGCTGCTGCTGCTAGAAGCCTCGCTCCTGCTGCAAAGCTGCCACCCCCACCGGCATCGGTTCCAGAAAATCCCTGCTCCTCTGATTTTGTTTTTTTCTTTTTTTTTTTTTTTGAGACAGAGTCTCATTTCGTTGCCCGGGCTAGAGTGAGTGCCGTGGATTCAGCCTCGCTCACAGCAACCTCCAACTCCTGGGCTCAAGTGATCCTCCTGCCTCAGCCTCCTCCCGAGTAGCTGGGACTACAGGCATGCGCCACCATGCCCAGCTCATTTTTTCCATATATATATATATATTTTTTTTTAGTTAACCAATTAATTTCTTTCTATTTATAGTAGAGACGGGGTCTCACTCTGGCTCAGCCTGGTCTTGAACTCCTGACCTTGAGCGATCCTCCAGACTCAGCCTCCCAGAGTGCTTATTTTTGCTTTCTTATTGTGACTTTGTACCAGTTGACAGGCCTGTCCCCGCCCCCTCCCGATCCCCTCCTTCTCTCTCCCCTCCCCAGTCTCTGGTAACTACTGTTCTATTCTCTAATTCTGCAAGATCAACTTTTTTAGATTCCACATGTGAGTGCGAACATGTGGTCTTTGTCTTTCTGAGTCTAGCATACTTCACTTAACATAATGTCCTCTAGGTTCATTCAGGTTGCTCCAAATGACAGAACTTTCTTCTTTTTTAAGGCTGAATAGTATTCCATTGTGTATATATACATCACACTTTCTCTCTTTTTTTTTTAGTTGGCCAATTAATTTCTTTCTTTTTTTTTTAGACAGTCTGACTCTGTTGCCCGGGCTAGAGTGCCGTGGTGTCAGCCTCGCTCACAGCAACCTCCAACTCCTGGGCTCACGCGATCCTCCTGCCTCAGCCTCCCGAGTAGCTGGGACTACAGGCATGCGCTGCCATGCCTGGCTAATTTTTTTGTATATATTTTTAGTTGAGCAATTAATTTCTTTCTATTTATAGTAGAGATGGCGTCTCGCTCTTGCTAAGGCTGGTTTCGAACTCCTGACCTCGAGTGATCCTCCCGCCTCGGCCTCCCAAGAGCTAGGATTACAGGTGTGAGCCACCGCGCCCGGCCAACATGATACTTTCTTTATCCATTCATCTGTCAGTGGACAAGTAGGTTGGTTCCACACCTTGACTATTTTGAATAATGCTGCAGTAAACATGGGAGTCCCTTTAAGAAAGTGATTTCCTTTGGAAATATACCCAGTAGAGGGATTGTTGGATCATAGGATAGTTCTATTTTTAATTTTTTGAGGAACTTCCCTACTACTGCTTTCCATAATGGGTGTCCTGGTTTACACTCTGGCCGGGCGCGGTGGCTCACACCTGTAATCCTAGCACTTTGGGAGTCTGAGGCAGGAGAATTGCTTGAGGCCAGGAGTTCGAGACCAGACTGGGCAATACAGCCAGATCCCCCCACACACAGAATATTGTTAAAAATAGCTGGGTGTAGGCGCTCATGCCTGTAATCCTAGCACTCTGGGAGGCCGAGGCGGGCGGATTGCTCAAGGTCAGGAGTTCAAAACCAGCCTGAGCGAGACCCCGTCTCTACCATAAAAATAGAAAGAAATTAATTGGCCAACTAATATATATATATATAAAAAAAAATCAGCCGGGCATGGTGGCTTGTGCCTGTAGTCCCAGCTACTCGGGAGGCTGAGGCAGGAGGATCGCTTGAGCCCAGGAGTCTGAGGTTGCTGTGAGCGAGGCTGACGCCACGGTATTCACTCTAGCCTGGGCGACAGAGTGAGACTCTATCATTCATTCATTCATTCATTCATTCATTCATTTATTCGTAAATAAATAAATACATACGTACCTACATAAGTACATAAATAAATAAATAAAATAAGGGACCAGAGGGTGTGTTCTCTCTCCCCCTTCCTGTTCCCTGTCGTTTTCTACCATGCAAGGGTAGAGCAAAAGGCCAGCTGTCTGCAAGCCTCACCTCACCATGCTCCAGGGCCCTGAGCTCAGACTTCCAGACCCCAGAACTGCAAGGAATAAATTTGTTGTTGAAAGCAGCCAGTTCTGTACTTGCTTTGGCAACACACACGCCAATCTGCACAGAATGTGGCAGTGTGTTATGACAGCCCAGCTGGCTAAGATAGCACCTTTTTTATTTTTTTTAATTTTTTTTTTTTTTTTGAGACAGAGTCTTGCTTTGTTGCCTGGGCTAGTGAGTGCCATGGCGTCAGCCTCGCTCACAGCAACCTCAGTCTCCTGGGCTCAAGCGATCCTCCTGCCTCAGCCTCCCGAGTAGCTGGGACTACAGGCATGCGCCACCACGCCCGGCTCATTTTTTCTATATATATCAGTTGGCCAATTAATTTCTTTCTATTTTTAGTAGAGACGGGGTCTCGCTCTTGCTCAGGCTGGTCTCGAACTCCTGACCTCGAGCAATCCTCCTGCCTTGGCCTCCCAGAGTGCTGGGATGACAGGCAGGTGTGAGCCAGACAGCACCTTTTTTGAGAAATGATTCTCATTTACTTCTGCCAGGCAACAGAGGCCCCTTCTGTTTTTCGGACTATTTTAATCTAGATTCTGTGATTGAGGCTCCCTTCACCAGCCAGGCGAGGAACCTGGGTAATCCCTTGGATCTTGAGGATGTGGCCCTTTGTAGACCCGCTTAGTGGGGTAACCCGGAGATCAGAGACCCCACTAGCGGTTGGACCTGGGCTTTGGACTTCTGTGCCTCTTGTCCTGGAGGGTCCTCAAAACCAGCTTGGAGTACTAGGCTTGCTTCTTTTGGTTTTGATCTTCTAAATATTTCCCAGGTGAATTTCCCTTTATCTTTTTTAGCACTTCAGTATTTTTTAAAAAAAAAAAAAAAACTGCTTCATCCTGCTTCAATCCTGAGGTAGGAGAATTGCTTGAGGCCAGGAGTTTGAGACCAGCCTGGGCAATACAGCCAGACCCCCTCTCTACAGAATATTGTTAAAAATAGCTGGGTGTGGTCCCAGCTACTCGGGAGGCTGAGGCAGGAGGATCGCTTGAGCCCAGGAGATGAGCCCTACTTCATCTTCAAAAGGAGAGTTGGGTTAAAAATTAAATACCTTTGATCTTATGTAGGTATGTATACACCTGCTTATAAACCCTTCCACTATATATATCGGACTAGGCTAATGCATGCGAATGTCAATGTGTAACACTAAATATAAAAACAATAGGTTATGAGCTTAAGAGCAGTTTCTGGAATAATCTTAACATTTTCTTGGAATAAACAAATGAAGTTAATAAACTGTGACCACTGTTCTTAATCAAGTTATTCTGAAGTCTGTATACATTCCCAGAAGTGGTGTCAGTCAAGAGAACAGGAAGGCCTGGCTATTTCCTGGTCAAGACTCTGTGTTTGATAGTTTCTATTAAAGAAAAAAGAGAGAAGATTGCCCTTTGGTATATTTGATGAAATAAGAGTGATTTCATTTCTTCATAGGGCTCACAATTATGTCCAGAAGAAAAAAGATTCAGATACCTTTAAAAACTCTAGTCTGGCAATGCTATGGATTGTGGTTGTGAGTCGTTGGCAGATCTCTGTATCTGCCACCAGTGAGAAGACCCTCCTCTCTTGGGGTCCAGGATATTAAAAAAAATATATATAAATAAGAAAAGATAAAATTGTACCCTGAGCAGAGAATTTGAAGTGGAATAGGAGGTCTCAATTTGCCATTGTTTTGGATAGAGAATGGAAGGAAAGTAAACACCGTTTTGCTAACATCTGTATCTTGGTATTCTGAAACATCACGCTAATATAGCCATTAAAATAATCTTAATTAATATAAAGAAAATCCTAGGTCAGAGTAGAGTTACACTTAGTTTTGACAGGCCTACAACCTATGTATACATGCATTATAAAAAATTAAAAAATAGGTGTATATTAAGTGAGATCAAAGGTATGATTTAGGGGTCTTTTTTATTTCTGAGGGCAAATGTATAATTTAAAAAAATTATAATATCCATATCGCATGTATTTTAAAATACCATTTTCCAGATTATGAAAATGATGCTTACTCCAAAAATGCCTTTTCTTTTTCCTTATCTCCAATGATGTGTTTGGTTAAGTACAGTTCTAAAAAGTTCTACACAGTTGTAATAAAAATTCTTGGACTCTTTCAGTATTTTAAGTCTGGTAGAGATCTCATATCATTAAAAAAATGTACAGAAGCTAACAACAATATTGGTTTTGGCTGGCATTGTAAAAACTTGGTGGTATCATATGGATTTACCACAGTGTGGAAGTTCTGACAGCTATGTGTCTTTTTAGTACAAATGCCATTACATAACAAGAGGAATATATTTGACAAGTAAAGCCATTTGAAACATTGAAACATTGTGTATAGGGAGAAATATTTAAAGAGTTTCTTGGCCAGGTGAGCTGTTCATGCCTGTAATCCTAGCTCTCTGGGAGGCTGAGGCGGGAGGATCACTCAAAGTCAGGAGTTTGAGACCAGCCTGAGCAAGAGCGAGACCCCATCTCTACTAAAAATAGAAAGAAATTAATTGGACAACTAAAAATATATATAGAAAAAATTAGCCGGGCATGGTGGCGCATGCCTGCAGTCCCAGCTACTGAGGAGGCTGAGGCAGGAGGATCGCTTGAGCCCAGGAGTCGGAGGTTGCTGTGAGTGAGGCTGACGCCATGGCACTCACTCTAGCCTGGGCAACAGAGTGAGACTGTTTCAAACAAAAAATGTACAGAAGCTAACAAAAATATTGGTTTGGGCTGGCATTTTAACAACTTGGTGCTATGATGTGGATTATCACTCTGTGGAAGTTCTGACAGCTATGTGTCTTTTTAGTACAAATTCCATTACATAACAAGAGGAATATATTTGAGAAGTAAAGCCATTCAAAACATTGTGTATGGGGAGAATTATTTAAAGGATGTCTTGGTGATGAAATATTTTTAAACTATCCTAAAATACCACTTAGTCCCGACAACTCACACCCTCCTTTCATTTTTCTGCTTGCAAGAAAATGTGCATATCAATTCCAGGAGTTTCTTGGAAAAAAAAAAAAAAAAAAAAAAAGAAAATGTGCATGAAAAATGTCCATGGCCTAAATGTCTCACGGTTCAAGTCATCTAAATAATTACTGTGAATTTCACAGGACAGATCTTTTACCAGGAGCACTTGCTCAGGATTATCTAGGCTCATTGCAACCAACAGAATGGATCCGTTCTAATACATTCCTACTGTGCCCCAAAAGATCTCAGCCCCCGTAAACCAAGTGTATTAAAGATTGCCGATCAATCTTAGCGGCCAAAGGTCACTCCCAGGAGTGACAAATGCTTTGTTGGAAATCCAGGTCTCAAAGCTATGCCTGATAGCTCACAGGAGTTTGATAGTAACTTAATAGACTCCAAAATGTAATCAGAGTTGAATGTTTTCCATCTGCTGACTTCCTCAGCTTGAAAATCAGGGGATTCATCAAGATTTTTTTTTTTTTTTTTTTGAGACAGAGTCTCGCTGTGTTGCCCAGGCTAGAGTGAATGCCGTGGTGTCAGCCTCGCTCACAGCAACCTCAGAGTCCTGGGCTCCAGCGATCCTCCTGCCTCAGCCTCCCGAGTAGCTGGGACTACAGGCATGCGCCACCACGCCCAGCTAATTTTTTCTATATATATTAGTTGTCCAATTAATTTCTTTCTATTTATAGTAGAGACAGGGTCTGGCTCTTGCTCAGGCTGGTCTTGAACTCCTGACCTCGAGCGATCCTCCTGCCTCAGCCTCCCGAGTAGCTGGGACTACAGGCATGCGCCACCATGCCGGGCGAATCTTTTCTATATATATATTAGTTGGCCAATTAATTTCAGTAGAGACGGGGTCTCACTCTTGCTCAGGCTGGTTTTGAACTCCTGACCTCGAGCAATCCGCCTGTCTAGGCCACCCAGAGTGCTAGGATTACAGGCGTGAGCCACCTCGCCCAGCCAATGCCAATGGTTTCAAGAGATGTTGAACCAGATGGCTTTCAAAAGTCTAATTTACCTCAAAATATTTATGTACAGATAATGCATTTTCTATGAAAAGAATCATTTTTGGTCTGATTCTTAAAAGGTGACAACCATTGCAACAGTATGGAAAAACTTGTCTGCAGTTTTCTCACATTTTTAACTTGTGCTGGTCTTTGATCTTAGGCATTTTTTACTTGAAATTTCTGAATTTTAAGTAACCAGGTTGACAATTTTTCAAAATACACTTCAGTTTCCCTGTCCTCCAAGATTGTGCTAGATCTTCCGGAATTCGTACTGATAAAAGCAGCACAAATCTCCAGAATGTTCAGCATTACCCTGTAATCTCATAACATCACTGTATCCTTTCCCTAGTTTATAAAACCCCAACCAGTCCTAAAAGAACAGTCCATATTTTTATGGCAATACATTTTCTAACGACTTTATGAAAAAGATAACATAGAAGTTGCATTGCTTTTGCTCAAACACTTGAGACCACAGTATATTAGACAATGCTGTTTTTTTCTTTTTTTTTTTTTACATAATTACGTTTCCTAACTTTGCTGAAAAGTAGAACCAATCAAAATGGCTTATATACATATATTCACACATCTATAACTATTGTTCATACTTAAGATGCTCTTGAATCACCTTTAAAATTGGTAAGATTGGCACCATACTGCCGTGGACATCCAATCTTGGTAATAAGGCAGTTGATTCAATCGTTCAGAGATGCCCTTGTACTAAATTTTATGAAGATTAGCAGAGGATCCTTGCCATTAAAAAAGTAAGACTCATTGAAGAGTAATGGAATGAGGCTCTGCTTATCCATGTTGGCATGCCAACAGGCACTTCCATTTTTAATAGTCCTAACATTAAAGTGGCTGAGACTATCGAACATTAACATGTCAACCAATGAAACTGCTAAGGGTGTTAGGGTGCGTACCACACATAACCTGGTGAAACCAATTCAGGTAGCAATATTTACCAAGGTATAAGAGCTAGGTTTTGTTTTTAAGTCATAGGTATCTCAGAATTCCATTTCTGCTCCCTCTTCTTCAGTAAATTCATCAAATTACTGTTTAAATTCTTTGGAATGAGACCTTGATACCAGCTTCACAGTTCATCCAACCACAAGTGCCTAGAGCACTTAGCCTTATTATCTATTTCAAATTTAATTACTTAATGAACTGACAGACGCTAAATGCTGAATTAAGTCTCGAGTCCAAAGCCCCTGGAGGAAAAAACAATCCTATGTAAAACATCTCAAGACAATAATCTCTAGACGGTGTGTTTTCTCAAAGTCATACATATCAAGACTTGATTGAAGAGTGGATTTTGTTTAAAAAGTCTTTATTCATATTTGATCAGGGAAAAGGACAATCTCCATGTCAACTTGTCACCTAATCATAAATTTGAATTTACAGGATTCGCTACCCTAGACACTGCACCTACTGACAAAACAACTTAAAATGAACTCCCTT
This sequence comes from Microcebus murinus, assembly GCF_040939455.1. NCBI lineage: Eukaryota > Metazoa > Chordata > Mammalia > Primates > Cheirogaleidae > Microcebus > Microcebus murinus. The sequence continues at coordinate 14,397,129 of NC_134132.1, read as the reverse complement.
TCCATTCCGTAAAGCCATAGTGTGTGATTCAGAAAGTAAACACAGCCCCCTGCAATAGCCAACACTGGTCCTTGGCCTGGGTGTCCGAGAGCATTAACTTCACAGCCCAGCAAGTACAAACATCAGTGGAACAACGTGAATTATAGGCACCAAATTAAAAAAGAAAAGTCCACACTGGTTGAGACGAGCTACTCTGCATGTGAACGTGCATGCCAATCCCAGCAGCTAACAGGGAAACAAGCTTCCCTGAATCCAAGTAACGACACTGAAGGCAAAATTCAAAGCTTTTATTTACCCAGGTCTTTCTAGAGCCTAGATGTTTTTCAACGCACCAGAAGATCCGCTATGATGACTCAGTCACACTTGGATCAACATTCACACACCTAAGCCTTAAGATACCTTGTCCACTATTCCTTCCTATGTCTGAATATGGGAATACTTAACTACTCTGCTCGTGCACTAACTGCATTAAAAATGAGATTTACTATCATGACTTTTTCTAACTTACACAGCATAACAGTTAACTGCAATACAAACTTTTCCTAAGAATGCCCAAATGGAAAATACTTTCAGTGTTGTGGTGGCTGACATACCAACAGAATACAACTAAATCAGCTATTCTGCCTCTACTTCAAACTTTAGTCTAACTTCAGTGGATAATCTCATACCTACCTATCTGCCAAAGCCTTGTGTTTTAACTACTTCCAACGCTCTTAACTGTAGCTCCTACAGTTTGACAGAACTTTGTCCTCTGGATATCTGCATTTTTTTTATCAGAATTATAGTCATGGCGCTATATTAGCTGAAGCTTTTTCTAGCAGACCACTGATTTAACTCTAAAGCCAAAATAATTAGCAACTAAAAATGGCTTTCCAGAGACAGGAACAAAGTAAAAGGAGCTACTATCTTTGTGTTTCAAAGGGTACTTTTCTTAAAAATACAGTCCAGAAGACACATGGTCTACTAGAAAGCTTCCATTAATCACAATACTATGACAGTCTCATGACAGTGTCTTCAGATATCCACCGGGGAAAGAATGCTATTCAAAGGTGTGATGGAAACACCAGTTAACAGGGAGAAGCAGCCTTAAAGCACAAAATACACCTACCAATTGGGGAGTAGGGTGACGAAGTGGCTGGCTACTTGTAAAGGACCACAATGTCTCCCTTGGGATCAATACTCCCTTCAAAACAAACTGTGCCTCCTTAATTATTGCTGATTTAAAATAGTACATTTTTACAGAGCTATGTAGTACCTGACGCAGAAAAACAATCACATAAGGAAGCATTTATTTGAGGTTTAACATGAAATCATACAAATAAAATGTATATAAACAAATCCACATTGAGTCGTAACACAGATAGCAAAGGACAAAGTAAAAACAAAGAAAACTAATTGGCAGCTATATACAGTTGGACACAGTTGTGTCTTGTACACTAGAAAGTCTTTTACAAAATAATCATCTTAGATCAACAGAAGACCAATCTTCAAAGTCGTCCTGCAAGATGGGTTACGTTAGCATCCCTTCCTAAAAACAAAAACAAAATAGCAATTAGATTTGTGAAACTTGGACAAGCTTTCTAAGGTCCACTTTCATGAATTGCTTTAAGATCTCACTTTATTCTTTTCTTCAATTAAAGATCACATGCATATTTATTGGCAAAATACAGTTTGGGTAATTAAGAAACTCACCCTGGAGTTCTGAAATATTAAATTCAAATCTAGGCAGTAAAGAATCGGGGAATACAATCTTCCCATATTCATAAGTTGAACTGTGCTAGTAACTTAAGGTCTACTAGAAGCATCTCTAGTAAGCCAAGTAAAATGCCACCACAAATTTCTAATAGGCTTGGTTCATTGTATTATGTAAACATAAATTGATTTCTGCATATGATCTTTAATTTATATCCCAGATTTAAAAGTTCTTGTTTTGGTTTGTAGATTTCACTATTAGCTATAAAAAGAAAAAGCAAGCATTAAATCTTAAAGAATGAACACTTAAAATGAGGCTCCACAATTGAAATACAACACTAAACAGAAGACCAAAATGATTAAGCTGTAAAAAGGCATTTATGTACTTTAACTCCTGTAAAAAACCATTTAAGTTAAGTTTAGACACTTAATCTCCAAAAAGATTAAAAAAGAAGCCAAAGTCTGAAGTTTTCCACTTTAATCTTTACGCTGGTACATGAAGTTGGAAGAGACCATACCACAGGACAGCGTTTTCTGGTGTATGCCTTGCGCTCTGCCCGCAACGTGCGACCCCCAGAGATAGACGTGGTCAGGGTGACACACGGCCTGCAATGAAGTTCCCGCTGGCGGGTACAAACAAGGTATAATGTCAGAGTTAGAAGACAACATTCTTGTTTTCCTTAAGTTGTACCCATTTCAGTACTTTACCTGTTAATAGTTCTAAAAAAGTTTAATTATTCCTCTAGACCACCTGGCACACAAAGCAAACAGAAAAACTCCTACGTTTTTCTGTATTACTAAAGAAGATGAGATAAGACTTTAAAGTTAAAGATCTATAGACACTTTAGGCAAAACAGGCTTATAAAAGCAATTTTAAAAAAAATCAACAATTTAGTAAAAACAGGCTACACATTATTTTGTTTTTACTTATTTTCCATTTGTCTATTGATCTTTAAATTAAATTAAGACATTTCTACTGCTGTCTTGTACTTTTACACACACCTGTTTTCTCCAATGTCCTCCTTTAGTATGGCTGGTAATTGTTTTGGTGATTGCCACCCCCTCGAGATGCCTTGCCGTAAGTGCTCTGTTGGCCTATTTTGAAAAGATAAAAAAAAAGAAAAAAATTTATTAACATAGTTTTGTATGAAATAGTTTCTTTACAAATATCAAAACACACAAATCTTTGCATGCTAAATATTAAATTAGGATATTTTAGCGGCCATTGTTAGTCATAAACGATACATCCCAGTACATTTATAACCATCATACTCTCTCCATATTAGTATAATCGCCCTATGACTATAACATACTTCAAAAGCTTAACTCCAAGCAACTCAATACATGGAAAAACCCCACACATACAAGTATTTCAGAATGGGATTGCACAACACTGAATTTTAATATCATTGGCTTATGAAATTAAGTTAAATATTCTTACCACTGTAGTCTGCATATCCCTGTCCATATCCATAGTTCCCATAGTTATACCCAGTATAATCATATCCGCCATAGCCACTATAGTTTTGATCACCACCATAGGCACTATTGTAATTTCCATATCCTTGATCATAATAGTTATTAAATCCTTGGTTCCAGTTTTGGCCCTGACCTGAAACAATGCACAATGATTGTTAGGCAACAACTTCTGACCCCCTATCCTAAGATGACACATTCCTAACCCTCAACCTGCAAATCCTGAAAGATGATGGACATATATATTGCTACCTGCTTAAGAAGTGTTTTTCCAGTCATTATAACAAAAAAGGGGGCAGAAAGGCCAATTGTGCCAGTATCAAGCTTCCTAAATTATAATGCAAAAGCCATTCAGCTTCCATTAAAGCTGAAGTGAGGTAGGCTGTCCTGCTTAAAACGACTCCAGCCTGAGAAAACCCATCACACCATGGTGTATTATGTAATGGTATAATTTTATCAGGGATGACATCAATCACCAAAGTGGCCACACTCTGAACAGATTTTCAAAACTAGTAAACTCGAAGAAACTCCCCCTCCTCGCTTCCCACTTTTCCATGTTGGAATGCTTTGAAGTTTAAATTTAGCTTTGCTTTCTCCCAGGAGCTTGTTCACATACAGCAGCATACGGCATAGACCCTGGAGTCACTTCCCAGGAATGAAATCTTACCTCGGCCTCTACCCCTAGTCCCACCTCGTCCACTGGCTGCAGCGCCTCTTCCCCCTTTCTGTTGCTGCTGTTGCTGCCTATATACTTCTTTGGGTTGTGCAACTTTGATTTCACACTATAAACACATTTAAAAAAAAACACATTTTTTACTGAAGTCTAAAATTAAGCCATTTTAATTTTTTTTAAAAAACAGACTAAAAATTATTTTGCTAACTCTCAAAGTTTTCACTTAATATGATTAAATGGCTTTACCTTCCCAGAACCAATTTGATGGTATCTGCTTTCTAACAATTTCTTCACTGGCTCTTCATCTGTGTATGTGATAAAGCAAAATCCTCTTCTTTCATTTGTTTTTGTATCCATGGGAAGTTCAATGTTTTCAATCTGAAATCAAGACACACACTCAAAATCTGGCAAATTAAACGATCCAAGGGTTTTAGAACGACACAGGTCTTTTTCAAACTTCAACTTAACATGTTACTCTAACCAGACGCCTTCTGTCTAAACACTAATGCTTTGTGATCAACTTCGACCTAGAGCGATTTGCTGTACACGTGAAGCACTGAAACGAAAGCAAAACGTTCTTTATTTAATAACACTGACCACACTAATGTACCCACGTTGTGGCCAAAATAAATTAGGCAATTGATTTCCATTGTAGCACAGAAAGCATCAATTAAAGGTACGGTCAATGCAATGAGCTTAAGCAGTAATCCCTTCCTCACACGAAGCATGAATTCATTCTATAAAAAACAGACGAGGGATGAACTTAAAAAAAAAAAAAAGCGTAAATATAACCACACACCTCTCCAAAGGCTCCAAAATATTCTTTAATTTGTTCTTCAGAAGTATCTGGGCTCAATCCACCCACAAAAACCTTTTTAGGGGGCTCTTTCCCTTTTAAAGCTTTGGCCCTTTTGGGATCTATCAATTTGCCATCGAGTTTGTGTTCTTTCAGTTCCAAAACCTGGAAGACAGATTTATTTAATCCGACAGCGGCACGCAACCAAACCCCAGAACGATTCGCCAAGAAAAAAAAAACAAAACAAAAACCCCCGCGAGAGCAGCTCCGCCGCGAAGACCCGCTCCTACCTTATCAACACTAGCAGCGTCTTTGAACAGCACAAATCCGAATCCTCTAGATCTGCCCGTGACTGGATCTGTCTTAATCGTGCAGTCCACGACTTCCCCGAACCGAGACAGATACTCGGTCAGATCTTTCTTGCTCGTATCCCAGCTCAAGCCTCCAATAAACATTTTACTAGACAGAAACAGAACCCACATTTTATTATTATTATATTTTTTTTTTATTAAATAACCTTGGCAGTTAACTTAAAGCACGCACACACCCCGGCGCCCCCGGAAACGATGCCCGCGAGGGCGACGCGCGCCCCCCGAGCAGCAGCCCAGCCTGTGTTTGTTTACAAGCCGCGCGCAATCGGGTCACGGAAACCCCAAAACCCCGGCCTGGCTGACTTCAGTCACCGCGAGCCGGCCCAGCGGGGCAGACCGCTTTTCCACGCTGCACGACACGGACCCCGACCGACGCTTTTTAAGGTTTTGCAAAGGGGTCCGGGGTCGGCGGGGGAGGGGTAGGGAGGGAGAGGCAGGCCCCACAAACTTCCCCAACCAAAGTAGAGGCCCCCTCCCCTCCCCGACCGACCCTTTTTAAGGTTTTGCAAAGGGGTCCGGGGTCAGGGCAAGGAGGGAGAGGCAGGCCCCACAAACTTCCCCAACCAAAGTAGAGGCCCCCTCCCGCTCCCCGCCCGCCCCGAGCTCCCGCGCAAAGCTGTCCCCTAAAGAACCCACCCCCCGCACCGCGTCCCCGGGAATCCGATGCGGGGGGGGTGCGGGACCCCCCCCAGCCGCCTTGCACGGGGGGAAGGTGTGCAAGCCTCGAGCGTGCGTGCACAGTGCCCCGCACGCCGGGGAGACGGCGCGGGGAGCAGGCCCGGGGACGCACACAATGCAGAGGCGGCGGCGGCGGCGGCTGCAGCAGCGAGTGCAGCGGGCGAGCCAGGCCGGCCCCTCCCCCGCCCCGGGCCCGCGCCGCGCCTGCGCACTGGCGCCCCAGACGCCGCCGCCCTTCCCCCACCCTCCGCGGGGCCCTCGCTCCCCGGCTCCCCGGCCCCTCAGGCCGGCGAGGAGGGGGAGGGCCCGGCTGCGGGGCCGGGAAGGGGCAGCGCGCGGACAGGCGGCCCCCGCCCCCCGAGGGACGCGCGCGGGTGGGGGCGGGGAGCGGCGGCGGCGGGGGTGGGGGGGAGGACAGGCGTGCGGTACCCGTCATCCTGCTGGTTCTTGCTCGCGTTGATCTTGGAGCCCTCTGCGAACTCCTCGATGTTGCTGTACTCGTTCATGTCCTCCATGGCGGCGGCGGCGGCGCTGTCGGCGGGAGCGGGGTGCGGGCGCGCGGAGCGGGTCGCGGCGGCGGCGGCGGAGCGTTGTATGGAGCCGGGCTTAAGATGGCGGCGGAAGAGATCCGGCCGCCGCCTGCGCCCTCCCTTTATAGCCGCCGCGCCCGCCAATCGCGACGGCGGCTGCGCGGTGACGTGGCGCGGGCCCCGGCGCGCCCCCTGCCGGCCGGAACTGGCGGCGAGCGACGGCAGCAGCGGGGCGAGCTGCCGCGGCGCCCGCGGCCGCCAATGGGAGAGGCTGCGGGAGGCGAGCGGCGCGGGAGCGGCGGCGGCGGCGGGGAACAATGGCGGCGGCGGCGGCGGCACATGGGAGAGCCGGGGCGGGACCTCCATGGCGGCCCTGCCGGCGAGGCCGCGCGGGAGAGCGCGCGCACGGGCTCGCGGCGAGGCGAGAGCCGGACGGGGCGTTAGGTCCCGCGGCCGGAAACCCCGCGCGGCGCCGACGCAGGCCCGCAGCAGCCCCTCTTGCCTGCGGAGCCTTTGTCTCCGGCGTCCGGTCCGGCCCGCCGTGTCCCGCCCGCGGGGCCGCGGCGCCGGCGGCGGCCGCTGCGACCGGCCGGGCCGCTCCGGAGCGAGGCGGACGGCGCGGCCGGCGCGGTGGCTGAGGCGGCGCGCCCGCCCGCCAGTCCGCGCACGCGTGTTTCGTCCCCGCGCTGGCTGGAACCAGCCGGGCAGGAAGCGGGCGCGCGAGCCGAGGGGGCGCGGCGGCGGCAGCGGCGGGGCCTGCCCGTGAGGCGCCGGCCGTGCGGACTGGCCACTGTCAATATGCAAAAGCGGAAGCGGCGGGCGGAGGGCCACTCGCGTGCCGCGGCGCGCCGCCCCCCGGGCCTCTCCCGCTCGCTCCGCCGGGCTGCGCAGGCCGCGCGCCCCCGAGCGCGCTCGGCTCCCGCGCTCGCGCTTCGTCCCCGCCCACGCCGGGCCGCCATCTTTGACGGACGGCGCCCGCGGCGCGTGCCGGCCAATCGGCGCCGCCGCCGCCTGGCGCCCCGCCCCCCGCAGCCGGGGCTTACGTCAGCGGCGCGCCCTCCCCGCCCCTCCTCGCGCTGCCCACGTGGTCCCCCGGCCCTCCCGAAGCGCCCGCGAGTTCGCGGCTGCGCCTCGGCCGCTTACCTCAGTAGCCAGGTGTCGGCGCGCAGGTGGCTGCTCCACCCGGGCGGCGCGCGGTTCCGGGCTCCGAGACGCCGCGGGGCTGAGTGGGTGGGTGGGAGCGGGGGGTCCCCGGAGCGCGCTCGGTTGGCGGCGCCGCCCTCCGCGCCCCCGGCGGGGCGATGGTGGTGCTCTCGGTGCCCGCGGAAGTCGCCGCCATCCTGTTGGACGTCGAAGGTACCACAACCCCGATTGCGTTCGTGCAGGTGAGGGGGCGGACGGGAGCGGGGGAGGCGGTCGCTCGTGCCGGGAAACCGCCGGGGGCGCGGGCTCCGGGGGGACGGGGACGGGGAGGAAGAGGAGGACGGGGCGCTCTTCCTCGGGCGCGCCGTCCTCTTCCTCCCCCGGGGCCTGCTGCCGGCCAGGTGCGGGCTGGGGGGCGGCCGGGGCCGGGGCGGGGACGTGGGGACGTGCGCGCCCCGACACCTGGCCAGGTGTGCCCCGCAGGTGTGCCACCTGGGCAGGTGAGCGCCCTCTCTCCGTGTGGGCGGGCCTGGCGGGGCGGCGGGGATCGAAATAGGGTCCCCCCCCCCCCCGAGGCTTTTTAGTAGTCCCCAAATGCAAACCCTGGAGTGTCATAAAGAACGACTTTTCTGGAAGCCCTGCTACCTTGGGGTTCGCCCCTTCCCGCCCCTGCTGTCGCAGGTGGCCCGCACTGCGCGTTGTGTCGTCGTCGTCGTACCTGGCTGAGCTGCGTGGTCCACAAAGCTCATTTTTATTTTATTTTATTATATTGTATTTTATTTTATTATATTTTTTAGCTATAGGACACTTTTTTTTAATTTTATTTTTTTAAGGTTTTTTTTCCTGTTTTGTTTTGTTTCAGCGTGTTATGGGGGTACAGGTGTTAAGGTAACTAGCTACAGGCCACTTAACTAGATTCCATTCGTTTTTCTCGGGAAGCCAGAGAAGCTTGAGGCTCCTTATCCAGAACATTCCTTCCAGGACGTCACCGGTTGGGCAACACCTGTTCTTGCACCTGACTCTGCGAGCTTACAGCTTTGCCTTCGGAGCCGCGCCTTTCTTATATATATATATGTGTGCATATTCTACTCGTCTGTCTGAAATAAGTGACTGTCAGGTGTGAGTAGGACGTTGGGAAGGATTCCTCCAGTCTCGTCTGCTCTTCCTGCGGCTCCCAGAGGTTTAACAGTTCATTTCAGGTGCAAGTTCATACTCACTACAGCTGCTTGCATAACAGTGCTACTCCAGGGAGAAGATTACAGAGTGGGAAAATCCCATCTTCCCAGAAAGTGAGAAGCCTCACTTGTAAATTCTATTTTCTTTTTTTCTGAGACAGAGTCTCGCTTTGTTGCCCGGGCTAGAGTGAGTGCCGTGGCGTCAGCCTGGCTCACAGCAACCTCAAACTCCTGGGCTCAAGCCATCCTCCTGCCTCAGCCTCCTCCCGAGTAGCTGGGACTACAGGCATGCGCCACCATGCCCGGCTAATTTTTTCTATATATATTAGTTGGGCAATTAATTTCTTTCTATTTATAGTAGAGACGAGGTCTTGCTCTTGCTCAGGCTGGTCTCGAACTCCTGACCTGGAGCAATCCTCCTGCCTCGGCCTCCCAGAGTGCTAGGATTACAGGCGTGAGCCACCGCGCCCGGCCTAAATTCTATTTTAGTTTTATTTTAAAAAATTATCTGTGAAGAATGAGGTTTTTTGATGTAGGATATAATATAAAATCCACATACAGTTCGAGGACTCCAAATATAACAACCACTTAACACTTTTTTTTTTTTTTAGAACAATCCCAGTACTTTGACATCCTAGCAAAGGTTCAGAAGAAATCTAGTTTGGCATTTTCCCCACGTTTTTAAACACACGAGAGACCTCTGCGACAAAAATCAGGATTGCTCAAATGCCAATGATTGAGTTGACTTTTTCTTTTTTTTTCTTGTTTACCGTGACAGAATAACTGCTTTCTAGGTTTTCAGAGTTAAAAGGATTCCTCATTTTTGTGGTTTATGTTTTCTAGCTCCCTAGCTCCGTTCCGGCTTTCCCTTGCTTTCTGCTGTCATCAGGAAACCATGCCTAATGACTGGAGGGATAGTAATGTGACATTAGATATGTACCGTTGTAGCATGTACCACATGTAGATATGTGACATTAGATATGAAGAATAAGATGCTTCATGCAAATCAATTTTGTAACAAAACAAAATGTCCCTCCCCCCACCTGTTTTCCCCAGTGTGTTTTGCTAGGTGACATTATGAGTGCCACTTGTCGGAATCTTTGTGGCAGACTTATTCTGAGATCTGAGAATACAAATGGCTTAGTTGCCTAAATAAATTTTTCTGATTTTTAACAGCAGACTGCATGCAAATTCAAGGCAGGCTGCAAAAGAATGATTCAGGGATCTTGTTTAGAGGATAGTTTCTTGTGCTCTATTTTATAGTAACATCTGTTATTAATCGTTGATATGGCTTATTATAATTCGATCTGTTGTAACTTATAGCATGTGAATTTATCAAGACCAATGTTCCTAAAACGTTTAGAAGAAAGGTCTGTGTGGGTGTTTATGGTAATTTTGCAAGAAAAGAATTCCATTAAATGCACTTTTGGGAAATGCTAGCCTGGAGTTCAGCTAGGTTTCTTTTTTTCTTTTTTTTTTTTTTTAACTTTCTTTTTACTTTTTTTTTTTACTTTTTTATTTTTTTTATTTTATTTTTTTATTTTTTTTATTTTTTATTTTTTTTTATTTTTTTATTTATTTATTTTTTTTTTACTGGTCAAGTGGAGCAGTGGGAGTGGAGAAGGAACAAAGGAATCTGTAACTGGTTGTGATCAATTAGTTGTAAACACCAAGCTAGGTTTCTTTATTGCAAGACTTCTCAGAGTCTTTGTATCATATACACACACACACTTTGTGAACCTTCAAGAGGAGTGACATTTCACAAGTTTACTTGAACAAAAATGTTTCAACAGAGTATCTCAAGGACTAATCTTTTGAGCACTTAAAGAATATATATATTTATATATTTTAGAGGCTAGATCTCCCACTGTTGCTCAGACTGGAGTGCAGTGGGGTGATCATAGCTCACTGTAATCTCTCATTCTTAGGCTCACCTCAGCCTCTTGAGTAGCTAGGATTACAGGCACATGCCACCATACCTGGCTAATCTTTTTATTTTTATTTTTTGTTGAGGCAGTCTTGTCCAGACTGGTCTTGAATTCCTGGCCTGAAACCATCCTCTGGCTTCAGCCTCCCAAAGTGCTGGGATTACAGGCATGAGCCACCTTGCCTGGCCACTTGAATACCTTTCGAACCTCCGAATATGGAGAGGTTGAGCATGGGAGTTGAAAAAATGTTCTACTTTGAGCTTTATTAGTCAGAGTAGGTGTGTGAATTTGTAGTCCCGCCTTCTGTGGAATGCTGGAAGGAAGGAGACATTGGCTACCGTATATGTAAAAGATACTTGACTCAGCCTCAAAAACTGTGAGGTGTTTGCATATTATACATATGCAGGTATTCCCAAATCTGAAAATGTCCAACAGCTGAAACACTTCTAGTCCCAAGCATTTCACATAAGAGATACTCAACCTCCTGGCAAAGTGAGACTGTCTCAAAAAAAAAAAAAAAAGAGATACGCAATGTGTATAGCGCTAACAGTCCAAGATATGTAGAGATTCTATAGAATCTTTCCAGTTTGGGAAGTGGTGTTCTCTGTTCATCGTATTCCTTAGGGTATTCCTTCAGCCCTGAGGCGCTGGGCCACATCAAACTGGGTTTTACTTACCAGCTGTTCTATCTTCTTTGCTCTGAGCCATAGAACTGTTGAATTTCTAGAGCAGGAAGGGCTCCTAGCTTCACCATCTAGTGAATGTTGTAATTGGCTAGTTGCCCATATGAGAAATTTTTTTTTTTTGAGACAGAGTCTTGCTTTGTTGCCCAGGCTAGAGCGAGTGCTGTGGCGTCAGCCTAGCTCACAGCAACCTCAAACTCCTGGGCTCAAGCAATCCTCCTGCCTCAGCCTCCCAAGTAGCTGGGACTACAGGCACGTGCCACCATGCCCGTCTCGTTTTTCTATTTTTAGTAGGTAGAGATGGGGTCTTGCTCAGGCTGGTCTTGAACTCCTGACCTCGAGCGATCCACCTGCCTCAGCCTCCCGAGTAGCTGGGACTACAGGCATGCGCCACCACGCCCGGCTAATTTTTTCTATATATATTAGTTGGCCGATTAATTTCTTTTTATTTATAGTAGAGGCGGGGTCTCGCTCTTGCTAAGGCTGGTTTGGAACTCCTGACCTCGAGCGATCCTCCCGCCTCGGCCTCCCAGAGAGCTAGGATTACAGGCGTGAGCCACCGCGCCCGGCCCATATGAGAAATGATAACTGGAGAAGTGTTCTATGTGAGGATCATCACAACTTCTTGAGAGGAGAGCAGCAGTAGAGCCCAGCTTTGCTCAGATGTTCCCCCTGCATCCGGGCCCTCACAGCCACCAGCCCTCCCCCTTCCTGCAGGACACATGCCTCTGCACTTGTTTTTGTTTTTTTCCCCCAGCTACTGACCGTCCTGCACAGTGGTGATCTCCCTGCATTTTTTGGTCACTAGAATTGGAGCCGGCACTGGTAGTATAATTTATAAATTATGTACACATTGCTGTCTTAAGTTTCAAAGTAAATTGGAGTTTAAAGTTGAGATTAAGATATAAATGACTGTTGTTATTTTCTTGTCTTACCCCACTGAATCATCTCGAATGCCCTGGGGAGCTGACACTTGATGTCTGTCTGCAGTGATGTGATACTCATTTTCTGACTGTGCATTGTCTTCTGATGTTTGTAGCTGTAAGTCAGTGGAGAAACGCCATCACTAGTCTTTTTTTATTTATTTATTTTTTTTGAGACAGAGTCTCGCTTTGTTGCCCAGGCTAGAGTGAGTGCCGTGGTGTCAGCCTAGCTCACAGCAACCTCAAACTCCTGGGCACGAGTGATCCTCCTGCCTCAGCCTCCCGAGTAGCTGGGACTACAGGCATGCGCCACCATGCCCAGCTAATTTTTTATATATATATCAGTTGGCCAATTAATTTCTTTCTATTTATAGTAGAGACGGGGTCTCGCTCTTGCTCAGGCTGGTTTTGAACTCCTGACCTTGAGCAATCCGCCCGCCTCGGCCTCCCAAGAGCTAGGATTACAGGTGTGAGCCACAGCGCCCGGCCTTTTTTTTATTTTTTTTTTATTTTTGAGACAGAGTCTCACTTTTGTTGCCCAGGCTAGAATGAGTTCCGTGGTGTCAGCAACCTCCAACTCCTGGGCTCAAGCGATCCTCCTGCCTAAGCCTCCCGAGTAGCTGGGACTACAGGCGTGGGCCACCACGCCCGGCTAATTTTTTCTATATATTTTTAGTTGGCCAATTAATTTCTTTCTATTTTTAGTAGCGACAGAGTCTTGCTCAGGCTGGTTTCGAACTCCTGACCTCAAGCAATCTGCCCGCCTCGTCCTCCCAGAGACCTAGGGTTTCAGGCGTGAGCCACCATGCCTGGCCATCACTAGTCTTTATGGTTACTCTATTCAGGAACCTTAACTATTTCAGAGTTTGATCTCTTGTTTGGTAAAATGCTCTATATTTGATGACTTTCCTGTTGTCACGTGCAGAGTTGGTACACGTAACAACAGTCGCAGTAGTAATAGTAAAGTTGCTGGAAACACTGTATTAGTTAATACCCAGTCATTTTCTATAGAGAACATACAGGGTTAGGTTCCTAGGAGCCTCTGGTCACGTGTTTTTCAACTGATTGATGTATAAACTTGTTTTGTGTGTGTGTGTTATTTAATATGTGTAATTGATTGACATTGAATCACTTTAACAGCACTATGACTTCTGCCTTTTAAGCTTATCTAAGACATGTATTGTCACCGTAACACGTACACATGACAGTCGTCTTTAGCTACGGAACAGTAGATAGCATTTCAGCACTTTGCTTTGGAGCCTTTTTTTTTTTTTTTTTGAGACAGTCTCACTCTATTGACCAGGCTAGAGTGAGTGCCGTGGCGTCAGCCTCGCTCACAGCAACCTCCAACTCCTGGGCTCAAGCGATCCTCCTGCCTCAGCCTCCCCAGTAGCTGGGACTACAGGCATGCTCCACCATGCCTGGCTGATATATATTTTTAGTTGGCCAATTAATTTCTTTCGATTTATAGTAGAGACGGGGTCTCGCTCTTGCTCAGGCTGGTTTTGAACTCCTGACCTCGAGCCATCCTCCCGCCTTGGCCTCCCAGAGTACTAGGGTTACAGGCGTGAGCCACCGCGCCCGGCCAGGGCGATCTATTAATTGAGTAAAATTTGAGTGCTTGCTAGCAGTGGCACTGGTGCGGAGTGATTGGATTCTGGATATATTTTGAAGGTCGAGCTGATGGGATTTGCTCATGGGTTGGTTGGATGTGGAGTAGTAGAGACAGGAGTTAAAGACAACTCTCAGGGTTTTGGCGTGAGCATCTGGAAGGAGGGAGCTGCCATTTTCTGAGATGGGGAGATGTAGGGGGAGGAAGAGGTTAAGCAGGAGAATCAAGAGTTTGGTTTCAGATGTGTTTAGTTTGGGATGCTTATCAGACATCTAAGTGGGGATATTGGGTAGTTAATTGGAGAAAAATCAATCCAGAGTTCAGGGAAGAGGTCCAGGCTGAAGCTAAGAATTTGGGGATCATCAGTATATAAATGGTATTTAAAGTCATGGGATTAGATAAAATCACTAAGGAGTGAATATAGATACCTTGTTTCCCTGAAGATAAGACAGGGTCTTCTATTTATTTTTCCTAAGAAGACACCCTAGGGCTGATTTTCAGGGGATGTGTTATTTTTTTTAAGTACGGTACAACCATCTACGTTGATTCAAACAGAGTGAAGTCGTCTTCTTCTGGAACATCATCCTCACTCTCCAGACCCCGAATCCCATCCTGGATGTCTTGCGACTCTGTTTCCTTTAGAGCCACCGGCCCCGATCTCTCCTGTCGAGCACTAGAGCTATCATGGGGTGGATGAGAAGGGCTCAACATGCATGGGTTGTGCAGATGCGCTGGGCAGCCACACCCGTCACCAGGGCTGATTTTCATGGCCACGCCCACCACTAGGGCTGATTTTTGGGGTAGGGCTTCTATTGCGCACATGCTTAGATGTCCTGCTGGGGCTTATTTTCGGGGAAACACGCTAACAAAGAGAAGTGCTTGCCATAGTAAGGGCTCGGTAAATGTTGACAGTTACTCCAATTGTTACCACTACTCGTATTATTGCTATTTGGGAATGTTACAGAACTGCCAGTGAACAAAAATCTCTGCTTTTCTTAGTACGAAACCTCATTGAGGAATCAAAACTATATCAGACATTTCCATAGGGAATGTGTTGTTAAGATCAAGGGAGTCAGATGATCCTGCTGAGTTGTGTGTTTCTCGAAGTTAATCCACCCGGGAGAGCTGTATGGCTTCAGGTGTTGGGATTTGATAAGCCTGGGTTTGATTCCTGGCTTTCAGTCTGTCCCATCAGTGAAACCACTCTGAACCTCAGCTTTTTCATCTGTTAAAAAGGGGTTACCTTGCAGGGATGTAGGAGGATTCAAGGAGATAAACGTGAATTCCTCCCTCTCCTCGCCACTGTTAGGGAGGCACTGTAGGCCAGGCATGTTGTCTCTTTGGAACCCATCGGAGATAATGGAGATGTTTTGTCTCTTTTGTGCTGCTGCTTTGTTGTTTTTTCTTTATTTTTGCTAATTTTCACTTGTCTCCATTGCGTAGTATCATGCTTCTTTCTAAAACCTTATTCCAATTTCGTGCCCGCTCGTAATGATAACCTTCCCTTGTTCAATGTGATTCATGGCACTTAATTAGATAAGTTTCTTTGTTTAATTACAATTTCATCTCCTTAAGGAGATTCAGAAGATACTTTTTTCTTACCAGCAACACATTTATTCGTTCATTTTGAATGCAGATGTGAAATGTAGTGTTCATTCCTGAGGCTTCAGTTTGCAAAGGGGGAGTACTTTGCATGGGTCCGGACCTGCTTACCTGATGATAGGAAGAAGTAGGGTTATAAATTCTGAGACCCGGTGACCCCAAGTAGCAGCTAGAACATGGAAACTTCTTGATAACATCTAGTATGGTCTTCAGGCAGGACATTTGAGGAATACTTTTAATATCACAGCTGCTGAAACTGTCTGGCATGGACCATTCCATGAAGTAGTACATTCTCATCATTAGATGTGTTCAAGCAGAGTTTGCAAGACCATTTTAAGAGATGCTGTAATAAAAAAAAAATAGCAACAACAATAGAAGTAGAAATAGCCTTTGAGCCTTTGCACCAGACTGCATTAGTCCCAGGGACATACCTAGCAGAATGAGGCCATGGCTCTGCCCTAGCTTTGCTGATGAAAGCATGGCTGCAGGCTTTTTTTTTTTTTTTTTTGAGACAGAGTCTCACTCTGTTGCCCAGGCTAGAGTGAGTGCCGTGGCGTCAGCCTCGCTCACGGCAACCTCCAACTCCTGGGCTCAAGCAATCCTCCTGCCTCAGCCTCCCGAGTAGCTGGGACTACAGGCATGCGCCACCATGCCCGGCTCATTTTTCTATGTATGGTTAGTTGGTTTCTATTTATAATACTATAAGACGGGGTCTCGCTCTTGCTCAGGCTGGTTTCGAACCCCTGCCCTCTAGCGATCCTCCAGCCTCGGCCTCCCAGAGTGCTGGATTACAGGCGTGAGCCACTGCGCCCGGCCCCATTTGTTTTCTTGATCTCTGTCTCACTCATACATCAGCAGCAGCAATTTTCAAGAGTTCCATCGATCTATTCGTTACAGTTACGTAAGGTGAGATTGTACAAGAACTGGATCTCGCGCCGTTGACAGAAGCTAACTTTTTTTTTTCTTCCTTCTTTACTCTTTCATTCAGGACATTCTATTTCCTTACATCAAAGAAAATGTTAAAGAGTATCTGCAGACGCACTGGGAAGAAGAGGAGTGCCAGCAGGATGTCAGTCTTCTGAGGAAGCAGGTCGGGACATTTCTGCTTCACATCCCCCAGCCTCTCAGAATCGGGGTTGCCCAAGCACGCAGACTGTGTTCTGAGCCTCGTGTAAAACAAGCGCCCCGATTATTCACAGGGGGTGGGAGCTGCCATGACTGCCCTTCTCAGGAATCCACAGCACGTCACTGAAGGCCAGATCGTGGAGTTTGTTGTCTCTAGAATTGCTTCTCTCTAGAGCGATTGAAATTGCATAACGATATCATACGTTTGTAACACTAAGCCTTTCCTGGGTGGAATGCAAAGGTTTTGTGCGGTCTCTGCATTTTTACATTTACTGTGTCCGTGTGATAGCAGGCGCCTCATCATCTCCTTCCACTCCCTACTGCCTGCTGCTCAGCCCCCACATCCACTCACGCACGCCCCCCAAGACTTGTCACCCCTGCACGCCCTGGGGCCCAGCCCTCACCTTCCCTGGGTCTCCTGGGCTCTGTGCTGCCCCCTTTTCCCTGCCAGCCTTCAGCCTGTCCTGTCCTTCATCGCATGCTGTGGAAGTCCTGCTCTTACTTTGGTTACATTGCTTCAGTGGCAACGATCTTAGGTGGTTTGGAGAGCTAACTCACTGGCAGTTATTTTTTAGTTAGTTTATTTGTCTTGGCTCTGTCCCCCTGGGTAGACTGCAGTGGTGTCATCGTAGCTCACTGCAACATTAAACTCCTGGGCTCAACGATCCTCCTGCCTCAGCCTCCCAAGTAGCTGGGAGTACAGGCATGCGCCACCACGCCTGGCTGATTATTTTCTATATATTTTTAGTTGGCCAATTAATTTCTTTCTATTTTTCAGTAGAGACAGGGTGTCACTCTTGCTCAGGCTGGTCTCAAACTCCTGACCTCAAGTGATCCTCCCACCTTGGCCTCCTTGAGTTGCCAGGATTACAGGCGTGAGCCACGACACCCAGCCCTCCCTTACCTAGAATTTATTTATTTATTTTTTCCAGCATATGATGGGGGTACAAATATTGAGGTTACGTATATTGCCCTTGCCCCCCTCCCCCCTCGAGTCAGAGCTTCAAGCGTGTCCGTCCCCCAGACGGTGCACGTCTCACTCATTATGTTTGTATATACGCACCACCACCACCCCCATTAGGATTTTTGCAAGATGTGGGCAAGTGTAGGAGACTGAATGTGAGCCAACCCCATTATTTTCCTAGCTGTTTTTCATTGAATTCCAGGCATAAACAAATTTATGAGATTTTTCTTTGTTTCTTCCTCAATTAGTTATAGTGCAGAGAGAAATGAACAAATTTAATTGAAGTCCTGGTTTGCTGATCCTAGTAAGTGAATCAGCAAACCCTTATTCTATCCTTATGTGCTCTGCCTTCTCTTATACAACATGCCTCTCGGTTAAAATTTCAACTCTAGCGATCTAGCAAAAGTAACGTAAATTTATCAATCCAGTTTCTGTTAGGAATCATTCGTATCAGCTCCAAGGTGTGTGATATTTTAATTCGTAGCAGTGCTAGGGTTAATGATAGCTAGAAAAAGTTGGTCTGCTTGGGTTTTGGGTCTCATTTTATTTTCTTATTTTCTTTTCTTTTACTTTATTTATTTATTTTTGAGACAGAGCCTCACTCTGTCACCCGGGCTAGAGTGCCATGGTGTCAGCCCAGCTCACAGCAACCTCCAACTCCTGGGCTCAGGCGATCCTCCTACCTCAGCCTCCCGAGTAGGTGGGACTACAGGCATGCGCCACCACGCCCGGCTAATTTTTTCTATATATTTTTAGTTGGCCAGGTAATTCCTTTCTATTTATAGTAGAGATGGGGTCTCGCTCTTGCTCAGTCTGGTCTTGAACTCTTGACCTCAAGCGATCCTCCCGCCTCGGCCTCCTAGAGTGCTGGGATGACAGGCGTGAGGCACCGGCCGGGTCTCATTTTAAATGATCTTTTCTCGAGTCAGTGGAAGGACAGGCTTCGTGTCGTTTCTCACTTAAAGGCTGAAGAGGACGCGCACCTGGATGGGGCCGTCCCCATCCCCGGGGCGTCTGGGAACGGCGCGCAGGACCCGCAGCGCACGATCCAGGCCGTGGTGGACAACGTGTGCTGGCAGATGTCCCTGGACCGCAAGACCACGGCCCTCAAGCAGCTGCAGGGCCACATGTGGAGGGCGGCGTTCGCGGCCGGGCGCATGAAGGCAGAGTACGTGCCCGAGTCAGGCTAGCGCTTCCCCAGCCCCAAACCCAAATCCGCTGTCCTGGCCCTCTCGTCCCGGCGTAAGTGGAACGATTAGTGAAATAGGTTAAATCAACATTCTTTTTATCCTAACAAGTGAGTTGTTTCATTTTACGTTTTTAAAGCTGAGCCGAAGCATTTCACCCAGCTAAATTCCGCAGACCCGCATGTCTGGCTTTGTGGGATAGTTGAAAGATTTTTTTTTTTTTTTTTTTGAGACAGAGTCTTGCTTTGTTGCCTAGGCTAGAGTGAGTGCCGTGGCGTCAGCCTAGCTCACAGCAACCTCAAACTCCTGGGCTCGAGCGATCCTCCTGCCTCAGCCTCCTCCCGAGTAGCTGGGACTACAGGCATGCGCCACCATGCCCGGTTCATTTTTTTTTATATATATATTTTTTAGTTGTCCAATTAATTTCTTTCTATTTTTAGTAGAGATGGGGTCTCACTCTTGCTCAGGCTGGTCTCGAACTCCTGACCTCGAGCGATCCTCCCACCTCGGCCTCCCAGAGTGCTGGGATGACAGGTATGAGCCACCGCGCCCGGCCTGTAATCCCCTTCTTCTGTCATTCGTGTTGCTATCTGTGAAAAGAGTTTTAGAGGAAGGAGAGAATAGTTTTTCTACTTTCCACCTAAAGTGTTGCTTCGAATCTGCTGTGATCCTCGAACTTTGGCAACACGATGATTAGTGTATTAGAACTGCAGGAGTTCACAGCCATGGAGTTGCTTCCCAGGTTACCGTTTGGGTACAAATGGAGAAATGCGTGGCATTATTTTGACTGGTTTCCATCTGGCTAGACGATGTGTTTCTGCATTTTAACGTGGCGGTTTTCCCCTAGGTTCTTTGCAGACGTAGTCCCAGCGGTGAGGAAGTGGAGAGAGGCTGGGATGAAGGTGTACATCTACTCTTCAGGGAGCGTGGAGGCGCAGAAGCTGCTATTTGGGCATTCCACAGACGGAGATATTCTGGGGGTAGTTACTTGCTTTGCTTTGCTCTTTGACACTGTCAAAACATGAAATGATGACTGTCAAAGGAACGTACAGATAACGAAGCTCCTTAATCGCTGGTGACTGTTCTCTGAATACAGGTAGAACTTCCTTTATGTTCTCTGCGATGAAACAGGCAGCGAGGTGATAATAGTCAGGACATGATACTTACTCACTGAGTTTGCTAATAATTTTATTCTCCAATTACCAAGTAAAGTAAACTGAGAGAGAAAGAAAATATGCACAATCGATATTAACTTCTTTTATTTTTTTTTTTAATTTTTTTGAGATAGTCTTGCTTTGTTGCCCAGGCTAGAGTGAGTGCCGTGGCGTCAGCCTCGCTCACAGCAACCTCAAACTCCTGGGCTCAAGTGAACCTCCTGCCTCAGCCTCCTGAGTAACTGGGACTACAGGCATGCGCCACCACGCCTGGCTAATTTTTTCTATATATATTAGTTGGCCAATTAATTTCTTTCTATTTATAGTAGAGACGGGGTCTCGCTCTTGCTCAGGCTGGTCTCAAACTCCTGACCTCAAGCAATCCGCCCGCCCTGGCCTCCCAGAGTGCTAGGATTACAGGCAGGAGCCACCGCACCTGGCGCACTATTAACTTCTTGAAAGTGGAAAAAAAATATTGCCTAAATTTATCTTTGAGTGTTCATTAGGCTTGTTTTTAGTTCGTGAGAAGTTCTGGAAATGTTCAAGACATCATGTCACAATAGCTGATCCTAAATATGGACTTATTTTAATAACTGTTGGTTAAATTCGCAAGTTACAAATTTGACTCCAATTATTTCTAAGAGGGCAAGGTTATTGAAAGAGGGCAAGGACATTTAATAATACCAACTCTACAGTAGAGTTTCAAAATGTTTTAATTGGAAAGCGAAACTTTTTGAAAATAAAGTAATAGCTTATTAACGAGGGAAGTTGGAGCAATCTTTTTATTCTAGGATCAAAAGGACAATGTTCAGAACTTTTCATGAGGAATAAAACTCAGTCCAATGAGTAGTTTTAGTGCAAATAGTGTTTTAAGGAGTAAACGTGGACATGTATATTTTTATTGATTTTGGATATAAAGTGAATGCTAATGGAATGCAAGTAGATTATAAAATGACCTTATGTGTGTTGAGCTGGTCGTTTCCTTATTTCAAAGGTTTATTGCTATGGAAATTTTTTTTTCTTTAAAAATTTTTACTTTTTTTGTTTTATTTCTTTCATTTTTTTGTTTTTTCTACAATCCATGGTGCTGAAGCTATGAGATTTTTACATTTACGTTTGGTAGGCTCTATAACGTCCCCTGCTGAGCAGTTGCAGTAAGTGTTTATTGAAGGAACGAAGTCACGGATGATCGCGTATTTCAGAGAACGGAGTGAGGCGGGGGGGCTCTGTGAGCCGCAGGTGTATTCGTATCGTCTTTCCTCTTCTCTTTGTTCAGCTCGTCGACGGTCACTTTGACACGAAGGTCGGACACAAGGTGGAGAGTGAGAGTTACCGGAAGATTGCGGACAGCATCGGCTGCTCGCCCAACAACATCCTGTTCCTGACGGACGTTACTCCCGGTGAGCAGCTGGGCTTACGTACTCCAGGGTAGGAGCTGGGCCTGGCACTGCAAACACATGGCTTCTTTTTTTTCTTTTATTTTTTTTTGAGACAGAGTTTTATTGTGTTGCCCAGGCTAGAGTGCCGTGGCGTCAGCCTCGCTCACAGCAACCTCCAACTCCTGGGTTCAAGTGATCCTCCCGCCTCAGCCTCCTGAGTAGCTGGGACTACAGGCATGCGCCGCCATGCCTGGCTAATTTTTTCTATATACTTTTAGTTGGCCAATTAATTTCTTTTTTTTTTTTTTTTTTTTTTTTTGAGACAGAGTCTCTCTCTGTTGCCCAGGCTAGAGTGAGTGCTATGGCGTCAGCCTCGCTCACAGCAATCACAGACTGCTGGGATCCAGCGATCCTCCTGCCTCAGCCTCCGAGTAGCTGGGACTACAGGCATGCGCCATTATGCCTGGCTCATTTTTTCTATATATTTTTAGTTGGCCAATTAATTTCTTTCTATTTATAGTAGAGACGGGGTCTCGCTCTTGCTCAGGCTGGTCTCGAACTCCTGACCTGGAGCAATCCGCCCGCCTCGGCCTCCCAGAGTGCTGGGATTACAGGCGTGAGCCACCGCGCCCGGCCTAATTTCTTTCTATTTTTAGTAGAGTCGGGGTCTCGCTCTTGCTCAGGATTGTGCAATTCTTACCTGAAAGCAAGCCCCGGGCTGCTGAGGCTTTCTCGAACTCCCCACTTCGTTCCAACTTTTGGTTCCGTGCTCATTCTCATTAGAGTTTGTGTGTCACCCAGCGAGGCTACTGTTGGCATGTTTATCGTTTCACTTGTATTTGAGAGCATTTCTGTTTCTCTGTGTTGCTTTTATTCCGCCTTGTATTTTCAGTTTCTCCGGCACTGGGGTCACACCTTCTGTTTACCCCCAGAGCAGGGAGCCGTGTGCTGGGCAGCTGCCATCCGAGACTCTGTCCCCGCCAGCAGGCTGACACGGGGATTAGGGAAAGGGGGCAGGGGGAGGAGCTGGCTTCACGTGACCCCTGGGCCTCTGGGAGGCAGCTTCTGCCTTCTGCAGGCGAGATCCTCTCTCCAGCCCTCCCGTCTGGTCTGTCCGCACAGCGCCGCTTCTGCTCATTGGGATTTTCAGAGATGGGGCCAAAGGACCACCCAGGTTTCTAGTGAGGGCGTCTTACCTAAAGTGCAGTGTGTTGGAGCTACATTCTTTCTCTCCTGCTGACCCTTAAGCTTTTGGTCATCGTGATAGACAAGCGGGACTTGTAGATATATAAGCAGGCACTAATTTGCTGAGCAGCTCTGGTTTTTTTTTTTTTTGAGACAGAGTCTCGCTTTGTTGCCCAGGCTAGAGTGAGTGCCGTGGCGTCAGCCTAGCTCACAGCAACCTCAAACTCCTGGGCTCGAGTGATCCTTCTGCCTCAGCCTCCCGAGTAGCTGGGACTACAGGCATGCGCCACCATGCCCGGCTAATTTTTTATATATATATCAGTTGGCCAATTAATTTCTTTCTATTTATAGTAGAGACGGGGTCTCGCTCTTGCTCAGGCTGGTTTTGAACTCCTGACCTTGAGCAATCCGCCCGCCTCGGCCTCCCAAGAGCTAGGATTACAGGCGTGAGCCACAGCGCCCGGCCCTGGTTTTTTTTTAATTTAATCAGATCAGCGTAGATCATCTAATGCATAAAGAAGTCACAATAACTTTTCCCAGAAAAATAGAGGTAAAATAGGCTTAATTTTTACCTGACATACAGTAGACATTCAATAATTAATAATATATATATTTTTTGAGACAGAGTCTCACCCTGTTGCCCAGACTAGAGTGAGTACCGTGGTGTCAGCCTCGCTCACAGCAACCTCCCAGTCCTGGGCTCAAGCGATCCTCCTGCCTCAGCCTCCCGAGTAGCTGGGACTACAGGCATGCGCCACCACGCCCGGCTCACTTCTTCTAATATATGTTAGTTCGCCAATTAATTTCTTTCTATTTATAGTAGAGACGGGGTCTCGCTCTTGCTCAGGCTGGTTTCGAACTCCTGACCTTGAGTGATCCGCCCGCCTGGGCCTCCCAGAGTGCTAGGATGACAGGCGTGAGCCACCGCGCCCAGTCTAGACTAGCATTTTTCATCTAGGTAGACACGTTACCGACTCACGGCTATTTACCGTGTTGAGGTCTGCAAACTCGGCGTGTTTGGCGGGGTCAGCCCTGTCCTGCGCGTCCTGGCTTGGGCTGGCTTCAGAGTCCAGGCGTTTCTAGAAAGCTCTACGTTCCCGGGTTTGACTGCCCTGCAGGAGAGAGACAGACACACGTGTTGACAGGCTGCTGGGTCGCCAGGCCACGTGGCCTGTCCTGTCATGGAGCGTTAGCCGTAACAGCCACCGGTTCACGTGGTCTCTACTTTGAACTACCAGTGTGCTGCGGGTGTTTGCTTGCCGTATTTCTATGTGGAAACCTCTTACTGAGTTGAAGCTACAGTAGAGCCTGGAGTGACTTTGGGGGCTCAGAGTGGTGGGTGGGGAGTGCCACTCGTTTCTGGGAAGAGTGACAATTTGAAGGCCTTTCACTAGGTTTTGCTCTTTGTGGAAAGGAAATAGGACTTGACCTGACGAGTTTAGATGTTTCATCTGTGAATTGCTTTTGTTTCTTTCCTTTTTTTTTTTAATTTTTTTTTTTTGTTTGTGACAGTCTCACTCTGTCACCCAGGCTAGAGTGCCGTGGCGTCAGCCTCGCTCACAGCAACCTCCAACTCCTGGCTCAAGTGATCCTCCTGCCTCAGCCTCCTGAGTAGCTGGGACTACAGGCATGCACCACCATGCCTGGCTAATGTTTTCTATGTATTTTTAGTTGGCCAATTAATTTCTTTCTATTTTTAGTAGAGAACAGGGGTTTCGATGCTCTTGCTCAGGCTGGTTTCAATTCCTGACCTTGAGCAATCTTCCTGCCTCGGCCTCCCAGAGTGCTAGGATTACAGGCGTGAGCCACCGTGGTGGCCGGCCTGTGAATTGCTTTTGTTTAATCATTCATATATTGGGCCTCGCGCGGTGGCTCACATTTGTAATCCTAACACTCTAGGAGGCCGAGGCAGGTGGATCGTTTGAGCTCAGGAATTTGAGACCAGCCTGAGCAAGAGCGAGACCCCATCTCTACTTAAAAAATAGAAAGAAATTAATTGGCCAACTAAAAATATGTAGAAAAACTGAGCCCGGCATGGCGGTGCATACCTGTAGTCCCAGCTACTCGGGAGGAGGCTGAGGCAGGAGGATCGCTTGAGCCCAGGAGATTGAGGTTGCTGTGAGCGAGGCTGACGCCACGGCACTCTAGCCTGGGCGACAAAGCGAGACTCTTGTCTCAAAAAAAAAAAAATTATTATGGAAACAGCAAGACATATATATATACACACATGAAAGAATAATAGAATCAACCGCAGCGTGCCCAAGCTGTAGCTTACACAGTGACGCAGTCAGGGCCAGATTCGTTTCTTCCATTCCCACGTCCTCCTGGTACCTTCCGTGCCATCCCAGACGTCATCCTCCGGCGTTTGTGACGCGTGCTCTGGTTCCCGCAGAGGCCAGCGCGGCGGAGGCGGCCGGCGTGCACGTGGCCGTGGTGGTGAGGCCGGGCAACGCGGGGCTGACGGACGACGAGAAGACGTACTACAGCCTCATCACGTCCTTCAGCGACCTGAGCCTGCCCTCCTCGGCCTAGGGCGTGCGCCTCGCGGACTCGCCCCGGGCGTCTGGTTTTACCCTGACGGGGAGAGCGACCTGCTTAAGAAATCCGTGTGCGTGCACACACGTGTCCAAGCCTGCACGTGTGTGTGCTCACCGTGACTGCCGCGTGAGTGAGGAGGAAGTCTCCCTTCAGTGGAAACAGAACTTGTTTAAAGATGCTTTATTACGTAGGAATTGTTTGCAGCAGTACCCTAACCCTTCAGGAGGACGGAGTGTCGCTGATAGAAGAAATTGCTAAAGCACAGATCTTAATGTGTCACGTTGATCAAGTCACGCGCCGAAATGGAAAGGTAGTTTTGAGAAGTTATTCAGAAGCCTTGTTTTAAGAACTGAAATTGTTGCAAAGGCTTGTTTCTTTAAATCTTATGTGTTATGTTGATCAAGTCCTGTACCGAAATGGAAAGGTAGTTTTGAGAAAGTATTCAGAAGCCTTGTTTTAAGAACTGAAATTGTTGCAAAGACTTATTCCTAATAGTAATTAGAAGTAAGTCTGATTTAGCCCCTGTCTAATTGTAAGTTAGAAATCACAGCAGCTCCCTTTCGTATTTGTCTCCCCGTATATTGCAAGGCAAAAGGTTTTTTTTTTTCTGCTTCAGAACAGAGCAAAATCAGGAAAGATTGCTCCCTTGAGTCTTGATCAATCAAGTATCTGTTACTCAAGAAGAAACCGGATAATTATTGTGGCACTCGCAGCAAGCAGCTGCCTACCAGGGGAAAAGGCACACCCGTGTAACTGGCTAAAATATAAAATAGAGGTGTGTTCTTAATGTGTAACAAAGCAGTCCTGGCCGGCCGGGTTCCGTGGCTCAGGCAGCAGGACAAAAAACAGTCCTAATTCTGCTGGTTATCAGTATAGACGTTCTAGTTGCCTTTCTAACTACTTCTTAGCACAGTTTGAGAGTATATGTTCATTGCCATTTACTATTAATAAAAAAAAGATTTTACTGAAATCAGTTGATAAGAACAAGAAGAGCCCTAATATGTAATATTTTCCTTTGACCTGGATGTGAGAAATGTAAATTTTATAACAGCATTATTCTGATTGAGTTCTAATACAATGTCATGCCAATTTCACGCTGTGATTAATAAAAGCATTTTCTTCTCCACGCAGTTTTATATAAGCTCCTGAACTACGCCACATACTGCCATAGCAAAAGAGGAACTGAGACTGAGGAACGAGAGGCTGAAAACAATAAGAATGTTATTTTAGTTTTTGCCTTAATCACGTATGTAGTGAGTGTGTGTTTTAATGGAGTGCAGTGGAAATCGAGTTATGTATCTGTGTAAGGTGACTATTTGATCTGGACAGAAAGCATTCAGGATATGAGTGGGGTTTCTTTGATATTTGGGAATCTTAATATTTGAGGTATTTAAGGTAATGCTTGAAAGAGGCAGTTATTCTCTTAATCAAGCAAAACTAATCCTGGAGGTGTAATTCGAGGAATGCTTTGAATAAGGAAGAGGAAGTCTTGCAAATATGACAAGACGGGGATATATTTTTTATTGATAATTTTGATCTTCTTAGTAGCTAATTAAGAAATCTAATGACCATGAAAGTATATAAGTTAAAAAAAAAGGAAGTGAATGTAAGTGAATCTTAGAAGTGGGAATAATTTGTAAATGATGGCAAGACCACAAATGGTAATAAAAAGATGAACTTCCTAGATATTTTGGAAAAGCTCATGGGCAGATGGCAGAAAAGGGGGTCTCAATGACAATAAAGGAGTAATTGGAAAAGTAAGGAAGAAATGACAGAAAATCGTATACTGGGATCTAGATTGGAAAGGAATATAAGGAGAAGAAAGTGCCCGGTGTGTAGCCCACAGAGAACTGAGGCAGGAGTGGCATTTGGTGTCCATGGTCAAAAGCGTGTCAGGAAAAGTGTGTAGTTCACACTGAAGAATGAGGACAGAAAATACCCAGATTGAGGAATTAAGAGAAAGTTGAAATATCAGATCCCGTTTGTGAAAGTGGGTACGACAGGGAGGGAAACACATGGTGAGTGGAATATTTCTTAGATCCTGATACACAAATCCATTAACGATTAAAAACGATGGAGAAGGGTCCCCGGAAGAACGTGGAAGATAAAGTGGATTGGCTACGAGGGAGGGAAAATACCCTAGAAACTGGGTAGTGATCGCTACACGGCATATGCATGTATTGGAACATCACGTTGTGCCCCATAAATATGTAGTCACGTGTCACTCAGAAAAAAATTTAAGAAAAGGGAGTGGGCAGTGAGGTGGGAGGCGAATGAAGCCAGATGGAAGAGGAGGAAAAAACCTCTGGAACTTCCAGAAAGGGGATAAAAGCACTCAGTTTTATCAGGCTTTTTTTTTTTGAGACAGACTGACTGTTGCCCAGGCTAGAGTGAGTGCCCCGTGGCATCAGCCTCGCTCACAGCAACCTCCAACTCCTGGACTTGACCGATCCTCCTACCTCAGCCTCCCGAGTAGCTGGGACTATAGGCATGTGCCACCATGCCCGGCTCATTTTTTCTATATATTTTTAGCTGGCCAATTAATTTATTTCTATTTTTTAGTAAACATGGGGTCTCTCACTTTTGCTCAGGCTGGTTTTGAACTCCTGACCTTGAGCCATCTTCTTCCCTCAGCCTCCCAGAGAGCTAGGATTACACGCATGAGCCACCCCGTCCAGCCAGTTTTATCAGGCTCTTGCTTGCAGAGAATACAGGGGATTAAGGCCTCTTAAAGTTGGGGCTCTTTTTATTCCTGTTATATTAATTCAAACCGTCTACCTCAGTTCTCTTTCCCACACCCAGGTGGCACTGGTTTCCAATTTTGGGTCAAAACCCAGGTTGGATTATTTTTTGAGACAGTCTTGACTTCCTTTCCCAGGCTAGAGTGAGTGCCGTGGCTAATTCTTTCTATAGATATCAGTTGGCCAATTAATTTCTTTCTATTTTTAGTAGAGACGGGGTCTCGCTCTTGCTCAGGCTGGTCTCAAACTCCTGACCTTGAGCGATCCTCCCGCCTCGGCCTCCCAGAGCGCTGGGATGCCAGGCGTGAGCCACCGCGCCGGCCCAGGTTGGATTTTTAGAAGAGAAGTCTCCGACAGAGAGGGTTTTCTAATTTGATCCGCGTTCCCGGAGTAGCGGGGGTTGCCGTTTGGCACTGTGTAGGGCTGGCCTTGGTGGCTCAGCCTAGCCCCACACGCACTACAGCTGTAGGTAGGCCTCGCAGGAGGAAGGTGGAGAGCCTGTTGCCAAGACAGATGCACGGCAACCTGAGCCCAGCAGGTGGCGCTGTCCCTCCAGCCTGGAGCCGTGAGGCCGCAGCCGACTGAGCTAAGAGGCGGCATGAAGAGAGGAAAAGGTACTCAGTTCGTTTATCCTTGCCAGCCCGTAGCCTGATGCTGCAGTCGGAGCAGCTTGGAAACAGTGGCAGTAATCTCGAATGAAATTCTCCCAGTAATATTCCTTGTGTCTGTTTTCCCCCAAGTCGCATTAAAAAAAAAAAAAAGGTGATTTTTGGATAGCCACTTTTTTCCTCTAGTGACAGTGTTATAAAAGGCTTGTCTTCAGATTTTTTTTTTCATTTCCATCAGAGTACAAGGTTGAACGTGTGCCACAACAGGTAATCTTACCACCTGTGCCCAGGTGGCAAAATGATATCATCCTCAACCTGATATTTAATAATTTACAGTTTTTACTAACAAACCTGGAGTAACTAGCAGACGTAAAATTCACCTGCTTTACAAATTTACCTCAACTTTCTTCTTCTTCTTCTTCTTTTTCTTTTTTTTGAGGCAGAATCTCACTCTGTCGCCCGGGCTAGAGTGAGTGCCGTGGCGTCAGCCTCGCTCACAGCAACCTCCAACTCCTGTGCTCAAGCCATCCTCCTGCCTCAGCCTCCCGAGTAGCTGGGACTACAGGCATGCGCCACCACACCCGGCTCATTTTTTTCTATATATATTTTTAGTTGGCCAATTAATTTCTTTCTATTTTTTTAGTAGAGACGGGGGTCTTGCTCTTGCTCAGGCTGGTCTCGAACTCCTGACTTCAAGCGATCCTCCCGCCTCGGCCTCCCAGAGTGCTAGGGTGACAGGCGTGAGCCGCCACGCCCCACCTAGACTTTTAAAATAGTAACTTGGTTCCCCTCACTAGTGGGGGATGTTTTCTTCTTCAGTAAACTTAGTTGGACCACCAGAAACTCGGTTTAGTGTATCTCATACTTTGTTCTCCGGGCCATCTTTGTTAGATCCTCCAGAGATGCTCATTTCAAAGGCAGGTTTCCTGGTCTTGGCCGTTTATGTGTTTGCTTAGGGTCTTACCTCCTAGGAGGTTACACGATCTGTACATGGGTGTAGTACAAAAACACATCATGTGCCATTTCACGACAGGGATAGGTTCTGAGAAATGCACCAGTGGGCCATTTTGTTACTGGGCAAATGTCACAGAGTTGCCATGCTTCCCCGAAAATAAGACAGGGTCTTCTATTTATTTTTCCTCAAGAAGACACCCTAGGGCTGATTTTCAGGGGATGTGTTATTATTTTTTTTAAGTACGGTACAACAGTCTACACTGATTCAAATACAGTGAAGTCGTCTTCTTCTGGAACATCATCCTCACTCTCCAGACCCCGAATCCCATCCTGAATGTCTTGCGACTCTGTTTCCTTTAGAGCCACCGGCCCCGATCTCTCCTGTCGAGCACTAGAGCTCTCACGGGGCGGATGAGAAGGGCTGCTCGTGTTCTTTCCCGCTCCGCGACGACATGCATGGGTTGTGCAGATGCGCTGCGCAGCCACGCCCGTCACTAGGGCTGATTTTCATAGCCACGCCCACCACCAGGGCTGATTTTTCATAGCCACGCCCATCACTAGGGCTGATTTTCATAGCCACGCCCATCACTAGGGCTGATTTTCATAGCCTCGCCCATCACCAGGGCTGATTTTCATAGCCATGCCCATCACTAGGGCTGATTTTCATAGCCACGCCCACCACCAGGGCTGATTTTCATAGCCTTGCCCATCACTAGGGCTGATTTTCATATCCCCGCCCATCACCAGGGCTGATTTTCATATCCCCGCCCATCACCAGGGCTGATTTTTGTAGCCACGCCCACCACTAGGGCTGATTTTCATAGCCACGCCCATCACTAGGGCTGATTTTTGGGATAGGACTTCTATGGTGCATGTGCTTAGACATCCTGCTGGGGCTTATTTTCCGGAAGACACGGTACTTACACCTAGTCTACATGGTGTAGCAGCCTGTTGCTCCTACACTGCAAACCTGTACAGCGTGTCAGCCCTGACGGCTGCAAGCGGTTGTAACACAGCGTTACTTGTACATCTAAACAGAGAGGAGGGACCGTAGAAATACGGCATTACAGTCTTATGGGACCACTGTCATATATGTGGTCCCTCATTGGCCAAAATGTCGTTAGGCACATGACTGTGTTTGGTCTTTGTCGCCAGTTCCTGGCACCAACCTTGAAATTGAGCAGCAGGTTTGTCTTTTGTCATATAAAATCAGCCTCTTTTTTCAGGGGTGTAGGGGGTACATAGTCTCAGGATGGGGCTGTCAGGAGAAAGACCACCAGGTGGTTAGACCTCTAGACCAGGGCTCCTCAAACTTGTTAAACAGGGGGCCAGGTCACTGTCCCTCAGACCGTTGGAGAGTGCGCACTGCGGGCCCGGGACGAGTCGGCTGCTAACCAGGACAGGCAGCGGTGACGAACACACCCAGAGGGCCGGATAACTCGCAGCCGAGTTGGACAGAGTGACGGGAACCCGTGGACCCAGCACTTGGGCCTGGCATCTGAAGGTGAGGGCAGTCTGGTCGGACTGAGTCCTTAAACCTGTGGGGTGTGACACTCACTCTGGGCAGTGAGTGCCAGGACTGACCTGCAGCCACCCAGGCGGCGTCCAGAGAATCAGAGAGTTGGCCGTCGGTGTCAGAAAACATGCTCCCGGTATATGACACTGAAGTTCACGTTCAACGTGATGTCCGGTATTAGAGAGGAAATGAGGGTGCAAGAGAGGAGGAGATCACAGTTTTGCATAAAAGAATTTATTTAGTGGTCACATCCCAGTGAGCAGCGTCAGTCGCTGCCTGACTCGGCTAACGTGTGCTGTTAGGTTTAAGAAAGTGTACGATTGCATCACCAAAAGCGATCTCGTTTGGATTGTGCAGAGTAAAAGGAAGCATCATAAATCTTCATTCTTTCATAAAATTTTTCAAATATAAAAATGAAAAACAGAAACTGAAAAAGCAGTATTCAAAACTAATCGATGTCACCTTACACTATTTACAATAAGATGCCTTTGTAACAGGACAATGCCCTCAGCTTGATCCTTTTCCTCACATTTATAACTTCCGGGTGCTCCCACTCCCCGGTGTGGGCCCTGGCCATGATTTCTTCAGTCCCGTCTCCCAGGAAACCGCCACCTTCCAATCTGTGTCACTCATCTCTGAGTGTCGCACTCCTCTGTCCTGCTCTTGCATTATAAAGCATGCTGTTCAGCAGACATGTACTGAGCAGCAGGCCCTGTGCTAAGAGGTGGGGCTGGACACAGAGATGAAAATACATTGACCTCTCCCTAAAGAAGGTCACACTTCGGGCTGGGCGCGGTGGCTCACGCCTGTCATCCCAGCACTCTGGGAGGCCGAGGGGGGAGGATCGCTCAAGGTCAGGAGTTAAAAACCAGCCTGAGCAAGAGCGAGACTCTGGCTCTACTATAAATAGAAAAGAAATGAATTGGCCAACTAAAAACATATATATATAAAATGAGCCGGGCGTGGTGGCGCATGCCTGTAGTCCCAGCTACTCGGGAGGAGGCTGAGGCAGGAGGATCGCTTGAGCCCAGGAGTTGGAGGTTGCTGTGAGCGAGGCTGAGCGAGGCTGACGCCACGGCACTCACTCTAGCCCGGGTGACAGAGTGAGACTCTGTCTCAAAAAAAAAAAAAGCTCAGACTTTGGGTTGAATTAAAAAATGTTTGTCACATTATGGTCCATGAAGTAAATCTGGGGATTTCTTGAGACAAAGTGCGCTCGTGGAGGGTCTTGTCAACTTGGCTCAGTCCGACAGGTTTTGAATTTGGAATTCTCTTTGTCACGGAGCACGGCTCCAAAAGCTCGCACCTGCCGTTTGAGTTCTGAACTCTTCGCAGGTGGGAACTACGGGTTGGGCAGTCGGGACCACCTTCATCAATTTGGTTTTGGGGAAGGGTATTCTACAGGTTCCAAATCTGAAAAACACTTAATCAAAAACAAAAAACCGACTGGGCACAGTGGCTCAGGCCTGTAATCCTAGCACTCTGGGAGGCCGAGGCGGGAGGATCGATTGAGCTCAGGAGTTTGAGACCAGCCTGAGCAAGAGCGAGACCCCATCTCTACTAAAAATAGAAAGAAATTAATTGGCCAACTAAAAATATATATAGAAAAAAAATCAGCCGGGCGTGGTGGCGCATGCCTGTAGTCCCAGCTACTCGGGAGGAGGCTGAGGCAGGAGGATCGCTTGAGCCCAGGAGTCGGAGGTTGCTGTGAGCGAGGCTGACGCCACGGCACTCACTCTAGCCTGAGCAACAGAGTGAGACTCTGTCTCAAAAAAAAAAAAAAAATAGAAAAGGGTAAACCACGAAATATGAAACCAAAGCTGCGCGTGGCCTGCCAGGAGGCAGGATGGGAGCCACACCCTGGCCGTCCCCATCTTGTCCCGAGCCTGGCGCGATGGCCCTGCGACTGTCCACGCCGGGGTACGGGTCACGGCCACGGCGCGTCCGGCCCGAGTGGCGGCGGCGGCGGGCTTTCCGCGCACGGCGGTCTGTGGCGTGTCCCTTTCCCGGGAGCCACACGGCTGGCCGGTCGGCCACCAAGGGGGCTGTCTCGGGAGGTGTCACGGGGGTGCACGCCTTGGCACGGGCCACACAGGGTCACGGCGCTCGGCCTCTGTCCCGCTGGGCGTCACGCTGCCACCCTTCCCCGAACACCAGTGCCGGGTTCGGACGTTCGTCACCGGCTGGTTCCTTCAAGCCCTGGGGACCGGAGGCCACCTGGGGGCTGGGAGTCCTCCCACCGCTGGCCGGGCGATGTCACCGCGTCTGGGACACGACGGGAGTGAGAAGAGCAGAGGGAGAGGGAAGACAGGTGACCGTGCACCAGTGACCGTGCATCTGCCGTGCAGTGACAACGTGTGTCCGGGTGACAGGCGTGTGTCTTCGGTGCGCGAGGGCTCGTGCTTTCCCGCTGAAGAAACGACCCGCCCCGGAAAAGCTCGTGTGGCAGATGTGGCCGTGAACGTGCGTGTTAAAAAAAGAATGTGTCTCGAGGTCACGTGGGGAGCCCCGTGACTCTGTCCTCCTGCCCGTCCCCAGCCCGCACGCCCGCCCTGCCCCGGCACAGGGACGAGCTGGCGGGTCACACCTGGTCGGTCTGATACTCGGAGGCTTCCGACAGGCTCTCGGAGAAGCTCAGGAAGTTCTCCTGGTGCTCGGAGCACACGATCTCGTAGCGGTAGTGGCGGAACTCCACGGCCAGCGTGCCGAAGTAGGACAGGAAGCACATGACCAGGCCCCACTGCACGCGGGCCGCGTACATGTGCACGCCCTGAGCCATCAGGATGAAGTCTGGGGACACGCCGTCAAGGAAGGACGCCCTCAGCGGCCACGTTGAAAGTAATCCGGAGGCCGAGGCGGGAGGATCGCTCGAGGTCAGGAGTTCGAGACCAGCCTGAGCAAGAGCGAGACCCCGGCTCTACTATAAATAGAAAGAAATTAATTGGCCAACTAATATATATATATATAGAGAAAAAATGACCCGGGTGTGGTGGCTCACACCTGTCATCCTAGCACTCTGGGAGGCTGAGGCAGGAGGATCGCTCAAGGTCAGGAGTTCGAGACCAGACTGAGCAAGAGCGAGACCCCTGTCTCTACTAAAAAAAATAGAAAGAAATTATCTGGACAACTAAAAATACATAGAAAAGATTAGCCGGGCGTGGTGGCGCATGCCTGTAGTCCCAGCTACTCGGGAGGAGGCTGAGGCAGGAGGATCGCCTGAGCCCAGGAGTTGGAGGTTGCTGTGAGTTAGGCTGACGCCACGGCACTCACTCTAGCCTGAGCAACAGAGTGAGACTCTGTCTCAAAAAAAACCTAATCCTGTTATCATCAGTTCATTTAAAAATAGGGAAACTGAGGCCAAATGGGTAACTTGCCTGAGGTTATACAGATATGAATTGGTGGGGCTGGGATTCAAACCAGCGTCTGATCCCAGGCCACGGGCTCAACTATTATGCTCCACGGCTGCCTGTAAACCAGGCGTCCTCAAACTGCGGCCTGCGAGGACATTTATCCGGCCCGCTGGGTGTTTCTGCCGCCGCTGCCTGTCCTGCTTAGCAGCCGACTTGTCCCGGGCCCACAGTGCGCACTCTCCAACGGTCTGAGGGACAGTGGACTGCCCCCTGTTTACAAAGTTTGAGGACCCCTGCTAAACTGTGAGACTAGCAAGAGGATTACAGCTCCAAAGTAATGAGTTAGCCAGAAAAATAAAGCTATCTTTTTAAAACTCACTGCAAATCACTGTGAATTCATAGTTATGGTATCTAGGGACATAATTTTGAACACATCAAATTGCTAACTACGTCTACATAAGCTGTGTGTGGATTTGCAGTGCTACTACTAATGTCTGAGTGGCCCCTCTTCTAATTTTCACTGTGGTCCTTGTAATACTGTACAGCCTGGTTTCATTCCTGGTATCGCATATAAACCTGGGCCCAAATGAAAATATGCAATTAATAAAACAATAAAGGAACAGGTCAGACCGGGCACGGTGGCTCACGCCTGCAATCCTAACACTTTAGGGGCCTGCGGTGGGAGAACTGCTTGAGGCAAGGAGTTCAAGACCAGCCGGGGTAGCACAGTAGAGACCCTGTTTCTACAAAAAAAATAGAAAAATGAGCCGGGCATAGTGATTCGTGACTGTAGTCCCAGCTACTCGGGAGGCTGAGGCGGGAGGATCGCTTGAGCCCAGGAGTTGGAGGTCGCTGTGAACGGTGATGACGCTAGTGCACTCTAGCCCAGGCAGGAAACCAAGGCCCTACCTGAAAAACTATATATTTATAAAACATAAAAAATAAGAAACAGGCCGGGCGTGGTGGCTCACGCCTGTAATCCTAGCACTCTGGGAGGCCGAGGCGGGCGGATTGCTCGAGGTCAGGAGTTCGAAACCAGCCTGAGCAAGAGTGAGACCCCATCTCTACTATAAATAGAAAGAAATTAATTGGCCAACTAATATATATAGAAAAAATTAGCCGGGCATGGTGGTACATGCCTGTAGTCCCAGCTACTCGGGAGGCTGAGGCAGGAGGATCGCTGGAGCCCAGGAGTTGGAGGTTGCTGTGAGCGAGGCTGACGCCACGGCACTCACTCCAGCCTGGGCAACAAAGTGAGACTCTGTCTCAAAAAAAAAGAAAAAAAAAAAAATAAGAAACAGATGAGAGAGGAGTGTGTGTGTATACACACAACAGAATAAATGTAGGTAGGGCCTGAGGAAAAAACTGGAAAGTCCACAGCATGCCAAGGGGCTCAGCACTAAACACATTTATTTAGAAAAAAATCAGAACTGTCTGCTTAGCATTAGTCCTGTCTTCTGAACTTAGATCTAAAATCTTGGGACATTTTCAGAGAGCGAGAGTGTGTGAAACTGTATCAGCCAAACTTTGCTGTCCCGATTAGCCCTTGATCCGTTCACCCTCCGGGAACGAAGAAACGGTTCCAAGTGTTGAGAAACAACATAGATCAGCATCACTTGGTGAAAGCTCAAAACTCAGAATAATTTAAAGTCTTTGCTTACTCTTTTGACTGAGGATTCAAAATATTGCCAAAGCAATATGAACTTACTACTTAAGTGAATGGGGAAGGCATAAATCCTCAAATCTCATATTGGCAGTTTTGATCTTTCTCATCATGAAGTATTTTATCAGGTTGCTAGCAAGAAGGCAAAGTTTTTGGCTTGGATTTTAAGTCTTTATTTATTTATTTTTTTTTTTGATACAGAGTCTCGCTTTGTTGCTTATGCTAGAGTGAGTGCCGTGGCATCAGCCTTGCTCACAGCAACCTCAGACTCCTGGGCTCAAGCGATCCTCCTGCCTCAGCCTCCCGAGTAGCTGGGACTACAGGCATGTGCCACCACGCCCAGCTAATTTTTTCTATATATTTTTTTAGTTGGCCAATTAATTTCTTTCTATTTATAGTAGAGACAGGGGTCTCGGTCTTGCTCAGGCTGGTTTCGAACTCCTGACCTCGAGCGGTCCTCCCGCCTCGGCCTCCCAGAGTGCCGGGATGACAGGCGTGAGCCACCGCCCCCGGCCTTGAGAGACAACTTATTTTTATTTATTTCTTTTTTCGAGTCAGGATCTCTTTGCATTGCCAGGGCTGGAGTGCAGTGGTGTCACTCATTCATCATAGCTCAGTGCAGCCTCATACTCCCAATTCAAGCAATCCTCCTGCCCCGGCCTCAAGCAGAACCTCCTGCCTCAGCCTCCCGAGTAGCTGGGACTACAGGGGCATGCCACCATGACTGGCTAATTAAAAAAAAAAAATTTTTTTTTTGTAGAGATGGGTTGCTCAGGCTGGTCTCGAACTCTTGGCCTCAAGCAGTCCTTCCATCTCAGCCTCCCCAGGTGGGGGAGGGGTTACAGGCGTGGGCCACCTGGCCCAGCCAACTTCTTTGTTGACTCTCAACTAGCAAAAGAACCTTTTCACATTGAAAGGATACAGAGGACCACACAGAGAGTGATGGAGGCCGCCAGGATGACTCGTGGAATTCCGACTTTCCGGCCCTCGTTCTTGATGTTGACTTTGAGGGTCAGCGCAGCCTGGATCCAGCAGGTCAACGTGCCGAACCCGAAGGTCAAGGAAGTCCCCACGTTATGGATTTCCTCATCGTTGGTGAGCTAAGGGATGGACAGATAATGAGGTGTGGAGGCTCACTCAGAAATGGTGGGACGTGTGAGGGGAGGTGAAGACAGGAAGAGAGAGGCCCCGACAGTGGGAGGATGGCTTTCAGCAGCGTTACAGTCCTTCACCTCCACTGGCTCTTTGAGTCTGTTTTCAAATGTCCAAGCTCTGAGGGGAGGAAGGGAAACAGACAGTACCCCCGAACCGTGGAAACATTTGTTGGGAAAAACCATGCACCAGTGGTAATCTGTTCCTCGTGTTTATTTTCCAGCAAAGCTTGGTGGGGAAAGTAAAAATAAAAAGCAGGAGAATTAAACACACACAAAAAAAATGGGAAATGTTACTGCAAGCAGATACCCCAACTCTGTTTTCTAGGCTGGGAAAATGAGACTGAGGATCTGGCTGTGTTTTTACTGACTTGAGGATGGCCAGTTCCAGGCAGGTCAAGACTGAATTTCCACAGACAACCAGTACCCTGTGGGCTCTTCGTTACTCTTACAGAAAGAACTGGCTTATAGAATGTGACCAATTCATTGTTTTTTGTTTTGTTTTAAGACAGAGTCTCACTCTGTTTCCCGGGCTAGAGTGAGTGCCGTGGTGTCAGCCTCGCTCACAGCAACCTCCAACTCCTGGGCTCAAGCCATCCTCCTGCCTCAGCCTCCTGAGTAGCTGGGACTACAGGCATGCGCCACCACGCCCGGCTCATTTTTCTATATATATTTTAGTTGGCCAATTGATTTCTTTCTATTTTTAGTAGAGACAGGATCTCACTCTTGCTCAGGCTGGTTTCTAACTCCTGACCTTGAGCAATCCTCCCGCCTCGGCCTCCCAGAGTGCTAGGATGACAGGCGTGAGCCACCACGCCCGGCCCGAATTAATATATTTTTATATAAGTCACAGGTGTTCCAGGAAAATTCTGGGCTCTCCAACTTGACTTCCACACGAAAGGTTGCTGATGGTCTGAAATGTAAGCTTTCATCCAGTAAGGATTTTCAGTGTTTAATTGTAGAAAGGCAATGATCCTATTGATTTTCTAGAAAGGTACATTAGGATGCAGTTTGTTATGAAAAAATGTATTAAACCGCTTTGAAATCCTTTGCAGCAAATATATATTCTAGCAGCTACTTTCCCAGTAGTCATGCTACATTTCTGATGCTCAGGGAACCTTGTCCCCTGTGTGATGCAAAGACTGAGGGACCGCAGGACAGCCGTGCATGTCAGGGACCAGCGCTCCTCACTGTAGAGCTCTGTGCAGAGTTACATGGGCCACAGAGTGAGTATGCGTCAGTCAATGGCCTTGATGGTCACACGGGGGAAGGTCTGACCAGCGAGAGAGAGAGAGAAAGAGAGAGAGAGAGAGAGAGAGAGGAAAAAGGCCAAATGAAGTACCTGAAAATTACCGAGTAAGGTCATTCCAAAGGAAGCCAGACACAAGGCCACCAGTCCACTGATATTCAGCCAGGGGTTTAGGACCTTTGGTTTCAGTTGTATGAAGCGCAGAACGGCCACCACCAGGGCTAGGAACAAAGCAAATTCTTTAAAAATCAAAACGTTTAAATCATACACCCTACGCCGGGCGCGGTGGCTCATGCCTGTCATCCTGGCACTCTGGGAGGCTGAGGTGGGAGGATCGATCGAAGAAGTCAGGAGTTTGAGACCAGCCTGAGCAAGAGCGAGACCCCGTCTCTACTATAAATAGAAAGAAATTAATTGGCCAACTAATATATATAGAAAAAATTAGCCGAGCATGGTGGCGCATGCCTGTAATCCCAGCTACTCGGGAGGAGGCTGAGGCAGGAGGATCGCTTGAGCCCAGGAGTTGGAGGTTGCTGTGAGCGAGGCTGACGCCACGGCACTCACTCTAGCCTGGGCAACAAAGCGAGACTCTGTCTCAAAAAAAAAAAAATTTGTTTTTTCAGGAGGGGAACAGGAAAAGGAAGTAGGGAGAGGAGTGAAATTCAGCACACTGCACTGTCACACAAAGTGGTCACCGGATGAAGAAGCCGTTAGATTGAGACGGGAGAACTCAGCACTCAGCACTGTAGGGGACACGAGCTAAGTAACTGTGCATGGCCACTGGTCAGGCCAAAACGCCAAAACAGCACACGTAGGTTCTTTTCACAATGACTGGTGAGAAGTTACTATTCTGAGAGTCTCTGCTGGTCACTTAGTTTTTTGTTTTTTTTTTGAGACAGAGTCTCACTTTGTTGCCCAGGCTAGAGTGAGTGGCGTGGCGTCAGCCTCGCTCACAGCAGCCTCAATCTCCTGGGCTCAAGCGATCCTCCTGCCTCAGCCTCCCAAGTAGCTGGGACTACAGGCATGCGCCACCATGCCCGGCTAATTTTTTGTATATATATATTTTAGTTGGTCAATTAATTTCTATTTTTGGTAGAGATGGGGTCTTGCTCAGGCTGGTTTCGAACTCCTGACCTTGAGCAATCCGCCCGCCTCGGCCTCCCAGAGTGCTAGGATCACAGGCGTGAGCCACCGCGCCGGCCTCAAAGTAATCTTTATGTCTGCTCACCAACTTTCGCCACATTCACGTCTGATCAATACATACATTTTTTAGTTTCATTAAGAATTTTTTGGAATGCGAGAACCAGAACAGAAGAAAAAAAAAAAAGGAAAAATAAAATTGATATTTTTAAAATTTTTTAAAAATTTAAAAAAAAAGAAATTTTTAGATTTCAGTTTCTTGAGCGGAAAAAAAAAAAAAGAATTTTAGATTTCACTAACGGTTAATTTTAGAAAAGACTTTCAGAGCCCACCCTTCTGTTGTTTTTGTTAGTTAGAACACTCCTTTGCCATTACAGGTGGTCGCCTATTTAATTTTCCTGTGTCTTTTTAAAAAAGCATGAACAACATATCTGCTGACTTTTTAGCTTAAATTTTTACCTTTGAATCTGATTGGGTTTTTAAAGTTCCAAACCCAAAATAACATCTCTTCGTTGCGGGACTAGACTGGTGCCTGGCCAAATTCTTTTTTGCTTGGTTTGGTTTTACTGTTTGGACATCAATAATGCCTATTTATGACTGCAGTAGAACACAGCAGTCGATACGTTTTGGCTGCAGGAGAGAGAGCGGCTGCTATTAGGCAGCTGAAATCATTCAGCTATTAGCTTTATCCTCACAATCTTCCCCAGGGCAGAAAATAATCCGCCTTCCAAGAAACCCGTCTTAGGTCTTTTCTTCCCTCCGGTGGAAAAAAAAAAGTATGGATTCAGGACAAAGAACATAACTAATTCTGTAAAGAAAATAATCGAGCATTCAATCTTTGATTCAGTTCTTGAAAAATGATACAGGATCCTTTGCCCAGTAATTTCAGTAAATGTGACACAGGCTCATTTTTGGATTGGAAATTATAATCTATGCGGCTGCCCCAAAAGCAGAGACTTAGGGTTATTTCTTCAAGTTGCTTATATCGTCTAAAGTGATAGTCTCACAGGCCTGAGCAGACAGAAGCATTCTTTTTCACTCCCAGAGTTGATAAATAAATAACTGTGGGTTTGTTCCCACTGAACAACAGTCTCAAACCAGTTTTGTGTCGACCAGATGGTACCAAAAAATGATGAAAGAGGATGCGGAATAAACACTGGGTGTCGCAAGCCCTCGGAGCTAGAGCTGGGAAAAGCCCAGTTGTTCCTTGGAGAAGAAGACGAGGACAAATGTCATCTGCAAGACAGGGGTGCTGGCTTCCATTGTTTTGTTTCTCGAAATGTGTTTACAATTAGTTAAGCCTTATACCCGGACAGACATGTGAGCCGTGCAAACTGGTATTTTTTTTTTTTTAGATTATACATTTAAAGATGGCCGGGGACTATCAGTTGTCTTAAGGATATGAAGGGAACAGCATGTGGCTTCCAGAATGTTCCCTTGGTTTCGTGAGAGCCCAGTGGAGGCCAGACAGCTTGCGACCGCATTTTTATACCCAGGCTCCTGAGTATTGCGATGAAATGGGGTAGTATTTTTTTCTTTATTTCTACATATTATGAGGGTACAAATTTTAAGGTTTCAATAAATGCTCCCTCCCCCCATTTTTTTTTTTTTTTTTTTTTTTTTGAGACAGAGTCTCGCTTTGTTGCCCAGGCTAGAGTGAGTGCCGTGGCGTCAGCCTCGCTCACAGCAACCTCCAACTCCTGGGCTCAAGCGATCCTCCTGCCTCAGCCTCCCGAGTAGCTGGGACTACAGGCATGCGCCACCACGCCCGGCCAACTTTTTTTCTATGTATTTTTAGTTGGCCAAATAATTTCTTTCTATTTATAGTAGAGACGGGGTCTCGCTCTTGCTCAGGCTGGTCCCGAACTCCTGACCTTGAGCGATCCTCCCGCCTCGGCCTCCCAGAGTGCCAGGATGACAGGCCTGAGCCACGGTGCCTGGCCTTTATTTTTTTTTTAAAAAAGCCCACTTCTCCATTTGCCAGTTGATGTGTGTATAGGCACAGAAGAGAGTATCACCCTGCCGTTAATGTTGACTTTCTAGGTTCAACAATAATACCTATTTATATCAATATATATCAGAGAGTCTATGCATTTTTTTCACCTTCGCAGGTGAAGAAATGAGGCATTCCTTTCAAAGCAAACATGTTGCACAAATAGTACATTTCCATGCAGGGTTTTATGGTATGTGAAATACATCATTTCATGAAGCAAAAAAATAAATAAATAAAGTCAAGAGTAGGCTTGAAATTATAAAGATGGTAAAGGGAAGAAAAAAATGTCAGGAAAGCAGGGTGAATGTCAAAGGATCTATAAGAAAACAAGACCCATACGAAATAAAAAAACAAGATAATAAATAAGAAAACAAAAAGCCGGCTTCAGCATATGGACATGATATGATTCTATATTATCAAGTAAGCCCACCATTGTTTTGATTTGAGTTTGAGGGAGTTTAAAATAAAAAAGGAATGTACCAAAGTGCATAAAGCATTCTTTTTTTTTTCTTTCTTTCTTTTTTGCAATAGATAACCTTTTTTAGTGGAATGTCCCGAATGACTTGAGTTTTCATCCTAACATCAGAAAGGTTCTTAATTACCATCTCTTCAAACTCAAGAAAAGTTTTAAGTTACTTTTCTCCACCCCTGGAATATCTTAACATATGCTATACTCGGAAGCTTCATTGACTGCCAGTAATAAGAGATACATAGGTCACTAGCACGTTTAGTTTTGTTCCAATTCGCTGGAAACCCTACTGGCAAAAAAGTGAACATTAAAACGAAGAGCCCGGCCAGGCGCGGTGGCTCACGCCTGTCATCCTGGCACTCTGGGAGGCCGAGGCGGGCGGATTGCTCGAGGTCGGGAGTTCGAAACCAGCCTGAGCAAGAGCGAGACCCCGTCTCTGCTATAAAATTAGAAATTAATTGGCCAACTAATATATATAGAAAAAATTAGCCAGGCATGGTGGCGCGTGCCTGTAGTCTCAAGCTACTCGGGAGGAGGCTGAGGCAGGAGGATCGCTTGAGCCCAGGAGTTGGAGGCTGCTGTGAGCGAGGCTGACGCCACGGCACTCACTCTAGCCTGGGCGACAAAGCGAGACTGTCTCAAAAAAATAAATAAAAATTAAAATAAAATAAAACGAAGAGCCCGAGGTTCTAACAGCGAGCTTAAGAACACAAAGCGTCCTTGTCGCTTTTCTTACCTAGGAAGGCCGCCATGTTCATGACTTGACTAAACACACAGCTGGCGGGGGGCTCGTCACCTGCAATACTTGGAAAAAGATGAAATGTTTTATAATGA
The DNA here is from genome assembly GCF_040939455.1 of Microcebus murinus. Taxonomy (NCBI): domain Eukaryota; kingdom Metazoa; phylum Chordata; class Mammalia; order Primates; family Cheirogaleidae; genus Microcebus; species Microcebus murinus. The sequence goes on along the minus strand of NC_134132.1, from coordinate 14,354,647 downwards.
CTGTATTAAAGCCGGTAACCCTCCCAACTTTTCCTAAGATCCAGCAGATCAGAAAAAAAAAAAGAAAAATCACCGAGCTACCTTATATACGGTGCATGCTTCGCCCCAGGCTTCCTGGACAGGGAAAAACGGAGAAGCTCAGGTTGACGGGGTCATTGAGTGCGGCTTAACCTTGCCAGGGGCAAAGCTTTTTATTAAATCTATCGAGGAGTAATAAATTACTCTGAGACCAACTTTACCTTTCAGGTGAATTTAGTGGTAAGATTTTGTCATCTTCCACAGCTATGAAGTATCTATCAAGAAAGAATGAAATTTTACAAAACAAAGAAACTGGAAAAAAACAAACAAACAATGATTTGTTTCCCACTTTTCTTAGACTGACCGCACTAAATCATATTCAGTTGTTTTCTAACTGGGAAAATGCTCTTTTACTACAATTCTTTACCCATAGATCACCTAGTTCTTTTTTTTGTTTTTTTTTTTTTGAGACAGAGTCTCACTCTGTCGCCTGGGCTAGAGTGAGTGCCGTGGCGTCAGCCTCGCTCACAGCAACCTCAGACTCCTGGGCTCAAGCGATCCTCCTGCCTCAGCCTCCCTCCCGAGTAGCTGGGACTACAGGCGTGCGCCACCATGCCCGGCTACTTTTTTCTATATATTTTTAGTTGGCCAATTAATTTATTTCTATTTTTAGTAGAGATGGGGGTCTCTCGTTCTTGCTCAGGCTGGTTTCGAACTCCTGACCTCGAGCGATCCTCCTGCCTCGGCCTCCCAGAGTGCTAGGATGACAGGCGTGAGCCACTACGCCTGGCCAAAACTTTACACCTGCATCCTTAAGTAATTAGATAAGAGAACACTCACACTATCCACAGCCCGGCTGTCGTAAACAAAGTGAATACAAGTGGTAGAAACATCCAGACACTGCATTTCTTCCCATCCATGCCTGCACCACTGGAATAAAACGAACACGTATTGAAAATTTAAGGCAGAAGTTGACCTCTTTCAAGACATTAATAGAAAAGAAGCTTAGTATAACTGTAAAAAAAAAAACCAAAAAACAAAAAACCAGTGTATCTTATGAAACCGTGATTCAAATCAGTACCATTCCTGCCACCTTCCCACGCGGAGACCCCATAAGCACCTAACGTGGATGACTGTTACTTGCATAGCGTCAGTTTAAATATTCCAGAGTCCTAGTTGAGGACTCAGTGAAAAACTTTTCATAAAAACATTTATTCTTGTCTAAGCACACATACATTTAAGAAAAGCTAAAGGGGTTTAGGTTAGGACTTTTTTTTTTTTTTGAGACAGAGTCTCGCTTTGTTGCCCGGGCTAGAGTGAGTGCCGTGGCGTCAGCCTCGCTCACAGCAACCTCCAACTCCTGGGCTCAAGCGATCCTCCTGCCTCAGCCTCCTCCCCAGTAGCTGGGACTACAGGCATGCGCCACCATGCCCGGCTAATTTTTTGTATATATATTAGCTGGCCAATTAATTTCTTTCTATTTATAGTAGAGACGGGGGTCTCACTCTTGCTCAGGCTGGTTTCGAACTCCTGACCTGGAGCGATCCTCCTGCCTTGGCCTCCCAGAGTGCTAGGATGACAGGCGTGAGCCACTGTGCCCGGCCTGGGTTAGCACTTTAAGAAGAGCCAAGTACCAAAGGCGGACTTCCAACCTACTTTTAGTGCTCGTGTTGACATGTATGGATTTAGGATCTGACGTGTCCATAAGTCTGTAGCTTGGCGGACGTGAGCTGTAGAAACAAATGGTTGCTAAATAAACTAGCAACGCAGGAGGAAATGACAAATGCTTTGCAAATCTCAACTTTTCTCACGACATGTTACTGAGCAGCTATTTCAGAAGACTCTAAAGATGAATGTTCTGGAAAACAATGCATTCTTTGTACTTTTGCATTAGCTTTAATAAACACACTGGAAAAAATACATATGTCAGGCATTTTGGATGTTACATTTTTTATACCATATTTTTACTGTTGGATATTACATTTTTTCCCCCTAGTAACAATACATTATTTATTTTTTCTTTTCGTTTCTTTTTTTCGTGTGTGTCACAGTCTCTCTCTGTCACCCTGGCTAGCATGCTGTGGCGTCAGCCTCGCTCACAGCAACCTCAAGCTCCTGGGCTCAGGTGATCCTCCTGCCTCAGCCTCTCGAGTAGCTGGGACTACAGGCATGCGCCAAAACGCCTGGCTAATTTTTTCTATTTTTGGTAAAGATGGGGTCTCCTAATCCTCACCTCAAGTGATCCTCCTGCCTCGGCCTCCCACAGTGCTAGGATTACAGCCATGGGCCACCGTCCCTGGCCTACTTTTATTTCAAAGTATTAAGGGGGTACAAATGTTTTTGGTTACATGGATTGCTTTTGTACTGCTTGAGTCAAAGCTTTAAGTGCACCCATAACCCAAATAGTATTTACTGTACCCATTGGGTATGTTTTCACATCTCCCTCTCCCTCCCCCTGCTTGATTCCCACTGAGTTTTATATTCCTCTGTGCACTTGTGTGCTCATCAGTTATGTTCCATTTTAATAGCGAGGACATGTGGTGTCTGTTTTTCCATTCTTGTGATACTTCACATAGAATGATAGTCTCCAGTTCCATCCAAGTTGCTGCAGAAGGCATTAGTTAATTCATCCTTTTTTATGGCTGAGTAGTACTCCATGGTGTACATATACCACATTTCGTTAACCCACTCATGGATTGATGGGCACTTGGGTTGATTCCACATCTTTGCAATTGTGAATTGTGCTGCTGTAAACATTCGAGTGCAGGTGCCTTTTTTTTTTTTTTTTTTTTTTTTTGAGACAGAGTCTCGCTTTGTTGCACAGGCTAGAGTGAGTGCCGTGGCGTCAGCCTAGCTCACAGCAGCCTCAAACTCCTGGGCTCAAGCAATCCTCCTGCCTCAGCCTCCCGAGTAGCTGGGACTACAGGCATGCGCCACCACGCCCGGCTAATTTTACATATATATATTAGTTGGCCAATTAATTTCTTTCTATTTATAGTAGAGACGGGGTCTCACTCTTGCTCAGGCTGGTTTCGAACTCCTGACCTCGAGCAATCCGCCCGCCTCGGCCTCCCAGAGTGCTAGGATGACAGGCTTGAGCCACCGCGCCCGGCCCAGGTGCCTTTTTGATAACATGACTCTTTTTTCCTTTGGGAAGACACCCAGTAGTGGGATTGCTGGATCGAATGGTAGGTCCACTTTTAGTTCTCTTAGGAATCTCCATGCAGTTTTCCATAGAGGTTTTCTTTTAATTTTTTTTATTCTATTACATTTAATATTAAAACTTCATACTTTATTTCTTTTTTATTTTCTTTCAGAGGCATCTGGCTTTTCCCCTATAGAGGTTTTCTTAATGCTAATTTGCAATCCCACCAGCAGTGCATATATAACCTTTCGTTTTCTCTGCACCCACGCCGGCATCTGTTGCTTTTAGACTTTTTAATAAAACCCATTCTAACAGGGGTAAGATGATATCTTTTTGTGGTTTTAATTTGCATTTCCCTGACGATTAGTGATGCTGAGCATTTTTTTTTCATATGTTTATTGGCCATTTGTCTGTCTTCTTATGAAAAGCTTCTGTTCGTGTCTTTTGCCCACTTTTTAATGGGGATTTTTTTTTTTTTCCTTGCTGGTTTGGTTGACTTCTTTGTAGATTCTGGATATTAGCCCTTTATGGGCCGTATAGCTTGTGAATATTTTCTCCCATTCTGTGGGCTGCCTGTTTGCTCTGTTGATTATGAGTATTATTTACCTACCTTCCTTTCTTTCTTTCTTTCCTTCTTTCTTTCTTTCTTTCTTTCTTTCTTTCTTTCTTTCTTTCTTTCTTTCTTTTCTTTCTTTCATTTCTTTCTTTCTTTTCTTTCTTTCATTTCTTTCTTTCTTTCTCTTTCTTTCTTTCCTTTTCTTTTCTTTCTTTCATTTCTTTCTTTCTTTTCTTTTCTTTCTTTCATTTCTTTCTTTCTTTCTTTCTCTTTCTTTCTTTCTTTCTTTCTTTCTTTCTTTCTTTCTTTCTTTCTTTCCTTTTCTTTTCTTTCTTTCATTTCTTTCTCTCTCTCTCTCTCTCTCTTTCGTCTCACTTTGTTGCCCAGGCTAGAGTGAGTGCCGTGGCATCAGCCTCACTCACAGCAACCTCAAACTCCTGGGCTCAAGCGATCCTCCTGCCCCAGCCTCCTCCCGAGTAGCTGGGACTACAGGCACGCACAACCACGCCCAGCTTATTTTTTCTATATAGTTTTAGTTCTGTTTTTAGTAGGTCTCGCTCTTGCTCAGGCTGGTTTCGAACTCCTGACCTCGAGCAATCCTCCCACCTCGGCCTCCCAGAGTGTTAGGATTACAGACCTGAGCCACCATGCCTGGCCAATCTTAACCTTATCTTAATATTGAAGGTCTACCTTCCCGAGATGCTAATGCTTTGTTACCTTTCGGTATATACTGCCTTTCGTTTTGGAAGCGTTTAAAGTGGCTAATGGCTACTTTCCTAAATTGTTTTATTTTTACTAAGTTTAAATTCTCATAGGGCAACCTTATGATGTCCAAATTCTGGGAAAACCATACTGTATCCCTTGCCTACTGATAGATAAAAATTGCACCTTTTTATCTCAAAAGGATGCTTTGAGAGATCAAAAGAATCATTTAGGAATGGTTATAATTATTAGCTTGCATGGGAACTACTTTGGTGCTTCTTCGGGATTTTTACATTGATTATGCCTTTTTTTGGGGGGGCAGGGGAGATAATTGCAAATTCACATGCAGTTGTAATAAATAATACAGAGAGATCTTGTATATCTTTCACTCTGTCTCCCCAACAGTAACATCCTGTATAACCATAGTAAAATAGCAACAATCAATAAATTGACATCAATATAATTTGACATCAACTTTATTCAGATGTCACCAGTCTTATATGCACTCCTTTCTCTGTGTGTATTTGGTTTTCTGCAATTTGACCACCTGTGTAGATTTGTGTGACCATGTGCTTGTTGGCCATCTGTCTGTCTTCTTTGCAGAAATGTCTATTTCACTCTTTTGCCCATTTTTAAAGTGGGTAGTTGGTTTTTTTATTGCTGAGTTGTTAGGAGTTCTTTATATATCCTAGATACTAATCCCTTAACAAAACATATGATTTGCAAAATTTTGTCCCATTATGTGAGTTGCCTTTTCATTCTGTTGTTAGTATTTTTTTTTTTTTTTGAGACAGAGTCTCGCTTTGTTGCCTAGGCTAGAGTGAGTGCCGTGGTGTCAGCCTAGCTCACAGCAACCTCAGACTCCTGGGCTCAAGCGATCCTTCTGTCTCAGCCTCCCAAGTAGCTGGGACTACAGGCATGAGCCACCATGCCCGGCTAATTTTTTCTGTATATATTAGTTGGCCAATTAGTTTCTTTCTATTTATAGTAGAGACGGGGTCTCGCTCTTGCTCAGGCTGGTTTCGAACTCCTGACCTCGAGCGATCCACCCGCCTCGGCCTCCCAGAGAGCTAGGATTACAGGCGTGAGCCACCGCGCCCGGCCTGTTGTTAGTATTTTTTGACATGTTTAAGTTTTTAATTTTGGTGAAGTCTAATTTATCTATTTTTTTGTTGCCTGTGCTTTTGGTGTCCTAACCACGAAATCACTGCCAAATCCAATGTCATGAGGCTTTTCCCCTGTATTTTCTTCTAAGAGTGTTATTAGTTTTAGCTCTTCCCATTTAGGTCTTTGATCCATTTTGAGTTAATTTTTGTATATAGCATAAGGTAATTCATTCTTTTGCATATAAATATCCAGAACCACTTATTTAAAAGACTGTCTTTTCCCCCACTGAATGGTCTTGGCACTTAACTGGGTCTTTTGGAGAAATTTGTAATTTTAATAAGATCCAATTTATTAAATTTTCCTGCCATGTGTCATGCTTTTGATGTCGAGCCTAGGAACTCTTTGCCTAGCCCTAGACCTCAAAGATTTTCTCCTCTGTTTTCTTCTAAAAGATTTATAGTTTTACATTTTACATTTAAATCTGTATTTATGCCTTTTAAATTATTGTCTTATTGACTTTGGTTAGATCTTTGGTTAGTTCATAAATCACTCTGACAAGGATTGAGAAATATGTGGCTATCTAAGTCAGACTTCCAAAGTAGTAGAATGAGATTCTTATAGTAAAGAACATAACACTTTAGCCACAATATACCTTACTGTGCAAGGTTGTGTTTTTGTTTTGTTTTTTGCAAAAAGTATGAGCTTAAGATCAGAATAATGGGTGTGTGTGTGTGTGTGTGTGTGTGTAAATATGGGGGAAGTTCTCTTACCTACTCCATCTCCCTACCCACTTTTTTTTGGGGGGGGGGACAGAGTTTCCCTTTGTTACCCAGGCTAGAGTGAGTGCCGTGGCGTCAGCCTCGCTCACAGCAACCTCCAACTCCTGGGCTCAAGTGATCCTCCTGCCTCAGCCTCCCGAGTAGCTGGGACTACAGGCAAGCGCCACCGCACCTGGCTCATTTTTTCTATGTATATATTAGTTGGCCAATTAATTTCTTTCTATTTATAGTAGAGACGGGGTCTCGCTCTTGCTCAGGCTGGTTTCAAACTCCTGACCTTGAGCCATCCTCCCGCCTCGGCCTCCCAGAGTTTCCTTGTCTCTTAAAAGAAAGAGAGGGAGAAGGAAAAAAAATACTCCACATTCCTAAGACAGCTTTATCTTTGCATTCTAAATTGTGATTATATCTGCTGAAAAACTGTTAAAAAAATAAAAGAAAGAAAAAATAAATAAAATAAATTGTGATTCTTTTCTACGCTGTGCAATATCGACTCTATTGATATTAATCTTCCAATAATATCTCATGGCAAAAAAAAAATAAGGATAACGGTTCCCCGGAATGTCTCCAATGGTTACTTACATCAAGAGCAATGTCACCTAATTAACGAGTTTCTAACAGAAGGAGAAAAGGAACCAGCATTGCATAAGCCTTGAGAGGGTTCTGGCATTCAGCTTTGGTTTGGAGGCTCTGCTCCAAGCGGTACCGTTTATCCAAGTGATTTGCAAAGCTGCTATCCAGATGGCCAGATCTTCCCGGAGAGCCAAAGCTGCTAATTCCCCGTACGTCTCTGTCGCACATTCTCCAATAAATGTCACTGCCCAAGTTTGAGGGATCTTTTACTCTTGTGCCCAATATGTGGCGTGAGTGACAAGGCACAGTGGGGACTTTCCAACGCCGTGACTCAGACGGCGAAAATCCCAGTTTTCTCCCTGCTCCCTTGCAGACGAGGCATCTCTAACGCTCTCGTTTTTTCCTCGGCGAGAAAACGACCCACACACGGTACAAGGCTGCGGCGGCGCCCGCTGTTGACGCTCCTGTCACTCTGGAAGGCTCCTAGCCGCAAACGTCCACGAGGATACCTGGCCGCCTGAAAATTCACAGAATTCCTATAGCCCCCGTTAGCTTGTTACCTAAGACTCCACCGACTTTCATTGGTTTGAAAAGGGTTTTTTTTTTTTTGAGACAGAGTCTCACTTCTGTTGTCCGGGTTGAGTGCTGTGGCGTCACCTTAGCTCACAGCAACCTCCACCTCCTGGCCTCAAGCGATCCTCCTGCCTCAGCCTCCTCCCGAGTAGCTGGGACTGCAGGCATGCGCCCACGCCCTGCTAACATATATATACACACGCACACACATATATTTAGTTTTAGCCAATTAATTTCTTTCTATTTTTATAGTAGAGACGGGGTCTCGCTCTTGCTCAGGCTGGTCTCGAACTCCTGACCTCGAACGATCCTCCCGCCTCGGCCTCCCAGAGTGCCGGGATGACAGGCGTGAGCCACCGCGCCCGGCCTCAGTTTTCTCATTTGTAAATTGTGGATCACGACAGTACTGACTTCCTTGGGCTGCAGTGAAGACGAAGGGAGTTCACACACATAAAACTCTCTCTGCTTGCTTACACAGCAAGCACTCAATCATTGCACGCTGTTATTATCACTACAAATGGGTGTCTTAATACCACGGATGCCCACCCCGTTTGTGGTCCGGGAAAAGAAAGGAGAACAGCAGATTTATTCCAGCTTAATGGTGACTGTTTGGGAATTGGGTGAGGAACCTGAAAGAGAAAGTAGCGTGGATTTTCAATGTTCTCTTGGGAGAAGCACGGAGAAAAGTCCTTCAAATAGTCCCTTAGAAGCCGGGCGCGGTGGCTCACGCCTGTCATCCTAGCTCTCTGGGAGGCCGAGGTGGGAGGATCACTCCAGGTCAGGAGTTCGAAACCAGCCCGAGCAAGAAGAGCGAGACTCCGTCTCTGCTAAAAATAGAAAGAAATTAACTGGACAACTAAAAATATATACAGAAAAAATTAGCCGGGCGTGGTGGTGCATGCCTGTAGTCCCAGCTACTCGGGAGGCTGAGGCAGGAGGATCGCTTGAGCCCAGGAGTTGGAGGTTGCTGTGAGCGAGGCTGACGCCACGGCACTTCAGCCCAGGCAACAGAGTGAGACTCTGTCCCATCCCCATCCCCCAAAAAAAGAAAGGAAGAAATATTTTGGAGGTAGAAGATGAAAATAGAATGCTTGAGGCATTTCATCCTCGAAAACACAGCTGAGACAGGGCCCGCGGTGCACACAGACCTTTTGACGAATAGAAACCTTTTCATTTATTTCACTGAGGGAATTTATGTGTTTGGAATATAGTCAACTTGGGCTTGGTAAAGGAGAAAAAAACTTATTGCGTCGACAGGAACTGTAGATTTTGTTATAAAAGAGAGGCATGTAAATGAACATGCATTCTGGGGATCCAGTCGATGCTAAAATTGAGTAATAAAACCAGAAGGGCACTGTTTCCAAAGTCTAGGTCAGTGATTTTTCTCTACTTCAAGTGGCCACAAACCAGAAAAATCTAATTAAAGATGGGAGGAGGGGGAGGCAGAAGATTTACAAGAGATAAAGATTTATGAAAACAGGACTAAGAAAGCGGTGAGAATAGCTCTAATTAAAGGATAACATTCCATTCTTTGTTTTTCATTGCTTAACAAAGATAAAAGAGGTAGGCAGTCCTTTTTCTTAGGCAGAAAAATGCTCAACTGGCTTCAGACTGCAGTTATGAAATGACACTTTCCACCGTGGACAGACATGAGTCTGCTTTCCCAAGTCCCCACAAGAGGAAGTCCCTAAACTCAGCTCCAGGGAGGACAAATGACCACATGCACGCAGCTGCCCACCTCGTGAGCATCCGGGGCGGCTGTGGCTCCAGCCATCACGCCCTGGGCTCTGCCATCGCGCTTTGCCTAATGGCCTGGTAGGGAAGGGAGTGCAGACAAACCACAAAGCCCATTTTCTCAGGCAAAGGAAAAAGAACAGGTGTGCATGGTCCGATTGAGGGCAAACTATATTTGAATCCGAAGGAGGCATACAAATAAACAGAGTGAATCTCTTCTGGCAACCGATGCTGGATCCTAGCTGCTGCTTAGAGGGGTCAGGAATATTATTTAGCCTTTGGAATCAATCTCCCTGAAAAGCATTGCCTGGGGGAATAATAACAATAATGACACAATAATGACCACGCTGGTGATGATGAGGTACCGGTAACAGTTAATAGAGCATTGCTTGATGCTCTGCCAAGTACTCTACCTGGATTCGTTTTCTGTTTGTTTTTGCTTTTTTTGCTTTTTTTTTTTGAGACAGAGTCTCACTCTGTTGCCCGGGCTAGAGTGAGTGCCGTGGCGTCAGCCTCGCTCACGGCAACCTCAGACTCCTGGGCTCAAGCAATCCTCCTGCCTCAGCCTCCTCCCGAGTAGCTGGGACTACAGGCATGCGCCACCATGCCTGGCTGATTTTTTTCTATATATATATTAGTTGGCCAATTAATTTCTATTAATAGTAGAGACGGGGTCTGGCTCTTGCTCAGGCTGGTCTCGAACTCCTGACCTCGAGAGATCCTCCCGCCTCGGCCTCCCAGAGTGCTAGGATGACAGGCGTGAGCCACCGCGCCCGGCCTACCTGGATTCTTATTCCTCTCTGGTAGAAACTCTACAAGGGAGAGAACACTCTCATTGCCAGTTTACAAATGAGGATATAAAAGCCTGCGGAGATTCGATACCCTGCTCAGGGGCGCGCAGCTAGTAAGTGCTTGAATCCAAGCTCTGGGACTATTATTGCCACATTCTACCAAACTTTATGATCCTTTATGACGCTCACCACTTGCAGAAACCTCTCAATTAATTATCTTGCTTAGCTGATGCTCTAATTAATTAAGTTTAGATGGCTTTGCTCTCGATCCTTACTGATAATCCTTCTAAAATCTATCCTGCCCCCAGTAGAGACGACACAGCGAGCGTAATTATGCCTCTCGCTGGCAACTGAGGGTCTTCTGTTGAGAATCACGATCTCGTCTCTCCTGGGGTGTCTTCCCGATGTAATTCTTTCTTTTTTTTTTGAAACAGAGTTTCACTGTGTTGCCCAGGCTAGAGTGCCGTGGCGTCAGCCTACCTCACAGCAACCTCCAACTCCTGGGCTCCAGCGATCCTCCTGCCTCAGCCTCCTCCCGAGTAGCTGGGACTACAGGCATGCGGCACCACGCCCGGCTAATTTTTTTCTATATATTTATTAGTTGTCCAGCTAATTTATTTCTATTTTTTCATAGAGATGGGGTCTGGCTCTTGCTCAGGCTGGTCTCGAACTCCTGACCTCGAGCGATCCTCCCGCCTCGGCCTCCCAGAGTGCTGGGATGACAGGTGTAAGCCACCACGCCCGGCCTACACGGAGTGTTTAACCAGCTCCACAGCTGTGCAAGTTCACATCCTTGCAGCCAACGTGTGTGTGCGTGTGCATGTGTGTGTGTGCATGTGTGTGCGTGTGCATGTGTGTGTGCATGTGTGTGTGTGCATGTGTGTGTGCATGTGTGTGTGTGTGCATGTGTGTGTGTGCATGTGTGTGTGCGTGTGTGCACCCAGTGACAGCTCTGCCCTTCTCTTTGAACCCCCGCTGACACTGACAGGAAGGGCTTGAAAGCTCGAATCCAGCCAAAACTTCACCTGCGGATAGTAAGGTCTCGCCCCGATCATTTATTCATAGCCACGAGCCAGAGGCGGGAAAGGTGCAAGTGACCGGCGCCAGTGCAGTCTCGACTCTGCACGGGGCACCGGGCGGAACCTCAGACCTCACCGTCTACGGGGAGGAAGGCTCGTAAGGAGCCAGCTGTCACGGCCTAAGTGCTGTGTATAATTGGCGCAAACAACACGGCGCTACCGGAACAGGGAAGAGGAAGCCACTAATTTCACCTGCGAGGCCCGGGGAAGACCCTGCAGATGAGGCCACCAAGAGTGAGCGGGCGATTGCAAGAGCAGGGCCTTCTCGAACTTTCCTGGACACCGGAATCACCTGCAGAAGCCCGGGCCCGGTGGCTCACGCCTGTCATCCCAGCACCCTGGGAGGCCGAGGCGGGTGGATTGCTCGAGGTCAGGAGTTCGGGACCAGCCTGAGCAAGAGCGAGACCCTGTCTCTATTAAAAATAGAAAGAAATGAATTGGCCAACTAATAAATATATAGAAAAAATGAGCCGGGCGTGGTGGCGCATGCCTGTAGTCCCAGCTACTCGGGAGGCTGAGGCAGGAGGATGGCTTGAGCCCAGGAGTTGGAGGTTGCTGTGAGCGAGGCTGACGCCACGGCACTCTAGCCCGGGTGACAGAGTGAGACTCTGTCTCAAAAAAAAAAAAAAAAGATTCACCTGCAGCAGCTATTGCCACACACACTGCTGGCCCTACACCCCAACTTTTGGCTCAGCAGGTGTGGGGTGCCCCGCCCACGAGTTTGCATTTTTTTCTAGCAAGTTCCAGAGCAGGGGGGGTGGGCAATGCTGCTGCGGCTGCTGCCTGCCTGGGGGCCACACTTTGAGAACCACAGCTCTGGCACAGAAAGTTGGGGAAAAGGAACCTCAAAGCACCCCAAACGCAGCAGGGGCGAAAGGAGAGAGGCATAAAAAATTCATCCACAATATACTTCTGCCCCCACAGCCCTGTCCCGTTCTCCCGCACCCCTCACTGCTTCTGCCTGCTCTCCTCCGCCCTCTTCTCCCACCCTCTGGGATTAATCCATTTTCACGGTGTCTTTGAGTCTCGGAAGTGGAGACATCTGGAAGGCAGGGGGTGATCTGGGCTGGCGTTTAGGAGAGGGGCCAGGGGGCACAGCCATGTGGGAGTCTAAGCTGCAGGGCAGGGAGGGAGGGAGCAGAGCTGACTGGGGGGGTATATATGTACACACATACATCTATAAATACACAGAGCGAGACTCTGTCTCCAAACAAACAAAAAACTCCCATATATATATAACAATATAAAGAATAAAACAATATAAACAATAAAACAATGTAAACAAATATATGGGGGGTTTTTGTTTGTTATATTGTTTGTTTATATTGTTTTACTGTTTATATTGTTTTATTCTTTATATTGTTATATTGTTTGTTTTTATATATATAAACTTTATTTTTTTATTTTTTTGAGACAGAGTCTCCCTCTGTTGCCCGGGCTAGAGTGCCGTGGCATCAGCCTCGCTCACAGCAACCTCAGACTCGTGGGCTCAAGCGATCCTCCTGCCTCAGCCTCCCGAGTAGCCGGGACTACAGGCATGCGCCACCATGCCCGGCTCATTTTTTCTATATATTTTTAGTTGGCCAATTAATTTCTATTTATAGTAGAGACGGGGTCTCACTCTTGCTCAGGCTGGTCTCGAACTCCTGACCTCGAGCGATCCTCCCACCTCGGCCTCCCAGGGTGCTAGGATGACAGGCGTGAGCCACCGCGCCCGGCCAAACACTTTATTGTTTTGAGACAGGGTCTCACTCTGTCACCCGAGCTGGAGTGCAGTGGCATCGTCATAGCTTGTCATAAATGGAAAAGCTAATTTGAATGCTAACTTAATTATTCTAGAATATGGAAAAATATGGGAAGCTACCCAAACTTTTCTGAAGATAGATTACTTCTGATGCCAAAAACTGATAAGCATATCTCCAAAAAAAGAAAACGATAGACTAATTTTATTTCTGAGTAAAAGTAAAAGATATCAACTCTCATAGTTTTGAACGGAGACAGTTTTACAATCCTTTACCAGATCTTTGTGGGTTTTTCTTGAGACACATCGAGTCTCACTGTCTTGTCCCAGCTAGAGTGCCGTGGCGTCAGCCTCGCTCACAGCAACCTCCAACTCCTGGGCTCAAGCGATCCTCCTGCCTCAGCCTCCAAAGTAGCTGGGACTACAGGCACGCGCCACCACGCCCAGCTCATTTTTTCTATATATATTTTTAGTTGACCAATTAATTTCTTCCTATTTTTAGTAGAGACGGGGTCTGGCTCTTGCTCAGGCTGGTTTCGAACTCCTGACCTCGAGCGATCCTCCTGCCTTGGCCTCCCAGAGTGCTAGGATGACAGGCGTGAGCCACTCCGCCCGGCCTCTTTACCGGATCTTTAATTTTTTTTTTAAATACCCACAGTTTATGCCTTTAAGCAAACAACAAAAACAAGACATCGATTATTACTGTCCTTGCATCTTTTGGGTAGTTTTATCTACTGGTACTTTGGAAAGTTCTCCTTGGGCTTCACGATGTCAGTATGTGGATTGTTCCTGAGGCAGCCTCCCCAAAACACGACAGTGAATACTCTGATAATATATATATATATATATATATATATATATTTTTTTTTTTTTTATTTATTTTTTTTTTTTTTTGAGACAGAGTCTCGCTTTGTTGCCCAGGCTAGAGTGAGTGCCGTGGCGTCAGCCTCGCTCACAGCAACCTCCAACTCCTGGGCTCAAGCGATCCTCCTGCCTCAGCCTCCCAAGTAGCTGGGACTACAGGCATGCGCCACCATGCCCGGCTAATTTTTTTTTTATATATATATATCAGTTGGCCAATTAATTTCTTTCTATTTATGGTAGAGACGGGGTCTCGCTCTTGCTCAGGCTGGTTTTGAACTCCTGACCTTGAGCAATCTGCCCGCCTCGGCCTCCCAAGAGCTAGGATTACAGGCGTGAGCCACCGCGCCCGGCCATCTGATAATATTTTTAAAGGACCACAGTTTAAGGAGTATTTAGCCAAATGTGTAAAAACACACACACACACAGAAGACTTTAAGTCCAAAGCACATTCAGACTCCCAATGAATTATAAAGCCACAGAAATGTTCTCTGATCAATGAAAGAATGTAAATCCGGAAAAAGGGTCCCTATCAGCACAGGTTTCGATACCAACAAATCCGGTTTGTTTTAGAAAGACCATCTGGAGCTTTCACATTACTGAATTTAGCTACAGATTCCAAACCTAAGTTGGTGCCTTGCCCCTAATCCTCCCTGAAACCTTGGTTTGGGCAAGGATAGTTCTGCCAGGCAAGCTATGTTTTAGAACTAAAACTGTCACAGTTAGTGAGAAAATTGCCATTCTGGGGAATAAAATTTATAATATGTAAGAAGAAGAATAAGCCAACACAACTGAATATGAGTTACTTCGGAAGGGTGAGGATGGGTCAGGAATTTCATTAATATATGCATTTTTTAAAGAAAGGAAAATATCACATATATACTTAAAAGGTATTGAGAAAGATTCTATGCACATTCCATATTGTTTTTAAAAAGCAACTTTAAGGAGACCGGAAATAGAAGGCTGTTTCCTTGACATAATTTTTCAAAAGATCTATCTAAAACAGCCAGAGGCTAGATGTGGTGGCTCACACCTATAATCCCAGCACTTCGGGAGGCCAAGGCAGGAGGATTGCTTGAGGCTAGGAGTTCAAGACCAGTCTAAGCACAAAGCAAGGTCCCCATCTCTATAAAAAATTTAGAAATCAGCCAAGTGTGTTGGGTGTGCACCTGTAATCTCAGCTACTGAGGAGGCTGAGGCAGGAGGATCGCTTGAGCCCAGGAGTTTGAGGCTCGAGCTATGATGGTGGCACTGGACTCCAGCCTGGGTGACAGAGTGAGACCTTGTCTCTTAAAAAATAAATAAATAGGGCTGGGCACTGTGGCTCACGCCTGTCATCCCAGCACTCTGGGAGGCCGAGGCAGGAGGATCGCTCAAGGTCAGGAGTTCGAGACCAGCCTGAGCAAGAGCAAGATCCCCCGTCTCTACTAAAAATAGAAAGAAATTAATTGGCCAACTAAAAATATCTACATACAAAAAAATGAGCCAGGCATGGTGGCATGTGCCTGTAGTCCCAGCTACTCGGGAGGCTGAGGCAGGAGGATCGCTTGAGCTCAGGAGTTCGAGACCAGCCTGAGCAAGAGCAAGACGCCGTCTCTGCTAAAAATAGAAAGAAATTAATTGGACAACTAATATATAGAGAAAAAATGAGCCGGGCGTGGTGGCGCATGCCTGTAGTCCCAGCTACTCGGGAGGAGGCTGAGGCAGGAGGATCGCTTGAGGCCAGGAGTCTGAGGTTGCTGTGAGCGAGGCTGACGCCACGGCACTCACTCTAGCCTGGGCGACAAAGCGAGACTCTGTCTCAAAAAAAAAAAAAAAAGACAACCCAAATAAGTGAAAGGACAGTAGAAAGTTGTCAATTCTGGGTGAGTCACAGCAGTTTTTCTCTAAATGAAGTCCAGGGATCACACTGTCTCAAAAATCCCCTCAGTTGCTGATTATTAGCAAGCAGATTTCTGGGCTTGAGCTCAGCTTGCCGAATCAGGAGGGAGGGAGGGTAAGCTTTCAAGAAACTCGTCTTCTTAACATGCTCCCCAGGTGATTTCTAATACACATTAAAGTTTAGAAACCACAGCTTTATGGAGGTTTCGTAAAATCCCCAACTCCACCTGGAACGAGAGCAATGAAGGAGGCTGCCCTAACACAGTTACGTTGAAATGTATGGTCCACTTACACATACAGTCTATCAGAAACATCAGTGATAAAAATAATGCAGTCTTGTACAGAAATCAACAGCACAGAATAAATCGTCCCAAGACAGACGCCTGCATAAGTTACAGATGTAAAATTGTTTCTCTGTCCATTATTGTATCGCTAGAAAACTGCTGCATCCTTTTTCAATCGGTTCGGAGAATGTGTTTGGAATGGTCTGAGGCCACGTGGTTGTCTTAGTCTGTTTTCTGCTGCTATGACAGAATTCCACAAACTGGGTGATTTATAAAGCACAGAAGTGTATAGGCTTTCACATTCTCAGTTTAAAGAAAATAAATGTTAGGCCGGGCACCGGTGGCTCACGCCTGAAATCCTAGCTCTCTGGGAGGCCGAGGTGGGAGGATCGCTCGAGGTCAGGAGTTCGAAACCAGCCTGAGCAAGAGCGAGACCCCCGTCTTTACTAAAAATAGGAAGAAATTAATTGGCCAACTAATATATATATATATATATATTTCTATATATATATAGAAAAAATGAGCCGGGCGTGGTGGCGCATGCCTGTAGTCCCAGCTACTCGGGAGGCTGAGGCAGGAGGATCACTTGAGCCCAGGAGTCTGAGGTTGCTGTGAGCGAGGCTGATGCCACGGCACTCATGCTAGCCTGGGCAATCAAGCGAGACTCTGTCTCAAATAAATAAATAAATAAAAATAATAGAAAAGAAAATAAATGTTGACAAATGATTACAAAAAAATAAAGAAACATTGAAAAAAAAAAAAAAGAAGAAGTGTATAGGCTAGGCATGGTGGCTCACGCGCCTGTAATCCCAGCAGGTTGGGAGGCTGAGGTGGGAGGATTGCTTGAGGCCAGGAGTTAGAGACCAGCCTCAGCAACCTAGCAAGTCCCTGTCTCTAAACAAACAAACAAAAAACCAAAAAAAACCCCAGCAACAAAAGTAAATATTGATCCGTTTGCCCACACAAGGCCAAACTCCTGTGAAATTAAAAGGTGGGAAAATACCTGTAAGCAATATGTATTTCTACTCACACAAAATAGTCAGTGTAGTGGGTTTAACTGTACCAGGAGAAAAGTAAGCTATGAGTTAGGAGAGTTTGTCCCAGAAAATACACAGCGATTATTATTATCAACACATTGCAATATGTAATGAGTCAAAGAGAGGCCTTAGGATAACCCAAAGGATGTTGAAAAGACATCCGATTAAATTCAGTGCTCATGCCTTACAAAATATCTAGGGAAACTAGGAAGCGGAGGATTCTGTAATGAGTATCTCTCTCTCAAACCATCAGCCAGTATCATTCTTCGGTGTGAAAAGGAGAGCTATCCTAGCAAACAAAGCTGGAATGAATTAGTGCTATTGCCATGAGTATTAACACCGGTTTGGGCAGTTTCTAACCAATCAACAAGATAAGAGACAGAAATAATGGGTCTAGCTGTTAGAAATACAAAGGTGGGGCCGGGCATGGTGGCTCACACCTGTAATCCTAGCACTTTGGGAGGCCGAGGCGGGTTGCTCAAGGTCAGGAGTTCGAAACCAGCCTGAGCGAGACCCCCATCTCTACCAAAAATAGAAATAAATTAATTGACCAACTAAAAATATATATATAAAAAAATTAGCCAGGCATGGTGGTGCATGCCTGTAGTCCCAGCTACTCGGGAGGCTGAGGCAGGAGGATCGCTTGAGCCCCAGAGATTGAGGTTGCTGTGAGCGAGGCTGACACCACGGCACTCACTCTAGCCTGGGCAACAAAGTGAGACTCTGTCTCAAAAAAAAAAAAAAAGACTTAAAAAAAAAAAAAAAGAAATACAAAGGTGGAATTATTATCTGCAACAATACGACCAGAGAATTGATTAAAATATTACTGGAATTAATGAGCGTTCATATAAAGAGTTGGCTAAAAGATGAAAAGCCAAACAGCTTTTAATTATACAGGGAAAAAAAAAAAAAGGAAACAGATTTACAATAGCAACAAAATCGACCCCATAAAATATCAAGCACTATCTGTAATGAGAAATGTACATGAACAAGCCCCACAAAACTCTTCTGAGAGACACAGGAACTTGAATAAATGTTCCTGGAGGGTAAATCAGAACACAGTGAAGAAAACCACTCTTGCCAAATTAATTTAGAGATAACACAGAATTCAAAAGAATAACTTAAGGAGGTTAATTTGGAATTTGATGGTGTTTCTAACATCCATCTGGATTGAGTAACTGCTGAAACACACCCCTACGTATATCTCAGTCCCTTTTTAAAATCTACTTAATAATCTTGAAGAAAGTTAGTTTTATTTGGAGATTCACAAAATAAGTCATTCAGTGTCTCCACCCTGTTCTTTGAATTCGCGTTTTATTACCTGGGAGGCTTCAAAACTGAGGGGTGTTTTCTTAAAAAGCTTTTGCTTTATTTTTGAGCATTAATATTATAATTGTTTGCACGTTATTTCTTTTTATCCTGGCTAATTTCCGCTAGGGAAATGTGAATCCCTGCAAACCTCTGTAGTTATTTAAAAGAAGTAGCCATTTGAAACCTTTTAATTTACATATTAAAGTACATTTTTCGGCCTGACAGTGGTGGCTCTTGTCTGCAATCCCAGCACTCGGGGAGGCTGAGGTGGGAGGATCGCTTGAGACCAGGAGTTCAAGACCAGCCTGGGTAATAGGGAGATCTCGCCTCTACAAAAGATTTAAAAAAAAATAATAATTTTTTTTTTTTTGTGGAGACGAGGCCCATTTTTATACTGACACAAAGATAGGTTGATTTGTTGTTGTGTGCTGTTTTGTTATTGACAAATAAAAATCTTATATATTGAAGGTATACAATATGTTTTGATATATATGTATACACTGTGGAATAGCTAAATCAAACTAATTAATATGTGCATTACCTCACATACTTATTATTTTTCTGTGATGAGAAAACTTAAAATCTACTCTCTCAGCAATTTTCAAGTTATATTGTTACTAACTTGCAACAAGTTATATTGTTATTAACTAGTAAGTTATATTGTTACTAACTTGTAACAAGTTATATTGATACTAACTTACAACAATTGTATAACATTGTTACTAGCTCTAGTCACCATGTTGTATTATACTATAGATCCTCTTGAATTTATTCCTCCAAGACAGATTGATTTGAATCCCAACTGTGTCTCTTAACCAGCTGTCTGACTGTAGGCAATTTATTTAATCGCAGTGCATTCCAATTTATTGATTTTTGAAAAGCAGATTAACTTTCCTACCTCAAATATGTGTTATGAGGATGCAGTCACGTAATTATCACCTGTGCTTGGTGCATTCTATTAGGTTATTAAGCACGAAATGTACGATTTCCTTAAGTACTAAGTTTGACAGCTGATCTTTCTGATATTTCACTTTGACACTTGTTTTATTTTTATGATGAAGGTACATCCTCATTCTTTCAAACCAATGGCTTGCCTTGTGATTATCTTTCAAAATTTTTTTAGAGCAATTTTTTTGTGAAACCGTGCATAAGTCAAAAATTCGTGTTATTTTCAAATACGAGTTCCGTTGTGGAACCAACGCTGCACAGACAGCTCAAAATATCAACGAAGTGTTTGGGAAGGATGGGGCTAATGAACGCACAGTACATCAATGTTTGAGAAGATCTGTTCTGGTGATTTTAATCTTGAAAATGAGCCACGTGGGCGACCTGAGACCAAGGTGGATGATGATGAGCTGAAAGCTGTAGTGGAAGCGAATCCATCTCAACCTACGTGTGGATTAGCAGCGAGGTTTGACGTCACTATTCCAACAATACTGGACCAGTTTGAAGCAAACTGGTAAAGAAGCTGGGTGGATGGGCACCGCATGAATTAGACGAGCATCAGAAGAGAAATCGTCTCGAAGCTTGCCTTCCTTTGCTGTCACGACATAAAGGTGACCCATTTCTTCACCGTATTGTGACGTGCGATGGAAAATGGGTTCCTTTTGGCAATCGCGAGTGTCCAGCACCGTGGCTGGATGAAGATGAAGTGCTGGAACACGGTCCAAAGCCAAATATTCATCATAAAAAGCTAGCGGTGGCTGTTTGGTGGTCCAGCGCTGGTGTCACCCACGACAGCTTCATGAAACCCGCTCAGTCGATCACAGCCCATGGCGACTGCAACCAGCTGGACAAAATGACGAGGGCGCTTGCGACTTAAGCAGCTGAGGCTGGCCGATAGACACAGGCCAGTCCTCTTGCAAGACAACGCTCAGCCATGTTGCACAAACAACGCTGCTCGAACCTACAAAGGGCTGGACTTGGAAACTGTCACCCGCCGTATTCACCAGACCTTGTGCCAACTGACTGTCACTTCTTCCAGGCTTTGGACCACTTCTTTTTTTTTTTTTTTTTTTTTTTCTTTTTTTAATGAGCTAGGAGTAGAGTAATGGACCACTTCTTGCAAGGAAAAATATTCAATTCTCAACAAGCTGCGGAAAACGCCTTTTGCGATTTCATCGCCACTCAACTCTCCAGCAACTCTTCCTTGCTGCTGCATCAACAAGATCCCGTTAAGACGGCAAAGCTGTGTCCGTAGTTTAGGCTCGTAATTTTATTAATTATACTGTGTCTTGTTTGAGATATAATAAACTACACTTTTGATTGGAAATCAGACCATTTCATATCTAATAACCTTAGAAGATCAGTAAGTATGATTAGTAGTATGAATAGTAGTTATATATATATAGTATGAGTAGTATGAATAGTAGTTATTTATATATAGTATGAATAGTAGTATGAATAGTAGTTATTTATATATAGTATGAATAGTAGTATGAATAGTAGTTATATATATATATAGTATGAATAGTAGTATGAATAGTAGTTATATATATAGTATATATATATAGTATGAATAGTAGTATGAATAGTAGAAACTTTGTAAGTATGATTTATTATAAATTACATACTTCTGAAGCTTTGGAATTATGTAACTTATAATAAATCATACTTACCAAACTTCTATTTCTTTTTATTTTTTTTGAGACAGAGTCTCACTGTGTCACCTGGGCTAGAGTGAGTGCCGTGGCGTCAGCCTCCCTCACAGCAACCTCAAACTCCTGGGCTCAAGCAATCCTCCGGCCTCAGCCTCCTCCCGAGTAGCTGGGACAGCAGGCATGCGCCACCACGCCCGGCTCATTTTTTTCTATGTATTTTTAGTTGGCCAATTAATTTCTTTCTATTTTTAGTAGAGACGGGGTCTCGCTCTTGCTCAGGCTGGTCTCGAACTCCTGACCTCGAGCGATCCTCCCGCCCCGGCCTCCCAGAGTGCTGGGATGACAGGCGTGAGCCACCGCGCCCGGCCAGAGAGTTCTTTCTTTCTTTCCTTTTGTGACGTCTTCTACGGTGACAAATGCAGAGTGACTTCTAAACAGCAAGCGGGGTGGAACTAGAGAGAGGACAGCAGCAGTCCCAGGCCGGGGCGATTCGAGCCCTGGCCTTCCTGGAACCGTTCGCTTCCTGTCGCGGCGGTCGGCGTCATTAAACGCCATGTAAGTGAAAGACGCACTAGCTGGGCTGAAAACAAAAAGCGAAAAAGAAGGGAAGGACCACTAGTTAAGAGAGGAGAAGACACAGCACTAAAAGGACTTCACGCTGTGTCCAGTGGGAGACAATCTGGACTGAATGTTGCCTTTTTGCAGATAGCACTTTGCAAACCCTTTCTCGTGCTGTGTTAGCCACGGGTGTGTATGCATACGGCGCTTACTATGTGCCGGGCTCAACTAAGACTCACAACCACCCTAGCAGGTCGTACTGTCATCCCCTCTTTTATCTTTTATTTTTTTTATTGTCACTTTTCTGAGACAGAGTCTCACTCTGTTGACCAGGCTAGAGTGAGTGCCGTAGCATCAGCCTCGTTCACAGCAGCCTCCAACTCCTGGGGTCAAGCGATCCTCCTGCCTCAGCCTCCCCCCAAGTAGCTGGGACTACAGGCATGCGCCACCACGCCCGGCTAATTTATATACATATATATATATATATATTAGTTGGCCAATTAATTTCTTTCTATTTATAGTAGAGACGGGGTCTCGCTCTTGCTCAGGCTGGTTTCGAACTCCTGACCTCGAGCAATCCGCCCGCCTCGGCCTCCCAGAGTGCTGGGATGACAGGCGTGAGCCACCACGCCCGGCCATTGTCCCTTCTCTGAAGCTCACCCCTGTCACATGCAAATCGACACTTTGGGGCCCCCCTGAGCGAGTGGGCCCTGTTTCTAAGGCAACCAGGAGGGAAATCAGCTTGGTCCTCAACACCAAAGATGAGCCAGAGTTTTCTCCTATAAAATAAGCGAGGGGTCCGCTGGCTTTCCCGTTCCGGTTCCCTGCCCGTCCGCCTGTAAGCACATCTGAGATGCCGACACAACGCGGAAGGACAGGGCTGCCCTGCCGGCCCGTGACGTCACCCAGCCTATGGAGAGTTGACAGAGAGCCTTACAGAACGTGCCTGGTGGCCGGGCGCGGTGGCTCACGCCTGTCATCCCAGCACTCTGGGAGGCCGAGGTGGGAGAATCGCTCCAGGTCAGGAGTTCGAGACCAGCCTGAGCAAGAGGGAGACCCCGTGTCTACTAAAAAAAGAAAGAAATTAATTGGCCAACTAAAAAAAAAAAAAAACAACGTGTTCGATGTCCAGGCCCCACACGCAGACATTCGGGTTTAACAAATGTGGGGTGCAACTGGATGTTTACAGCTCTCCAGATGATCCTACTGGGTAGCCGGGGCTGGGAACCTGTGCCCGCTGGTCCACCTGCCGTTTCCTCCCGGCTTGTGTTGCTGTCCAAGGTAGCAGCTCATCGGGAACTTTGCCACTCCAGGGTCAGCCCAGGCCGGCCGTGGGCGAGGGTCAGCGGTCCGTCTGAACCGCCCAGTGGGAGGCTGCTGTACCCAAGCACAGTCTAAGAAGCCAGACCACACACAGCTAACTGGACTAGAGGAAACCACACCTTCCTATTCAGTCTAAAACTGTGCTGTCCAATAGCCACGCAAGGCTACTAAAATTTGATTTAATCAAAATTAAAAATCCGGTCCGGACCAGGTGAGGTGGCTCATGCCTATAATCCTAGCACTCTGGGAGGCCGAGGTGGGAGGATCGCTCGAGGTCAGGAGTTCGAAACCAGCCTGAGCAAGAGCGAGACCCCGTCTCTACTAAAAAAATAGAAAGAAATTAATTGGCCAACTAAGATATATATAGGAAAAAAAAATTAGCCGGGCATGGTGACGCATGCCTGTAGTCCCAGCTACTCGGGAGGCTGAGGCAGGAGGATCGCTTGAGCCCAGGAGTTGGAGGTTGCTGTGAGCGAGGCTGACGCCACGGCACTCACTCTAGCCTGGGCAACAAAGTGAGACTCTGTCTCAAAAAAAACAAAAAAGCAAAAGTGGAATGGAGTCGAACCCTTCTGGGATGGTTGTGGTCACGCTAAGACTCAAATAAATAAATTGTGTGCTTTCCAAAGAGTTTTCCTAACCTTATAGACACTCCGTAGGGGAATGGTTATTATCCAGAACAATCAATCCCAAACAAACACAGTTATGAATAAGAAGGAAAAAAAGTCACCCTGAGCCAGGGGCCGTGCTAGAGGCTTCACAAATATCGTCAGATAGCTGACAAAAAGCAACATTTCTGAACTGCTATGTTTACGGCTCTGCAAGGGAACATTCACGTGCTCGGTGGCCTGATCTTAAAAGGCCACCTTGTGCCACTGTTTGATCATAACCGTGTCCTTCCTGCAAATCAGTTAATGGAAAATCCTTGTCTTCATTTCATATGCATACATATGCCATTGAACTTTGGGTACAAAATGACAACCTACTCCTTTTCATATGCACATCAATTTTTATGCCACGTATAAACTGAAATTAAAATAGAGAAACACCGGCCCGGCCCGGTGGCTCACGCCTGTAATCAATCCTAGCTCTCTGGGAGGCCGAGGCGGGAGGATCGCTCAAAGGTCAGGAGTTCGAAACCAGCCTGAGCAAGAGCAAGACCCCGTCTCTACTATAAATAGAAAGAAATTAATTGGCCAACTAAAAATATATAGAAAAAATGAGCCGGGCGTGGTGGCGCATGCCTGTAGCCCCAGCTACTCGGGAGGAGGCTGAGGCAGGAGGATCGCTTGAGCCCAGGAGTTGGAGGTTGCTGTGAGCGAGGCTGACGCCACGGCACTCACTCTAGCCTGGGCAACAGAGCGAGACTCTGTCTTAAAATAAATAAATAAATAAATACAAACAAGTGGATCTACAATGAATAAAAGAGCAGATGATGCTCAAATTCATGGATACGAACATATGCGGCCAAGCATCTAAACAACCAGGTGATGCTTCTTTTTGGGGCTAGCAGACATGTGGAAATTAAAAAGGGAAACAGTTTCTAGAGCAGAGTTGGACTCGAGCATAAGGTACCTCCTTCACAATAACAGCACACGTGCCTTTTCATGGCAACAGGATTACAGAGTCACATCTTAATTGTGATACCGTGTTTCCCCAAAATAAGACCTACCCATAAAATAAGCCCTAGCAGGATTTCTAACCATTTGCGCCAGGGGTCCTCAAACTTTTTATACAGGGGGCCAGTTCACTGTCCCTCAGACCGTTGGAGGGCCAGACTATAGTTTAAAAAAAACTATGGACAAATTCCTATGCATACTGCACATACCTTATTTTTAAGTAAAAAGACAAATGGGCAAAAAACACCTGAATGTGGCCCACGGGCCGTAGTTTGAGGACACCTGATTTGCGCAATAGAAGCCCTACCACAGGCCGAAGCGGGCGGATTGCTCGAGGTCAGGAGTTCCAAACCAGCCTGAGCAAGAGCGAGACCCCGTCTCTACTGTAAATAGAAAGAAATTAATCGGCCAACTAATATATAGGGAAAAAATTAGCCGGGCATGGTGGCGCATGCCTGTAGTTAGTCCCAGAACTCGGGAGGCTGAGGAAGGAGGATCGCTTGAGGCCAGGAGTTTGAGGTTGCTGTGAGCGAGGCTGACGCCATGGCACTCACTCTAGCCTGGGCTTGAAGCCCTACCCCAAAAATCAGCCCTAGTGATGGGCGTGGCTATGAAAATCAGCCCTGGTGATGGGCGTGGCCATGAAAATCAGCCCTCGTGATGGGCGTGGCCATGAAAATCAGCCCTAGTGATGGGCGTGGCCATGAAAATCAGCCCTAGTGGTGGGCGTGGCTATGAAAATCAGCCCTGGTGGTGGGCGTGGCTATGAAAATCAGCCCTAGTGGTGGGCATGGCTATGAAAATCAGTCCCAGTGGTGGGCGTGGCTATGAAAATCAGCCCTAGTGACGGGCGTGGCTGCGCAGCACATCTGCACAACCCATGCGTGTGGTCGCGGAGCGGGAAAGAACACGAGCAGCCCTTCTCATCCGCCCCGTGAGAGCTCTAGTGCTCGACAGGAGAGATCGGGGCCGGTGGCTCTAAAGGAAACAGAGTCGCAAGACATTCAGGATGGGATTCGGGGTCTGGAGAGTGAGGATGATGTTCCAGAAGACGACAACTTCACTGTGTTTGAATCAATGTTGATGGTCGCACCGCACTTAAAAAAAATAACACATCCCCTGAAAATGTGTCCTAGGGTGTCTTCTTTTTTTTATTTTTATTTTTTTATGACATTAGGTTTCTACTTCTGTGTGAAGGGGTGTCTTCTTGAGGAAAAATTAACATAAGACCCTGTCTCATTTTCGGGGCAACACGGTAGTAATCAATGCCAATTCCCACCTTCTAATTAAGGGATAATGGCCATCAAGTCGCTCTATCCCCAGGAAATGGATGGAGAGAATTTAGAGCTGAACTGTCCAATACGATAGCCACTAGCCCTGCGTGGCTCTTTAAATTCATTAAAGCTAAATGAAATTTAAAATTCAGTCCCTCGGTTTCACTAGTCACATTGGCTCATGGCTATCACGCTGGACAGATCACGGAACGTGCCCATCAGCGCAGAAAGTCCTCCTGGGCAGCACTCATCTACAAAAGGCTATTTATAGGTGCTAAAAAAGAAACTGTTCATTTCTCTCACTTGGTAAAAGAACTCCGAGCTCTACCTACCAGAGCTGGTTTGACTCAGAATAGAGCGGGGCTGAATTTGAAGGCTGCTGCCAAAGATCCTCCTGTTATCCCAAAATATCATTCCGACTGCTCTATCTAAAAATCTCTTTGCATTGTGACTCTCCATCGCCGCAAGTTATCTTGCAAGACCCGAACGTACCAGCAGATGAAATTCCGTGATGGCGATGACTTCTTAGCGTTCCAATAATTGATGAGCTAGTTTGAGAGTGCTCGGAGCAACTTATGAAAAAAATATAAGGATGCCTGGCATCCTTAGCCCCAAGAATTGAAGTTTAGATTAAAGTAGGGACATACTTCTGTTGTTGCCTTTAGGAACAAGAAAATATTTATGGCACACCTGGGTGGAGCCCTACCCTTTTGGTGAACTGAGACCCACGTTCAGTCACGCTTGGACTTCGTAGCATGTTTTGGGAATTTTAGCACGTATCTCGTTTGACCCTTGCAAGAACCTAATCACGCTGAGTGCTGCAGATTCGTCTCCGGGAAGGGGAAGACTGACAAGTAATGCATTATCTTGTCAGTGTTTGTCTTGCTTAATTGGTTACGGAGCTGATCCCAAAGGGCCAGGTCACGGTGAAAACCGGATGGCTCAGACTGCTGGGGGTCAGAAAGGTTTCCCTCCCTCCCGGCTCCAGGCCGCCTTGCTAATCTGGCCACCGTACTGCAGAGGGTTGGGCCATCGAAACAAGCAGGAGGACAGACAGCAGCGTGAAGCCAAGTCCCTTCCCTCTTGACAGTCACAGAGCAGGTGGAGTGAGCACAAAATACCTTGCAAGGTCACTTGTGAACAGGACTGTGGTGGTTCCATATACAAAAGCTAAATAAAAGGCATAATTATGTTCACACACGCACACACACACACACACACGCACAAAATTGCCCCACAGAGCAAGCTAGCTCCCTACCAAAGCGACATGTGAAAAACATCCGGTGGGAAACACGCGTATTAAGCAATCGCCACGGGGACGTTTTAATGCCGATCTAAATACTCCAGACAGACTGCACTCAGCACATGGCAGATTGTAATAAACACACATTTTTCAAATACTTGACTATGTTTGCCCCATGCCATAACATTTGTCGAGGAGTCGTCCTGGTTAGCAAAACTCCTCGACCCTTTGATTTGCCATGTCCCGTTCATGAGCTTCCGACTCTGGGGGGGGGGCCTTGCAAAACATGTATTCGATAACGTGTAAATAAAGGACACACCGTTAAAATCCCTGTGCTCACGCCTTGAAGGCTAAACTCACGTTGCTAGTTCACGACTGCTGGAGTCGACTGCTAAAATCTTGGAGACCTGGCGTCTCTCTACCACACCTAAAGAAATAAGTTTGGGATTTTAATGCGTGGGCGCTGAGACTGTAAATTTGTCTGATCTGCAAACACCACGCACATTGGGCCTCACAGGTTTTTTTTTTTCCTGGAAATAGGAAACTTTAAGTAGGTCGAGTTATTAACGGCCACCGTGGAGTTCCTACGTCTACGCTCGACTTATCGCTTTTTGATGAACGACAGCCCAGAATGGAGCCGCCACGGCCAGGCACTAGGAAAATCTGTCTTCAACTCCGGCAGAAAGAGAAGCAGCAGGGACCAACCCCGCCGGCCGGCTTGGGCTTTGCTGCTCTAACGGATCCAAGAGCCGGTCTGCTGTTTGTGTTTTGCAACGTGTCATTGGCCTGTTTGGCTCCCACACAGGACGGGGGGCATGTGGCCGGGCGGAACGGGCTCACTGGGGGGACACAGGCTTCCTTCCGTCCAGGCCACCAGGGCTCCGTTCTCGCAGTCGGCCCAACCCCGGCTGGGATAAACCTGACGGTGAAGCATCCGTGCAATCAATGCCTGGGACGTGACAAAAAGTGCTTTCTTTAAATTTTTTTGAGACAGAGTCTCGCTTGATTGCCCGGGCTAGAGTGAGTGCCGTGGCAACAGCAACCTCAAGCTCCTGGGCTCAAGCGATCCTCCTGCCTCAGCCTCCTCCCCAGTAGCTGGGACTACAGGCATGCGCCACCACGCCCGGCTCATTTTTTCTATATATTTTTAATTGGCCAATTAATTTCTCTCTATTTATAGTAGAGACAGGGTCTCGCTCTTGCTCAGTCAGGCTGGCCTCAACTCCTGAGCTTGAGCGATCCTCCTGCCCCGGCCTCCCAGAGTGCTGGGATGACAGGCGTGAGCCACCGCGCCCGGCCAAGTGACAAAAGTGCTCTAGGAGGCCGGGTCAGCAGAGTTGAAGGGGTGAGGAGCAGAGAGGGAGGGAACATGAATCTAGAACGGGAAAGCCTTGGACCACAGGTCACAGCACAAAAAAATTAAATAAAAGAAAATAAATAAAATATAAGGAAGTGGGGAAAGATTAAATAAATAAAATATGATGTAAGGAAGCGGGGACGCGTGCACGCCCGCTGGGGTCACCGAGGCAGGGAGCGCTGCGGGGGCCACCAGCGCCCGGCCCGACACCCTCCTCCTCCTCTCCGGAGCGCGGCCGGGCTGGGCGGGCGGGGAGCTGCGGGAGACCCGCACGCGGCCGGCGGGGGCCCGCCTGGGGGCGCCCCTCTCTCGCGTCCTCCGGGCTGGGACGACGGGCGGCCGCGCGGGAGCGCGCTCCGGCGGGCGGTCCGGGGACGGGGACGGGGACCCGCGCCAGCCCCGCCAGCCCACCCCGGTCCCCACCAACCCACCTTGCTCCCGGTCAGGTCCCCGCCAGCCCAGCCTGTCCCCGCTAGCCCACCCTGTCCCCGCCAGCCCACCCCGGTCCCCGCCAGCCCCGTTAGCCCCGCCAGCCCAGCCTGGTCCCCGCCTGCCCCACCAGCCCTGCCAGGTCCCCGCCAGCCCACCCCGGTCCCCACCAACCCACCTTGCTCCCCGCCAGGTCCCCACCAGCACACCCCGGTCCCCGCCAGCCCCGTTAGCCCCGCCAGCCCAGCCTGGTCCCCGCCTGCCCCACCAGCCCTGCCAGGTCCCCGCCAGCCCACCCCGGTCCCCACCAACCCACCTTGCTCCCTGCCAGGTCCCCGCCAGCCCCGTTAGCCCCGCCAGGTCCCCGCCAGCCCTGCCAGGTCCCCGCCAGCCCACCCCGGTCCCCGCCAGCCCACCCCGGTCCCCGCCACTCCCCGTCCGCGGGCCGAGCGGGGAGGGCGCCGCGCCTACCTGCTCCGGGGCGGCGGGGCCGTGGCGGCGGCGCTGTGGCGGCGGAGGCGGCGGCGGCCGCGGCGGGGACGGCGCTTCCTTCAGGAAGGGGTGGGATCTGCCGCCCGCGCCCGCCGGGGGGTCCCCGCCGCGGCCGCCGCCGCCTCCGCCGCTCCCGCGGGCCCCGGATGTGCCCGCCCCGCCCCCTCCGCGCCCCTCGCGCTCACGGGGACGCGGGGTGGCGGCGCGTCCCCGCTGACCCCGCCGGCCGCGTCCCCTCAGCCCCCGCCGGCCGCGTCCCCTCAGCCCCCGCCGGCCGCGTCCCCTCAGACCCCGCCGGCCGCGTCCCCGCAGCCCCCGCCGGCCGCGTCCCCTCAGCCCCCGCCGGCCGCGTCCCCGCAGTCCCCGCCGGCCGCGTCCCCTCAGATCCCGCCGGCCGCGTCCCCTCAGACCCCGCCGGCCGCGTCCCCTCAGCCCCCGCCGGCCGCGTCCCCTCAGCCCCCGCCGGCCGCGTCCCCGCAGTCCCCGCCGGCCGCGTCCCCTCAGCCCCCGCCGGCCGCGTCCCCTCAGCCCCCGCCGGCCGCGTCCCCTCAGCCCCCGCCGGCCGCGTCCCCTCAGCCCCCGCCGGCCGCGTCCCCACACAAGGGAGGACGGCCCGCGCCCCTCCGCGCGCGGCTCAGATTCCCCCTGACCCGCGGCACTGACCTTCCGGCCGCCCCGCACCCGGCGCTTCCGCACCCGGCGGCCGACAGCCACGCCGCCGCCGCTCTTCTCGCTCCCGGAGCCGCTTCCCAGCCCGGGTCTCGAACCGCGGTCCCCGGGGGACGCCCGCGCCGCGCCGGTTCGCGGCTTCCTCTCGGCGCCTCGCCAGCGTCCCCTCACAGGACTGTTCTCGTCAGCGTCTCACTATGCTTATTTTATTTTATTTGTTTAATTTTAGTTTTTATTTGATTTGATTATTTTATTTCATTTTTATTTTTATTTAATTTTTATTTAATTTAACATTTTATTTATATTTTATTTTTTATTTTTATTTTATTGATTTATTTTATATATTTTATTTTATTTTTTATTTTATGTTATTTTATTTTTTATTTTAATTTATTTATTTTATATATTTCATTTTATTTTTTATTTTGTTATTTTATTTTTTATTTTTATTTTATTATTAATTTTTATTTAATTTAACATTTTATTTATATTTTATTGATTTATTTGTTTTATATATTTTATATTATTTTTTATTTTGTTTTATTTTTTATTTTTATTTTATTTTTAATTTTTATTTAATTTAACATTTTATTTATATTTTATTTTATTTTTTATTTTATTTATTTATTTTATATTTTTTATTTTATTATGTCATTTATTTTATTTTACTTTTATTTTTTATTTTTATTTTATTATATTTTTTATTTTTATTTTATTATATTTTTTATTTTTATTTAATTTTATTTTTTATTTCTATGTTATTTTATTTTTAGTTTTATTTATTTATTCATTTTTTTGAGACAGAGTCTCACTCTGTTGCCCGGGCTAGAGTGAGTGCCGTGGCGTCAGCCTCGCTCACAGCAACCTCCAACTCCTGGGCTCAAGCAATCCTTCTGCCTCAGCCTCCTCCCGAGTAGCTGGGACTACAGGCATGCGCCACCACGCCCGGCTAATTTTTTCTATATATTTTTAGTTGGCCAATTAATTTCTTTCTATTTTTTTTTTTAATTTTTTAAATTTCAGCATATGATGGGGGTACAAATGTTAAGGTTACATATATCGCCCTTGCTTCTTTCCATCTTTTAGTAGAGACGGGGGGTCTCGCTCTCACTCAGGCTGGTCTCGAACCCCTGACCTCCAGCTGATCCTCCCGCCTCGGCCTCCCAGAGTGCTGGGATGACAGGCGTGAGCCTCCGCGCAGGGCCTCCCAGTCCCACTTATTAAGGCCAGGAGAACAGGCCTTGGCCAGATCCCTGGCCTCACCACCCTTAAAACAGTCCAGTAGCCAGGAAAAAAAAATCAGAAAGGGGAAATCAACTCACACACACAGAGAGTCAGACCCAGACAACAGTCCCAGGAACTGTGGGCGGGGAGGGAAGAGAGAGTTCTGGAACTGAATGTCCAATTGCAGAGTCTGAACAGCTGGGATGGGAGAAGAGAGCCTTGGAAACCTGTGCTTTGTGAAGTCACAGTTCCTAGGCGACAGGTGTGGGGACACGGAAGGAGGTCAGACAGGCTGAGGCAGGTTGATGAAAGAAGGTCCCCGTCTTGGGAACCGTGTTTAGAACCTGAGTGGCTGACTGACACGCGCGTGGTGACAATGGCATCGCCCCAAAACGCCCATAGATGTCCCTGACACCGTGCCACAGGGGGGACTGCCTGGTGGCCGGTTGGGGGGGTCTGGGGTCACTATTAAAATGCTGCTGAGGCCGGGCGCGGTGGTGGCTCACACCTGTCATCCCGGCACTCTGGGAGGCCGAGGCTGGAGGATTGCTCGAGGTCAGGAGTTCGAGACCAGCCTGAGCAAGAGCGAGACCACCTGTCTCTACTAAAAACACAAAGAAATTAGCTGGACAACTGAAAATATATAGAAAAAAATGACCCGGGCGTGGTGGCGCACGCCTGTCGTCCCAGCTACTCGGTGGGGGGAGGCTGAGGCAGGAGGATCGCTTGAGCCCAGGAGTTGGAGGTTGCTGTGAGCGAGGCTGACGCCACGGCACTCACTCTAGCCCGGGCGACAGAGTGAGACTCTGTCTCAAAAAAAAAAAAAGAAAAAGAAAAGAAAAGAAAAAAAAAATGTATATATAAGTGCCTGGGTCCACCTCAGCCCCCCAAATCAAAGCCTGATTTTAGTAAGTTTTCGGGGAGCAGTACATGCACATTTTGACAAAGAACCCCAGATGATTCTGACATGCTCTGGTCAGCGTGTGGCTGCCTTTTTTTGGGGGGTCCCCCAGGGGTGATTAGGGTCCCCCATTGCAAAATGTTCTTAGTGTTCTCTGGGGGAGGATTGAGAAACTCTTGCACCGTTGCTGAATGCATTTGGACATTTTCATTTTCCACTTACAGCCAGGCCCGCTTTCCCCAAGAAGCTGAATCGAGTGTGTGGGGACAGGCTCGGGGCCATTTGCCAGCAGCCCTGAATCCCTCGGCCACCCCCACCTCCCAAATGTCCGTCCCTCCATCCCCAGACAAAACCCCCCCCCCCAAAAAAAAAAAAGTGAAATGAGTTGCATTTCCTGGAAATTAGCAGCTGAAATGGCGAGGTCAGAAGGCTGGCCATGGAGGACAGCTGTTGCTCTAAGCAGATTCTGTTCATGTCATGAGAGCTCTGCAGAAGCTTCCAGAGAACAGACGAACAAAGCACAAAGCTTGCCTGTGCCTTTGTTTTTCTTTCCTGGGTCTTGGTTTTCCGCCCTTTGAAATCTGCTGTCCACCGTGGACTCAGTGTGACCTTTGATCTTTCAAATCGTATATGGGTGGGAGACTGAAATGCTGTTCCGGAACAGGTTGTCTTTTTTTTTTAAAAAAAAAAATGCTCATAAAGGCTCATCCTGTATCTTTAAAAGATCTGTTGACGGGGCTCCAACGTGCTTCAGGCTGGGAGGACAGGGGCCAAGCACAGAGGTTAAGGGACTTAGCATGCAAGAAATGGAGCTTAACG
Source organism: Microcebus murinus (assembly GCF_040939455.1). Classification (NCBI taxonomy): domain Eukaryota; kingdom Metazoa; phylum Chordata; class Mammalia; order Primates; family Cheirogaleidae; genus Microcebus; species Microcebus murinus. Next base: position 14,321,970 of record NC_134132.1, on the reverse strand, counting down.
TCCAGAGACAGAGCCGGGCGTGGAGGCTCACGCCTGTCATCCCAGCGCTCTGGGAGGCCGAGGCGGGAGGATGGAGTTGGAGGCCAGCCTGAGCAAGAGCAAGACCCCCGTCTCTACTAAAAAAAAAAAAAATAGAAAGAAATTAATGGGCCGACTAAAAATATATATAGAAAAAATTAGCCGGGCATGGTGGCACATGCCTGTAGTCCCAGCTACTCAGGAGGCTGAGGCAGGAGGATCGTCTGAGCCCAGGAGTTGGAGATTGCTGTGAGCGAGGCTGACGCCACCACGGCACTCACTGTAGCCCGGGCGACAGAGTGAGACTGTCTCAAAAAAAAAAAAAAAACCAACAAAACAACACAAGTTTCCTTCCATCTGGGTAGGGGGTAGTGATTTTCTATTTTTCTTTTTAATTCTTTTTTTTTTTTCTTTAACTTTTTAATTCTCTTTTTTTTTCTTTCTTCTTCCACAACTTGCAGGGATTTGAAGTGATTTTCTAATATAAGTGAATTTGCTATCTCGCTGAAACAATTACAGAACATTTAGAATTACAAAGAAATTTTATATTCTTGCTTGTTTCCTTTCTCTTAGGCAGCGGTTGTGGTTGATTCAAATCACTTCCTTTATTCATTTGGGGAAAAAAAAACCAGAATTGAGAAACACAGCTCATAAATAAACTCCCAGGGATTCTGGAAATTCCTGCTGCTGGTCAAATTGCACTGAATCTTGTTATAATAAAAATCTCTGGACCAGGCGAGGTGGCTCACGCCTGTCATCCTAGCACTCTGGGAGGCCGAGGCAGGAGGATCGCTCAAGGTCAGGAGTTCCAGACCAGCCTCAGCAAGAGCGAGACCCTAAAAATAGAAAGAAATTAATCGGCCAACTAAAAATATATAGAAAAAATGAGCCGGGCGTGGTGGTGCATGCCTGTAGTCCCAGCTACTCGGGAGGAGGCTGAGGCAGGAGGATCGCTGGAGCCCAGGAGTTGGAGGTTGCTGTGAGCGAGGCTGACACCACGACACTTCAGACCAGGCAACAGAACCAGACTCTGTCTCAAAAAAAAAAAAAAAATCTCTGTATAATGAAGTTATTGCCAATCCTTATCTGACAATCAGCAATTTAAGTGGTCTCTGATAAACAGCAAAATCGTATAAAGTCATAGCAATGGCATTTGCTATTGGTCCAAATCTACCGGTTAAAGAAAATGTTGCAAGGGGTGATTGGAAGGAGAATGAGAATCCATCGGGTGACAGGATGTTAAATAGGAGCTATTATTTCATTCCCATTTTGACAGAGGCCCCAGGTAATAGTTGTCAACTTCTCTCACATTCCAAATGAAGTGCTGGATTGCCATGTAGGATTTGCAAAGGAGCCTTCCCCTAACTTCTTCTTCTTTTTTTTTTTTTTTTTTGAGACAGAGTCTCGCTCTGTTGCCCAGGCTAGAGTGAGTGCCGTGGCATCAGCCTGGCTCACAGCAACCTCAAACTCCTGGGCTCAAGCGATCCTCCTGCCTCAGCCTCCCGAGTAGCTGGGACTACAGGCATGTGCCACAATGCCCGGCTAATTTTTTCTATATATCTTTTTTGGTTGGCCAATGAATTTCTTTCTATTTTTAGTAGAGACGGGGTCTCGCTCTTGCTCAGGCTGGCTTCCAACTCCTGACCTTGAGCGATCCTCCTGCCTCAGCCTCCCAGAGTGCTAGGATTACAGGTGTGAGCCACCGCGCCTGGCCTGGGTGGAAGTTTTGTTAAAAATTTTTTGCTGTACCAGACATAGGCATTACTGAAATAGGACTGTTTTTTTTTTTTCTAAAAGAAATCAGAGGCCTTTTTAATATTTGAGAATCACCTAGAAAGTCATAGGGCCTATGCGTTCATTCATCTACGGGGTAGGAGAACTAGGCCCCTGGATCATATCTGAACAGGTGTGATGGAAGAGAATAGAACTGTTTTCTGACTGTACTCATGAGTTCAGCTGGGTCAATGTATCAGCTATGCATTCAGATATAATGCATTCCATATTATACCTTAAACCCTTCTGGCACTTACCTGGATTTCTAGTGAGTGATGTGTCAAGAAATCCCCTTTGTGTGTAGGTAAATTATAATTTAAGTTTTCCAAGAAGAAAGTAGATATAAGGGTACTGGATTGAAATAACTGAGAATCGAAATCTTGGTTTAACCTTCTATTAAATAGTTGTACGCGGCAGTTTCCTCATCTGTAAAGGGCTCACATAAGATGATCGCTAAGCTCTCTGTCAGTTGCAAAATTCTATCTGGAAAGGCAGATCCCAGGTTAAGGACCACCCTTTCGGAACCTGCCCCACCAGGACAGCAGCCTTCAGAGCGGCTTGTCTGCCACAGAGATTACTGTAGGGGATTGGAGTGATAAGGAAAAATTATTTGCAAAACGAGGTGCTGACTGGTGCTAGGTATTACCATTCCCACCTTCCTCTTTCAGTGGGAGTGAAGAGTTGCAAAGCTATCAGTGACTGGTATTCAGAGGGCAAGCTTCAAATAAAAACCAGTTTCCATGTTCTGAAATGCCCTGTTAACTCTATTTTCTCTATTTTTAACTAATAGATTGCTGTTTGCTGCAAGAGAATAAGCCAAAAGAGTGTGAACAATTTTTATTGGGGTCAATCCTGTCCTTGAACTGTTTGCCAACATGCATTAAGATTATGGAGGGCATCCATTATTTATGTGATTAAAAAGAAATTCTAGAAAGCAACTTCTGAGCCTTACTGAGGCTTTGCAAAGCCTTTTAGGCTCCTGCAATCCAGCTACAGTTTGTCTTGTTCCTTCCCTGCACCTCAAGGGCAGTAGAAGTCAAGAAAAGCTCTGGGAGCTGCAGGGAGCCTCCTAAAGCTTGGGGTGTTTGTATGCCCGACCTGGGGGAACAGAGCTTACCATAAACACAAAAAGACCATCTCAGCAGTTGGCTCCTTTACACAAACATCAATCAATGATGGAGGACCAACCACATAGCTAAGCATAGCACCTCCCAACTTAAACAAACAGCAAGTGGCTGAGTCATAATCACAAGTACCACCCACAACTACAGGAGGAAAGCTGGGGGACTCAACTCACTACGCACTGTTGGGAAGAGGTGAAGACAGCAGGTCAGAGGTAACCCAAGAGGTATACCAAACTTTCTAGAACACCCCATAGGCAACTCAGGATCAGCACTCCTCTCCCTGGCATGCTCATGGATTGATCTTTAGGGACCAGAGACAGGCTCATAAGCCAGTCCTAGCACCCCCAGGTCTCAATCAAGAGGCCATATGAAAGGGAATCAGTGAAAGAACTCCAGAAACATGAAAAAAATGGAGTGAACACCCCCCAAAAGAAAACAACTCCTTACTAATGGATACCAACCAAAACAAAGAGATTGAAATGACAGATGAAGAATTTTGAATATGGACGATAAGGAAGTTCAATGAAATACAAGAAAAAATACAAACCCCAACACAAAGAAACCACAAAAACAATGCAAGAAAAGAATGAAAAATTTACGAAAGAAATAGAGTTATTTTTAAAAAATCAAACCGAACTTCTGGCTAAAAAATTCATTCAAGGGAATACAAAACATAATGGAAAGCTTTAAGAATAGGCTAGATCAGGCAGAAGAAAGAATTTCAGAGCTTCAAGATAACATCATTGAGTTAAACCAGTCAGTCAAAGAGAAAGAACTGAGAAATGAGAGGAATGAACAAAACCTACAAGAAATATGGGATTATGCAAAGAGGCCTAACATAAGAATCATAGGAATCCATGAGGGTGAAGAAGAAAATACACAGGAGTTGGAAAACCTATTTGAGGGAATAATTGAGGAAAATTTACCTGGCCTTGCTAGAAATCCAGATATCCAGGTGCAAGAAGCTCAAAGGACCCCTGGAAGATTCATTGCAAAGAGGCAATCACCAGGACACCCAGTCATCAAACTTTCCAAATTAAACATAAAAGAGGCCCTCCTACCAGCTGTAAGCCAAAAATAACAGGTCACTTACAAAGGAAAACACATCAGACTCATTGCAAACTTCTCACCTGGGACCTTACAAGCCAGAAGGGACTGGGTCTCCATTCTCAGTCTTGTCAAACAGAATAATTACCAGTCTATAACTTTGTACCCTGCAAAACTAAGTTTCTTATACAAGGGAGAAATAAAGACTTTCTCAGACAAGCAAACACTGAGGGAATTTGTCAAGGCCAGACCTGCCCTGCAGGAAATATTCAGAACTGCATTATACATGGATCAGCACAATAGTCACTCACCAGTATATAATTACCCAGAAGCTAAAGGTCAGAGCCCATGTACCATAATGACTCAAGTGGTAAAACAAAGCAATAAAGTTCTGCTCAATAGGAGGAGCAGAAATCCACCCCAATTATCAATTCTTTCAATAAATGAGAATGGTTTGAACCCCCCAGCCTATGTCAAGGCTGGCTGAATGGATTAAAAATATACAAGCCAAGGCCAGGCGTGGTGGCTCACGCCTGTAATCCTAGCACCCTGGGAGAACGAGGCGGGTGGATTGCTCAAGGTCAGGAGTTCGAAACCAGCCTGAGCAAGAGTGAGACCTCGTCTCTACTATAAATAGAAATAAATTAATTGGACAACTAATATATATATAGAAAAAATTAGCCAGGCATGGTTGCGTGTGCCTATAGTCCCAGCTACTCTGGAGGCTGAGGCAGAAGGATTGCCTGAGCCCAGGAGTTTGAGGTTGCTGTGAGCGAGGCTGATACCACGGCACTCACTCTAGCCTGGGCAACAAAGTGAGACTCTGTCTCAAAAAAAAATACAACCCAAATATCTTCTGTCTCCTGGAAACACATCTTGCCTGTAAGGACTCAGTCAGACTAAAGATGAAGAGATGGAAAACAATATTCCATGCAAATGGAAACCAAAAGAAGGCTGGTATAGCCATTCTCATATCACATCATATAGACTTCCAATCAGCAACAGTAAAGAAAGACAAAGAAGGGCCGGGCGCGGTGGCTCACGCCTGTAATCCTAGCACTCTGGGAGGCTGAGGCGGGATGATCGCTCCAGGTCAGGAGTCCGAGACCAGCCTGAGCAAGAGCGAGACCCCGTCTCTATGAAAAAAAGAAAGAAATTAGCCGGACAACTAAAAAAATATATAGAAAAAATTAGCCGGGCATGGTGGCGCATGCCTGTAGTCCCAGCTACTCAGGAGGCTGAGGCAGGAGGATCGCTTGAGCCCAGGAGTTTGAGGCTGCTGTGAGCCAGGCCGACGCCACGGCACTCATTGTAGCCTGGGCAACAAAGTGAGACTCTGTCTCTCGAAAAAATAAAGAAAGAAAAAAAGAAAAAAGACAAAGAAGGTCATTCTGTAATGGTGAAGGGAATAATTCAACAAGAAGACATAACTATCCTAAGTATTTATTCCCCTAACACAAGTGCACCCAGACTCGTAAAGCAAACCCCTCTTTGATCTAAACAAAATGATAAACAGCTGCATCGTAATAGCTGGGGACTTCCACACCCCACTGACAGCATGGTCATGCTACTCACTCGAGTCCCCCGTCTTTCTTGCACAGTGGGGAGGGTGCCTCGTGCCCTGGGTCTGCCCGGCGGGGAGCCAGCACAAACTTCTCAAGATGAGCTGGAGCTGAGAACCCATAGACACCCTCCTTCCTGTTGGGGGGTATGGGGACTGATCCCAGAGCTGCTGCAACATATGGGGACCGTGACAGGAGGAGGCTGAGGATGGCCAAGAGGGTGGTGTCCCAGAAAGACAGCAGCACCCGAGGCTGAGGACATCATGGAGCTGCGGAACCAAGCTGAGAGTCACTCACTCCTTTCAGACATCTTGTCACAAGGGGTCATTAAATATCTCTGTGTAACTGGTTTTTTATTTTTATTTTTATTTTTTGAGACAGAGTCTCACTCTGTCACCTGGGCTAGAGTGCTGTGGTATCAGCCTAGCTCACAACAGCCTCCAACTCCTGGGCTCAAGCGATCCTCCTGCCTCAGCCTCCTCACGAGTAGCTGGGACTACAGGCATGTGCTGCCATGTCCAGCTAATTTTTTAAAGTGTATTTTTAGTTGGCCAGCTAATCTCTTTCTGGTTTTTTTTAGTAGATATGGGGTCTCACTCTTGCTTAGGCTGGTCTTTTTTTTTTTTTTTTTTTTAGCATATCATAAGGGTATCAAGCTGGTCTTGAACTCCTGAGCTCAAATGATCCTCCTGCCTCAGCATCCCAGGGTGCTAGGATTACAAGAGTGAGCCACCATGTCTAGCCTGTGTAACTTGTTTTTAAAAAACAGCTTTATTCCCCCTATAATATGCTAAAAATAATAAATAAAAAAAGAAAAGAAACAAATAAAAACAGCTTTATTGAAGCATAATGTAATTTAGACACTGTAAAATTCATCCCTGTGTTAAATGTACAATTTTTTTCCATTTCATTCTTTTTTTTTTTTTTTTTAATTTTTCAAGACAGAGTCTTGGCCGGGCACGGTGGCTCACGCCTGTCATCCTAGCACTCTGGGAGGCCGAGGCAGGAGGATCGCTCCAGGTCAGGAGTTCGAAACCAGCCTGAGCAAGAATGAGACCCTGTCTCTACTATAAATAGAAAGAAATTAATTGGCCTAATAATATATAGAGAAAAAAATTAGCTGGGCATGGTGGCGCATGCCTGCAGTCCCAGCTACTTGGGAGGCTGAGGCAGGAGGATCGCTTGAGCCCAGGAGTTTGAGGTTGCTGTGAGCGAGGCTGACGCCACGGCACTCACTCTAGCCAGGGCAACAGAGTGAGACTCTGTCTCAAAAAAAAATAAAAATAAAATAAAAGACAGAGTCTTGCCATGGAGCCTAGGCTAGACTCAACTCCTGGGAGCAAGGGATCCTCCTGCCTCAGCCTCCCCGAGCAGCTGGGACTGTACAGGCAGGCGGAACCACGCCTGGCTAAGTGTATAATTTTAGTCAAGTTCACAGTTGTGCAACCACCGTGACAATCCAATTTTAGAACATTTCCATCAGCCTGCAAAGATTCCTCCTGCCAGTGTGTAGTGAATCCCTGTATTCACAGCTCCAGGCAACCGCTAATCTGCTTTCTGTCTCTGAAGATTTGCCTTTTGTGGACATTTCAGAAGGCAGTTTTTGTGGTTTTTTTGTTTTTTTTTTTTTTTTTTTTTTTAGTAGCATTAAGTATTCCTAACTGCTACTCATGGCATATGGATATGCAACTGATAATGCATGCCACATTCAGGAGACAGCAAAAAGAAAGGAAAAAGGGTGGCCAACAACACGCAATGGTGGAAAGACCCCAAACTTGGTCTCAGCTCTTCTCCTAACCAGCTGTTTGCCTTTCGTAAATTTTGAAACTTCTCAAGAGTTGATTTTGCTGGGCGCAGTGGCTCACGCTTGTAACCCTAGCACTCTGGGAGGCCGAGGCGGGAGGATCGCTCGAGGTCAGGAGTTTGAAACCAGCCTGAGCAAGAGCGAGACCCTGTCTCTACTAAAAATAGAAAGAAATTAGCCAAGCAACTAAAAATAGAAAATAAATTACCCAGGCATGGTGGCGCATACCTGTAGTCCCAGCTATTCGGGAGGCTGAGGCAGGAGGATCGCTTGAGCCCAGGAGTTGGAGGTTGCTGTGAGCGAGGCTGATGTCATGGCACTCACTCTAGCCCGGGCGACAGAGTAAGACTCTGTCTAAAAAAAAAAAAAGGTACTTACTACCAATTTTTAAATGGCGCATTAATGGTATTTTGGCTATGGCTAAAAAAGAATCCTTGGGACTGTCCCGTATACTGATTGTAATGATAGTACATGAATTCTGTACATGTGTTAAAACTCATGGAACATGGGTTGAAAGGCATATGGTAGCCGGGCGTGGTGGCTCACGCCTGTAATCCTAGCTCTCTGGGAGGCTGAGGCGGGGGGGATTACTCAAGGTCAGGAGTTCAAAACCAGCCTGAGCAAGAGCGAGACCCCGTCTCTACTATAAATAGAAAGAAATTAATTGGCCAACTAATATATATAGAAAAAATTAGCCGGGCGTGGTGGCGCATGCCTGTAGTCCCAGCTACTCGGGAGGCTGAGGCAGGAGGATCGCTTGAGCCCAGAAGTCTGAGGTTGCTGTGAGCGAGGCCAACGCCACGGCACTCACTCTAGCCTGGGCGACAGAGTGAGACTCTGTCTCAAAAAAAAAAAAAAAAAAAAAAAAAAGAAAGGCATATGGTATACTTGGAAAAAAAGAAAATAAAAAATTAAATAAGTAATAAAAATATTTATTAAAAAAAAACCCCAAAAACTCATGGAACTATACATATTGCAAAAAATGGCAGTTTTATGGGTATGTTAATTTAAAAACTAAACTAAAAAGAGATCTTATCTTTTGCAGATCCATACTGCAATATGAAATATTCATGGATGAAATGATACAATATCTAGTTTTTTGCTTCAAAACGGTAACGCGGGCCGGGCGCGGTGGCTCACGCCTGTAATCCTAGCTCTCTGGGAGGCCGAGGCGGGCGGATTGCTTGAGGTCAGGAGTTCAAAACCAGCCTGAGCAAGAGCGAGACCCCGTCTCTACTATAAATAGAAAGAAATTAATTGGCCAACTGATATATATATAAAAAATTAGCCGGGCATGGTGGCGCATGCCTGTAGTCCCAGCTACTCGGGAGGCTGAGGCAGGAGGATTGCTTGAGGCCAGGAGTTGGAGGTTGCTGTGAGTGAGGCTGACGCCACGGCACTCACTCTAGCCTGGGCAACAGAGTGAGACTCTGTCTCAAAAAAAAACAAACAAAAAACTTAGAAAGTCCCAGTAGCAGCATGAGGAAAATAATTAAGATGAATTTGTTAAGTGAAAAAGAAAGATCTTTATCTGATTAATGAATACAAACTTGTAAAAGTTCTATAAGTCTATATAAACAAAGATTAGCAGAGGTTATGAACATGTGAAACAGGTTATTTTATTGCAGTGATAACATTGTGGATAAGTTTTTTTTTTTAATTTTAGCTTTCTAATAGTATTGCTATAACTTAGTTTGTGTGTGAAATTAAATCATTTTTTGTGGGTTTTTTTTTTTTTTGAGACAGACTCTCACTTTGTCACCTGGGCTAGAGTGCCATGGCATCAGCCTCGCTCACAGCAACCTCCAACTCCTGGGCTCAAGCGATCCTCCTGCCTCAGCCTCCTCCCGTGTAGCTGGGACTACAGGCATGCACCACCATGCCCAGCTCACTTTTTCTATATATATTTTTACTTGGCCAATTAATTTCTTTCTATTTTTAGCAGAGACGGGGTCTCACTCTTGCTCAGGCTGGTCTCGAACTCCTGACCTTGAGTGATCCTCCCGCCTCGGCCTCCCAGAGTGCTGGGATGACAGGCCTGAGCCACCGCGCCCGGCCTAAATAAATAATGTCTTTAAATAAGACAGAGTGGCCAATCTTCAAGTGTAGAACTGTCAAATTTTTATAGAGAAATGGCCTTTCAAGGTCCCTTGTGTCTCAGGAGCGTGGCATTTCCAGATCCCAGGACAGCACTCGAGGACTCCCACAACAGGTCAGAAGCAATTGCTCGCGCTTAACGCCTGTCTACGTTGTCAAAACCCAACGGAGAAATAAAAGTCACACTAAGACAGAATCAATACGCCTTGTGCAAGGGTTGACCCCTAACTATAAAAGGACTTTCTAAACATTTGCAGAATATCTGCTCTGCGCCTCTCATTCTTCCAAGTACTAAGGATGCACAGACGAACAGGACAAAGTTCTTGTCCTCAAGGATGTTCAAAGCCCAACAAGGAGGCCGGGCACGGTGGCTCACGCCTGTCATCCCAGCACTCTGGGAGGCCGAGGCGGGAGGCTCGCTGGAGGTCAGGAGTTCGAAACCAGCCTGAGCAAGAGCGAGACCCCCGTCTCTACTAAAAATAGAAAGAAATTAATTGGCCAACTAAAAATATATATATAGGAAAAATGAGTCGGGCGTGGTGGCGCATGCCTGTAGTCCCAGCTACTCGGGAGGAGGCTGAGGCAGGAGGATCGCTTGAGCCCAGGAGTTGGAGGTTGCTGTGAGCGAGGCTGACGCCACGGCACTCGCTCTAGCCCAGGCAACAGAGACTCTGTCTCAAAAAAAAAAAAAAAAAAGTGGTGGTGGTGGCTTCAAGCCACTGAGTTTTTGAGTAGATGGCGACGAAGCGATCCATCTCTGAAACCGCTTCCCAAAGTTGAGGCTGCCTCTCTGCTTCAGGTAGGGGAGACCCGTCTCGCCTCTGGGGCAAGAGAGCAAGAAACTTACTCTTCCAGTTTCTAAGCCCTTCTGAGTTGGGAAAGAGAATTCCTGAGCTCTCTGACTTTTAAGCGTCTCTTTGTAAAGAATTCCCTCTCTTCCACAACGGACCGGTGTTTCTAGATGGTTCTCAGGGTCTTGGCCTTTGCCTTCCCGCAGAGCAATCTCTCTAAACATCTAACAAAGTGCACGAGGGAAGCCTCTTCTTTTTTTTTTTTTTTGAGACAGAGTCTCACTCTGTTGCCCAGGCTAGAGTGAGTGCCGTGGCGTCAGCCTCGCTCACAGCAACCTCCAACTCTTGGGCTCAAACGATCCTCCTGCCTCAGCCTCCTCCCGAGTAGCTGGGACTACAGGCATGTGCCACCATGCCCGGCTGATTCTTTCTATATATTTTAAGTTGTCCAATTAATTTCTTTCTATTTATAGTAGAGACGGGGTCTCGCTCTTGCTCAGGCTGGTCTCGAACTCCTGACCTCCAGCGATCCTCCCGTCTTGGCCTCCCAGAGTGCTGGGATGACAGGCGTGAGCCGCTGCGCCCGGCCCTGTGGCCTCTCCGTGATTAGCGGTTCCCATCCCAGCTGCTTGGATGTGTCTTTAGCCCCAAAGAGGGAACCTCAGGGCTCTGTGCAGTTAGAACTCGCCTTGCCCTGGCCTGGGAGACCGGGCTGGCCCCCTGTGACGGCCACACTTAGCTACTTGACTCGTGTCCAAAGTGCTCTGTTCATGCCAAACAAGCTTCCGGAAGCTTCATTAGCTCCTTGCAAAGCAGCTGAATATTCCCCCCTTGGTTATTGCTTCCCCTTCCATTTCTACTTGATGCGTCAGCTCTCTGCTGCAAGGATGCTGTCTAGCATCTGCAGTCTAGAACTTTCTTCCCAGTCGGGGCAGTGGCCTTTTCCAGCTCTGCAGGGCTGCAGCGGCAGGTGCATGATCACAGCGTCCTGAGGCTGGGGGAGGGGGAGACCTGGGAAAATCACTTAAAACCTTCCCAGCCTTGGGGGAAGCCTGGGGGGGTCTGCGTGCATGCTCAGGGCGGGAACAAATGATTTAGGACAGAAGAACCACTGAGGAGGCCGGGCGCGGAGGCTCGCGCCTGTCATCCCAGCACTCTGGGAGGCCGAGGCGGGAGGATCGCTCAAGGTCAGGAGTTCGAGACCAGCCTGACCAAGAGCAAGACCCCGTCTGTATTAAAAAATAGAAAGAAATTAATTAGCCAATTAAAAATATATATAGGAAAAATTAGCCGGGCATGGTGGCTCATGCCTGTGGTCCCAGCTTCTTGGGAGGCTGAGGCAGGAGGATCACTTGAGCCCAGGAGTTTGAGGTTGCTGTGAGCGAGGCTGACGCCACGGCACTCACTCTAGCCCGGGCAACAAGAGTGAGACTCTGTCTCAAAAAAATAAAAAATAATAAAATAAAATAAAATAAAAAGAATAAGAAACATTCAAATAGGTATGGAGTCAAAATCAAAAGCAGAGCCAGGCGCGGTGGCTCACACCTGTAATCCCAGCTCTCTGGGAGGCCCAGGAAGGAGGATCGCTCAAGATCAGGAGTTGGAGACCAGCCTGAGCAAGAGCGAGACCCCGTCTCTACTAAAAAACTAGAAAGAAATTAGCTGGACAACTAAAAATATATATACAAAAAATGAGCCGGGCGTGGTGGCGCATGCCTGTAGTCCCAGCTACTCGGGAGGAGGCTGAGGCAGGAGGATCGCTTGAGCCCAGGAGTCTGAGGTTGCTGTGAGCGAGGCTGACGCCACGGCACTCACTCTAGCCCGGGCAACACAGTGAGACTCTGTGTCAAAAAAACAAAAATCGCAAGGAGACCCTGAAACGCCGTGCAGGCATCAAAAGGACCCCGGGCAGAAGCACGAGAAGAAGGACTCTGCTTCGTGCCCGTCCAGCTTGGACAGGCTTTAGTGCACGTGCTCCTGCACAAAGGAGTTTTTTGATTCCTAGAAATTGATCTGTCAAAACGCAGACGCCGGCCGAGGCTGCTCTGCCCCGTCCAGGGCGGCGTGGCTCCCTGCACGGGCCTGCAACAGCTTGGAGAGGCTTTGCAGAGACGATGGGGCACGGAGACACCGAGGAAGCTGGGATTCTCTTGGACCCTCTTGCAAACCACTGACTCGGCTCTCTGAAAACGTGTGTGGGCCGCTTCCCTTCCCCCCGTCTCCTCGCACGCAAAATCATTCCTCCAGCCTCAGAGGCTCCCGATCTTTTGGGGTGGGCATAACGAGAGATCTGGGAATGTTGAAATCCAGACCACGAAACAGAATGTTCTGTGGGTGAGCCACAGCGCCCGCGGGACTGCAAGCCAAGCAACTGCATGCACCGGCGCTGGCTCTCTGCGAGGACCTCATTCATTCTGCCATCCCCAATTCCCACCCACAGTGACAGCACTGAGCCTCCGAAACAGTACAGGGACTGACACATTTGGGTAAATGTGTCCAAATAAGCAGAACTACTCTTTTTTATTTTTTTATTATTTATTTATTTATTTATTTTTTTGAGACAGAGTCTCACTCTGTCGCCCAGGCTAGAGTGAGTGCCGTGGCGTCAGCCTCGCTCACAGCAACCTCCAACTCCTGGGCTCAAGCGATCCTCCTGCCTCAGCCTCCTCCTGAGTAGCTGGGACTACAAGGCATGTGTCACCATGCTCAGCTAATTTTTATATATATATATATATTATTTTATTTTAGTTAGCCAATTAATTTCTTTCTATTTATAGTAGAGACGGGGTCTCGCTCTTGCTCAGGCTGGTTTCGAACTCCTGACCTCAAGCGATCCTCCTGCCTCAGCCTCCTCCCGAGTAGCTGGGACTACAGGCATGCGCCACCACGGCCGGCTAATATTTTCTATATATTTTTTTAGTTGACCAGTTAATTTCTTTCTATTTATAGTAGAGACGGGGTCTCACTCTTGCTCAGGCTGGTCTCGAACTCCTGGCCTCAAGCGATCCTCCCGCCTCAGCCTCCCAGAGTGCTGGGATGACAGGCGTGAGCCACCGCGCCCAGCCTAAAGCCCATTTTATATCCCACAAGCAAGCAAGCGTTCTAGAAAGGAAAAGAGATTTAGCTGGTTCCCTCACAGTCCCCGAAGTGGCATGGGGATGGCTTTTACAGGACAGGCCACCAATAGGCAGGGACACAGTCAGAAAATCAAAGGGCTGAAGAGACCGGCACCCCCAGCGCACAGAGCGAACCCATCCCTGCCTCAACTCCCTTGATCACTCTCCTTTGCCCTGAGGGTCAGGCCCAACTGTTCTCAGGGGACGTGGGGACCACGCTCCTGTCTCCGGGCTCCAGGACGTCCTTTGTCTGTTGGGAACATGCCGTCCTTTCTGCCCCTTTGAGCCCTCCCTGCACTCGCTGTTCCTTCTGCCTCAAGACGTCTCTGCTCCCACCCTCTGTCCCAGGAAAGCTGAGACCCCAACCCCACGTGCTCGGGGAGGGGTTTCCTGGCCGCCACCCCCACCCCGGGGACCCCCACAAGGTCTGGTCCCCACTCTGCCTGCTCCCCACTTCAGAATGCTCATGGCTCGGGGATTTTTTTTTTTTTGAGACAGAGTCTCACTCTGTCGCCCAGGCTAGAGTGAGTGCCGTGGCATCAGCCTCGCTCACAGCAACCTCCAACTCCTGGGCTCAAGCGATCCTCCTGCCTCAGCCTCCCGAATAGCTGGGACTACAGGCATGCGCCACCACGCCCGGCTCATTTTTTCTATATATATCTTTTAGTTGGCCGATTAATATCTTTCTGTTTTTAGTAGAGACGGGGTCTCGCTCTTGCTCAGGCTGGTTTTGTATTCCTGACCTTGAGCGATCCTCCCACCTCGGCCTCCCGAGTAGCTGGGACTACAGGCATGGGCCACCATGCCCGGCTCATTTTTTTCTCTGTATGTATTAGTTGGCCAATTAATTTCTTTCTATTTATAGTAGAGACGGGGTCTCGCTCTTGCTCAGGCTGGTCTTGAACTCCTGAGCTGGAGCGATCCTCCCGCCTCGGCCTCCCAGAGTGCTAGGATTACAGGCAGGGTCCACCATGGCCTGCTAATTTTTTCTATGTATGCTTTTAGGTGTCCACCTAATTTTCTATTTTTTTTAGTAGAGATGGGGTCTCGCTCTTGCTTAGGCTGGTCTCGAACTCCTGAGCTCAAACAATGCTCTTGCTTCGGCTTCCCAGAGTGCTAGAATTACAGGTGTGAGCCACCGCACCCAGCATGTACTACTTATTTATTTAAAAATAAAGTTAGGCCAGGTCTGTCATCCTAGCACTCTGGGAGGCTGAGGCAGGAGGATCGCTCAAGGTCAGGAGTTCGAGACCAGCCTGAGCAAGAGCAAGACTCGGTGTCTACTTAAAAAACACAAAGAAATTAATTGGCCAACTAAAAATATATAGAAAAAATGAGCCGGGCGTGGTGGCGCATGCCTGTAGTCCCAGCAACTCGGGAGGAGGCTGAGGCAGGAGGATCTCTTGAGGCCAGGAGTTGGAGGTTGCTGTGAGCGAGGCTGACGCCACGGCACTCACTCTAGCCCGGGCGACAGAGTGAGACTCTGTCTCGAAAAAAAAATAAAAATAAATAAAAAAAATTCTTTGCCTGGAACATGGTGTCAGGGAAAAGAAAAAAAAAAGATAAATAAATAAATAATTAAAATTAAAAAAAAAAACGATGGATAAGTGTGGAAGTGCTTTTCCCAGTCTTGGCGTTTCATGAAGCCGCTGGCTTTTCTGCACGACGGTCCACAAGGGTGTGACACGAGTGAGGCCACACAGGTGGCCGACAGAGCTGGCACCTTGCACCTGCCCAGCCCACCCCCGGCCCCGGATCTGTGTCCCGGCCTCCCCCCACGGTGCTGCGATTTCCTGGCTGGCTTCATCCTGCTACGATAATCGATAATCGCACACTGGGGAGAAGCCATCTACAGTATCTCCAGGCAAAGGAGCAGAGAGAAAGGTGACTTCTTAGGCGCTTCCATTCACTGAGCCCTTCCCTCCCTCTCCGCACTTTCCCTCTCGCGTCTCATTTTACGTGTTCACTCCTCAGGGCCGCAGTCCCTGCGTTTCGAGTCTCTCTTATTTGGGTGACCAGAATTGGCTTTGTAATACTATTTTTTTCTTTTCCATTTTTTTTTTTTTTGAGACAGAGTCTCGCTTGTTGCCCGGGCTAGAGTGAGTGCCGTGGCGTCAGCCTCGCTCACAGCAACCTCCAATTCCTGTGCTCAAGCGATCCTCCTGCCTCAGCCTCCCCAGTAGCTGGGACTACAGGCATGCACCACCACGCTCAGCTAATTTATATATATATTAGTTGGCCAATTAATTTCTTTCTATTTATAGTAGAGATGGGGTCTCACTCTTGCTCAGGCTGGTTTCGAACTCCTGACCTCGAGCAATCCGCCCACCTCAGCCTCCCAGAGTGCCAGGATTACAGGCATGAGCCACCGCGCCCGACTTCTTTTTCATTTTTTGAGACAGAGTCTCGCTTTGTTGCCCAGGCTAGAGTGAGTGCCGTGGCGTCAGCCTCGCTCACAGCAACCTCAGACTCCTGGGCTCAAGCGATCCTCCTGCCTCAGCCTCCCAAGTAGCTGGGACTACAGGCATGCGCCACCATGCCCGGCTCATTTTTTTCTATATATCTTCAGTTGGCCAATTAATTTCTTTCTATTTTTTAGCATAAACGGGGTCTTGGTCTTGCTCAGGCTGGTTTCGAACTCCTGACCTCGAGCGATCCTCCCGCCTCGGCCTCCCAGAGTGCTAGGATGACAGGCATGAGCCACCGCTGCCTGGCTGATTTTTTCTATATATTTTTAGTTCTCCAGTTAATTTCTTTCTATTTTTAGTAGAGACGGGGTCTCGCTCTTGCTCAGGCTGGTTTCGAACTCCTGACCTGGAGCGATCCTCCCGCCTCGGTCTCCCAGAGTGCTGGGATTACAATTGTGAGCCACCGCGCCCGGCCGGACTGTTGATTTTAAACTAGAAAGAATTATTTTATAGGTTTCATTCTGGGAGGTAGCAATTTCACTCCTGTGTTATTCTTTTTTTTTTTTTTTTTTTTTTTAAAAAGGGGTTTCTTATTTTGGAATGAGACAGAAAAAGGGGGAATTCCACTAAAAAAAAATAACAATGAAAGGAGAAAAAATGAGGCTGAAAGCACACACCAAAATTTAGAAATCGTTCCCATGTGATCATCAGATCTCGCTTTAGGTATTGCAACACGATCACCAATTAATCTTCCTAGCTGCTTTGTCTGAACCTATCTTGGCACAGTGGCTCTATGGGAACAGTTGTCAAGGAAACCAGTGCAGGGTGACTCTTTTGTGAGTTCACCCGGCTGGTCCCCAAATCCGCTGCATGGCTTGTGTGGCTTTTCTGGAGCTTATTATAGTTTTATTTCCATTAATATGAACGATCACCAGAGTCACTTGGTGACTTGGGGACGTTTTTTTATAGCTTGTGATGAAGCGTTGAAAAAAACGGAGGCTGTCTGATCCAGCTTGGTGGCTCACGCCTGTCATCCCAGCACTCTGGGAGGCCGAGGCGGGAGGATCGCTCGAGGTCAGGAGTTCGAGACCAGCCTGAGCAAGAGCGAGACCCCCGTCTCTACTATAAATAGAAACAAATTAATTGGCCAACTAAAAATATATAGAAAAAAAATGAGCCGGGCGTGGTGGCTCACGCCTGTAGTCCCAGCTACTTGGGAGGTCGAGGCCGGCAGATTGCTCGAGGTCACGAGTTCGAGACCAGCCTGAGCAAGAGCGAGACCCTGTCTCTACTATAAATAGAAAGAAATTAATTGACCTACTAAAAATATATATATAAAAAAAAATGAGCCGGGCATGGTGGTGCATGCCTGTAGTCCCAGCTACTTGGGAGGCTGAGGCAGGAGGATCGCTGTGAGCGAGGCTGACGCCACGGCACTCACTCTAGCCCGGGCGACAGAGTGAGACTCTGTCTCGAGAAAAAAAATAAATAAATAAAATTCCTAAGTTTGGGGCAGAGGGGGCACCTGACTGTGGCCTGTTTACTGCTCACCCGCAAAGGGTTGGTCACTTTCTAGATGATTCTTTTTGTGCCTTCTGCAGAAGCCTAAGTCTTTGTCCGCACTCTGGATCTGAGCCAGTCCCTACAGATGCTCCTGGTTGCCGTCCAAAGCCCTGAAAACCGCCAGCCGAGGAAGAGAAACGCTGCGATCAGACGACAGGCAGCTCGGTGACACCGTGCTGTCACCCCAAGTCCCAAGAACAGCGTGAGATGGACCGTGAGATGGACAAGATCAGTCCGAGCCCGTGAAGTTTGCAAAGGTGTGGATCTACGGGAGGTAGAGAGGAGGTTTCAGGAGATAAATCCTAACTCCTCCCTGAGTATTTCCCTTTGTCCAATGCCACTAACGTGCCCATGATCCCCAGAGAGCCAGAGGTTCCTTTCCAATTCAGCGGAATTAAACAGAAGTCGATTTATGAAACACCTTTTGCATGACAGTGTCCATACTAGGTGGCAGTAAATGAAATGAGGAGCTTGGAAAAATAATTTTGTTTCTGGTGGAGTAAGAAATTAGTATGGCAGGGCCCGGTGGCTCACGCCTGTCATCCTAGCACTGTGGGAGGCCGAGGCGGGAGGATAGTTTGAGGTCAGGAGTCCGAGACCAGCCTGAGCAAGAGCGAGACCCCGACTCTACTAAAAATAGAAAGAAATTGATTGGTTAACTAAAAATATATAGAAAAAGTTAGCCGGGCGTGGTGGTGCATGTCTGTAGTCCCAGCTACTCGGGAGGCTGAGGCAGAATTAGAAAATACATAGAGTCCTGCAAAACTAGGATGAAAAATTACTAACCTAGATATATCCCCAAAGCGATTGAGGTGTGGCATGTCCCCACCTGAGTGACTCAGAGACACCCTGCCCGTGGGGTGCCCCATTCCTTAATTTCTTACTCCGCAGAGCTCTGATTAGGGCTGCAAAG
Source organism: Microcebus murinus (assembly GCF_040939455.1). Taxonomy (NCBI): domain Eukaryota; kingdom Metazoa; phylum Chordata; class Mammalia; order Primates; family Cheirogaleidae; genus Microcebus; species Microcebus murinus. The sequence goes on along the minus strand of NC_134132.1, from coordinate 14,303,754 downwards.
ACAACCAGCCCAGTCTTGGATTCCTCCTGGGTTGACGGTTAGACAGACTCTGAACCTCTCTGGAGCTATTTTTGCCTCTCTGCTTCAATGCCTTCCGGTGTTTTCTTCCAGTTGATTAGGATTAAATGTGCTTTCCTAAGCTCGTCTTGGGAAAAGCCCAGTGACCTCTGCTTCTTATTACTGTCACTGCTTGTCCCCAACGGTCTGGTGGCTTCTGCCCCTCTCTCTCCCGCTTGGCCTGTCGCTCCAGGATCCCGATGTCCCAGGCCTGCAAGAGCCCGTGTGGGGGACAGGGAAGCTAGGTGGCCACAGGAACTGTGATTTTCGAGTTCCACTTTTCTTGGTCACAACCACAGACAGGGCAGCCCAGGTGGACGTGTTAGCCCAGGTGCAATTTCATGAAATGAGTATCAAGGGGCAACAGTCAGGGGCCTGATAGGGAAGACACAGTGCGATCAAACTGGGTGATTTGGGAGGCCGGGTGCGGTGGTTCATGCCTGTAATCCCAGCACTCTGGGAGGCCGAGGCGGGAGGATCGCTCAAGGTCAGGAGTTCGAAACCAGCCTGAGCAAGAGCGAGACGCCCCCCCCATCTCTACTAAAAATAGACAGAAATATATAGAAAAAATTAGCCGAGCGTGGTGGCGCATGCCTGTAGTCCAAGCTACTGGGGAGGCTGAGGCAGGAGGATCCCTTGAGCCCAGGAGTTGGAGGTTGCTGTGAGCGAGGCTGACGCCACGGCACTCTAGCATGGGGAACAGAGTGAGACTCTGTCTTGTAAAAAAAAAAAAAAAAAAAAAACTGGATGATTTGGGGAAACTTTATTTTATTTATTTATTTAAATAATGTTTTTTTTTTTTTTCTGAGTCAGAGTCTCACTCTGTTGCCCAGGCTAGAGTGAGTGCCGTGGCGTCAGCCTCGCTCACAGCAACCTCCAACTCCTGGGCTCAAGTGATCCTCCTGCCTCAGCCTCCCAAGTGGCTGAGATTGCAGGCATGTGCCACCATGCCCGGCTAATTTTATATATATATTTTTAGTTGGCCAATTAATTTCTTTCTACTTTTAGTAGAGACGGGGTCTCGCTCTTGCTCAGGCTGGTTTCGAACTCCTGACCTCAAGCGATCCTCCCGCCTCAGCCTCCCAGAGAGCTAGGATGACAGGTGTGAGCCACCACGCCCAGCTAACAAGTTCTCTCTTGAAAGAAGATTCAGGCTGGTGCGGTGGCTCAGGCCTGTAATCTTAGCACTGTGGGAGCTCGAGGCGGGAGGATTGCTAGAGTTCAGGAGTTCGAGACCAGCCTGAGCAAAAGCGAGACTCCGTTTCTACTAAAAATAGAAAGAAATCAGCTGGACAACTAAAAATATATATAGAAAAAAATGAGCCGGGCATGGTGGCGCATTCCTGTTGTCCCAGCTACTCGGGAGGAGGCTGAGGCAGGAGGATTGCTTGAGCCTATGAGTTTGAGGTTGCTGTGAGTGAGGCTGACACCACAGCACTCTAGCCCGGGCAACAAAAGTGAGACTCTGTCAAAAAAAAAAAAATGAAAAAAGTGAAAAAAATAAGTAAAATTAATTTTAATAATAGATTTTATTTAATGTACTACAACCAAAATATCATCATTTCAATATATAATCAATATAAAAATTATTAAGGAGGTAATTTACATTCTTATTATTTTTTTGGCTTAAGTCCTAGAAACTTGGTATTTTTCACTTGTAGCACACCTCGGAGTGAAACTCTGTCTCAAAACAAAACAAAACAAAACAAAACAAAAAAGGCCGGGCGTGGTGGCTCACGCCTGTCATCCTAGCACTCTGGGAGGCCAAGGCCGGCGGATTGCTCAAGGTCAGGAGTTGGAAACCAGCCTGAGCAAGAGCGAGACCCCGTCTCTACTATAAATAGAAAGAAATTAATTGGCCAACTAATATATATAGAAAAAATGAGCCGGGCGTGGTGGCGCATGCCTGTAGTCCCAGCTACTCGGGAGGCTGAGGCAGGAGGATCGCTTGAGCCCAGGAGTTGGAGGCTGCTGTGAGCGAGGCTGACGCCACGGCACTCACTCTAGCCTGGGCAACAGAGTGAGACTCTGTCTCAAAAATAAAAAATAAAATAAAATAAAAAAATAAAAAACCCACAAAAACAGAAGCAGGTGGTCACTCACACACATGGGGCATATGTGCTCACACCCTGTTCTGCTTTCCTAGCTCAGAGGTGACAAAGGGCCCCGAATCTGAAACCGGTGACATTCCCGAGAGGACTTACACACCTGTCTGTGTGGCCCAAACTTGGCCCCGAAGGTCTCGCTGCCTCGTCCTACAGAGATTCCTCCTCTCGGCCACCAGCTCCCTGTGTCCGGCTGCCTGTGGGCGTTTATCTGGCCATGCTGCTTCACAGACAGCCAGAGCGACAGGAAACGCCCGCTCTGCTCCGGAGGAATGCCCAATGCTCAGCAAATTGCTCCCTGGCAGGCAGCCGTTAAGGTAATTTTTTAATGACGCACACAGGATTCAGCCAACCGAGTTGCAAACATGCCTGCTGGAAGCCAAACCAGGAACAGAAAGATGGTTTCTCTCCTAACTTAGTTTGATTGAGTGAGACATTTGATTTGAGCCTCTATTAAAGGGAAATATATTAATATATTATAATATTATAATTATAATTATTATTTATTTATTTATTTATTTTGAGAAAGAGTCTCGCTCTGTCGCCCAGGCTAGAGTGAGTGCCGTGGCGTCAGCCTCGCTCACAGCAACCTCCAACTCCTGGGCTCAAGCGATCCTCCTGCCTCAGCCTCCCTCCCGAGTAGCTGGGACTACAGGCACGAGCCACCATGCCCAGCTGATATATATATATATATTAGTTGGCCAATTAATTTCTTTCTATTTTTATAGTAGAGACGGGGTCTCGCTCAGGCTGGTTTCGAACTCCTGACCTTGAGCAATCCGCCCGCCTTGACCTCCCAGAGTGCTAGGATGACAGGCGTGAGCCACCACGCCCGGCACAAAGAAAGAAATTTAAGATCAAGGTGTCAGTAGGATGGCTTCTTCTGAGGCCTTGCTCCCGGCTTGGAGATGGCCTCCTCACCCCAGCGACTTCACAGCCTCTTCCCATGCGAGTGTGTCTACGTCCTAATCCCCTCTTCTTATGAGGTCACCTGTCAGACTGGATTAGAGTCCACGCCAACGACCTCGTTTTAACTTGATTGCTTCTTTAAAGACATTATCTCCAAGCACGGTTGCATTCTGAGGTCACCAGGGACTTAGGATTTCAGCATAAAAATTTGGGAGCACAAAATTCAGCCCATAACCCCGTCCTCGCCTGCTTCCCCTTGTCAGCATAGTCCTATTCTCGTGGCTTGGCGGGGGACTCAGTCTTCTAATCCTGCCCTCTCCAGTTGGCCCTGCGATCACACAGTCCTGACCGAGTTAGGTGTGACCACCACAGGGGCTTCTAGAAAGGTGTGTGGACACTTTCACAAGTCGAGGCCTGTTTCTCAAAGCCTGCTTTTTCTGTAACCTCCGTAGCCCAATCTGGCTCCACTTTCATGTAACAAAAGTTGGGAGTTGTCTTTCAGTTGCCACGCGTGCCCGGGGTTGAAGGTCACAGAACCCGAAGCATGCCCAGATAGAACCAAGTGTGCAAGCCTGGGCGGAACCTAAGTGCTTGGGCCAGGCAGTGAGGGGGGGGACGGAATTAAGAAGCGCACACGATATGGCAGGATGCTGGAGATCCTGCCATGTTGTGTGCGCTTCTTA